>NC_134709.1:90830955-91193455 GCF_043290135.1 Rhipicephalus microplus | reverse complement strand
GCAGCCGTCACCATGAAAGGGCAGCAATTACTCCTCTACTTAGTTTTATTTGAAATAAAGAAGAATGTGATGACCATAGCTGAAACCGCGTGATCATGCGGGTCATGACAGCTGATATACCCGAAAGTCTTCCGTGATACTGCAGGCATCACCTCTCCCTCTCTCTGTCTCTCATTCACACAAAAGCCAAACATATCCCGCGAAGCGTGCATTGACACAAGTTACCTTCAAACTAGGCGCGCTGACCGATTCTTACGACCTCCCGATTGTTGACGACCTACTCGGGAAATTGTGTACGAGTGCAGCAAGTAGCACGTGAGTACCTACATGAGACATGCCGCATGCAGCAGCAGCTCCATACGACCCACGTAAAGGGTACAACAGCGGAGCAAGAAGAAGTGTGGAATTGAAAGGAACTGCGTCTCTTGCAATTCTGTCTTTTGGATTGTCTTTTGGAGCCCCTATTTCTAGGTTCACCAATGCGATAGTTTTCGTTGTTGTGTGGAATTATCTGAATGAAACCAAACCACTAACAAACTAATTTACATTATTATTCTTCTCTGTCGACATGTGCATATGTTGAATTATCTTACTTTTCAGATTTTTTGAAAAATTATACTTGATATACCTCATTATCTATTACTAATAAAGACTTATATTTGGTAAATTTGAGTGAACATCAAAATTTCATTCTAAAACTTTACCATGCATATGTCAGAAGTTTGGCCGAATGAACAGTTTGATCTTCTAACTACAGTCTGCTTCCTTCGTCGACGTCACCACCCCGTGACAATATCGTCTGCTTTGAATATAAGCAAAGTGCAGCGAAGCTTCGAGAGATAACATTTATTTATACATCCGGCGTGTAGGCAATCTCCGGCCTCGCAGGGCGCGGATGTTCTCTATCTTAAGATTACGGCTATTAGAATTTGATAATCTCAGAGCCTAGACCTCGAGGACGTTGTGCTCTGACGACGATGCTCCGGCGACAGTTACTCGGGTGCCTCCACGCCCGTTAGACGGGCCGTCGGCTCCTTTTCTCCGTTGCTTCGCCAAAGCCTCCTCAAGCCGCTGGATGGCCCTTGCAAACATTCAACTCGGGATAGTTGGCGAGACATTCTAATGAAGTTGCTCTCAGCTTGCGCTCGACTTGTCCTGTCCTCTTGTTGTTTTATGTATTTTTCTTAGTCCTTCGTATACTCTGCTCAGCTGAACTTTATTAGAAAGCAATGTGCGGAAATAAAAACATCAATAAAGACTGGACGTAGCACAAGCGATTATGTTATGTCAACTCTTGTTTGCTCCTGATTAATAACAACGGGATTAGCGCTGGTTGGTTCACACTTAGAGCACAAAAAGTCACATCAAGAAAGAAAAGCAGACGATGAAGATTTAACGTGGTCTTCGTTTCTTCATCGCCCTTGTACTTTAGCGCTTGTGCCTTCTTCGCTCCAGGTCAAGTTAGCGCTCTTTGCTTATATTCACCATAAATCTATAAACTCCCCCCTTCCCCTTGTTCCTAATCCTCATCAGTATATCATCTGTACGAGAACGCTTCGGTGAAATTTCTGGCTCGTCTTACGCCATTTTGGGTAGCTAAGCGCTTTTTTGCACTCTTTTCTAAGACGTCCAATTGCATCGCCACGGGAGCGTTGCGTTCATTCGCGGCCGTAATAATGAGAGCAAGGATACGAGAGCTGCCCGCCACAGCGCCGACTCAAAATGCTGCCCACTCGAGACACCAATTGGAGGTAACACACTTAAAAAAAAAGGAAAAACAGAATATGTGCGATTGCTTTGCTGTAGCCTTGACATGCCACGTAGATTACTCTCTTTCATGAGGCACGTTAGCTGTCCCGTGGGTTACACCGCTATCAAAAGAGTCAGCAATGGCACCAGAACTTTTCTTACCTGGGTGGCAACCACAAGAAGTAAGCTCCTCTAGGGGTGGGGAGGAGAGAGGGGGAGAGAAGTGTTGATGTTGAGGACCAAGGTATATTATGACACAAACCTTTTGAATGTCCAGAAACTATTCACAGTTTTTTGTTGAGTCTGAAAACTTTTTTACACCTTTGAAATTATTGCGCTCACAATGACATGTATGTCCAAAAAGAACCTTTTTCGACACTAGTTGGCTTGACGAAATTCGACGAAAAGGCGGCCATAAGTTGTTTTTTTTTGTATGGTGTATCCCACACAGATATACACTCTACTATGCAGGTACGTAAGCAGCTGTCCCTAAAAAATTGTTGTCACGTTTAAAAATATGTAGGCGATTGAGCATGCTATACTTTACATAGCAATAGTGGTAAGTTCTACCTCATAAATGCAGATATTGTTCGTCTAGAACATAAAATCAAATATTTCAAGCGCATTTTACTGTACTACGAAGCTTCACTGGCACAGCCGGAGGCGTGTGAGTAGTGGTACACCTCGTTTCTTAATATTGTCAAATTTTGCATTTATATCAACACTTGTACACGTATACGTGATCACGATCAATAATATACTAAGTATGGTGCAACCATCTCTCAAACGTTTTTTGAATGAGCCCTTCGAAAGCCCTGAAAGCCGCTCGCTGTACGCAGATAGCCCTGGCAATATTCATCCTTGTTTTACGTGTATTCTTAGTTTACAAAAAGAAAAAAAAACTAGCGATTTAGATAACATGTTGTAAAGTATGCGAGAGTTGTAAGTACAGTCTTGATGAAACATGTTGTAATTGAATTTTGTATTTTTACGTTGCTTGTGTGCGTTCAAAAGCAAAACTGTCACCGTTTTGTCTCAAGGGCGAATCAATGAATGTGACAGCAATCAACCTCGTACAAAATGCGTATAAGGTAGCGACAGTCTTCCTTTTCTTCGCAGTCGCTGCATCGATACTTCCCCGTACTATACCGAAGGCTTCCGGCACCTAACGCAGTCTTGCGCTGCTTCCGACATAGAAGGCCTATAGATTTCCACTGCCTCCATGATCGGCCCCAACTTTACCTGAGGGACGATCTTTTGTAATGACGTCACAATATGATTTTTTTTACATCCCTAGGGCTGACTCCACCGGTGGGCTGCTTTCACGTTTGATAAGATAATCATTATGCCTTCTGTTTTATTAGGCGTGGCAAAGATTAGAACACTTTGCTAATCAAACGCGTCTTGGTCGTCCTGGGCCTTGGCGTACGATGACGTCAAGGATGATGTCATCGACATGATGAGACATCAATGCATCCCTCGTGCTGAAGCCACCGATGGCTGTGTTGCTGACCAATTTTCGGAAAACACCTAGCGTTCAAATCAAAATCGCCCTACTTTACCCCACACAAAGCACCCTACATTTTATCCAATATACGCCCAAAAATAGGCACAGTGTGACAATACGAAAGTACAGACTACACTGCACTGCACCACGTACATGATTGTAGCGTGCTGCACGTGGTACAGTGGAGTTCGGGTTGCTTTAGTAGGCATAGTTATTTATGTCGAGTTTCAAGGATGATGAGAAATTCCCATGGTAAGGTAAGAAAATGGCTAATCATGTTTAATTGAATGGGCAGACATCCATACGGGTGCTTGTTAGGCCACTAGATTACATGAACCCTTGGGTTTTAGGGATGGTCTTGGAATGCGAAACAGGTCGATGACAGAAGTTAAGTTACAAATGAATAGGGGATTGATGGAGAAAAACTAGACAGGTTGCAGATAAAGCGCGTGAGCTAAGGTTAACCTCTGCCTAGCCTCATAAAGGTGGAATGTGAATATATAACGTGGTTTTATGAGATGAGAAGCTTAATTTCTCTGGAAAAATTGTGCCACGACGTAGTAATAACTAATATATTGTTAACAACAAAAACAACAAGAATAACAATAAAATTTAGACCTTTGTGAAGTGCAGATCCCTGCCTTATCGTTAACGGGGCACCCTTTCATCCATCGATCTCATGTAATCGAAAAACTTACATAGTTCCTTGCGCTCACATTTCAAAAATGATAGTCTTTGTTTGAATACTTGAACGCCCAAATTTCTGTCAGTCTGTCTGATTGTAACACTATTCAGCCAACCGTCCAAAGGTTAAGCATTTCCTCAAGGCCCAGCCATATCGAACTGGTGGCTGCATTCATGCTTGTGAACATTGTCAACCAAAGTGGAAATATTACGCATATCTGATGTGCAACATCACTGCGTAGGTATTGGGTAGTGTGTTTTTTAGCAGAAAATAGACAGATGCGTAACTCTAAAGACCTTAGTGTTTCGTACGCTGCGCTGAAAATGCGACGCTACGTGTGAAAAAGCGATCTGCCAACGCCATAGTACAGGCAGTGGCACTGGGTTCGACACAACCAAATGCTTTCCGATGGCACTGCCAGATGGTGTCTGTATCTCATGCGGCGCCATATCTAGGGCCCCATGTTCTCGGGGTTTCTTTTTTTTATATTCGGAGATTGTTTTTTGCTGTTTACATTTTGGGAGAAAAATTGAAATTTATCATCGTTTATTTCTCGCTAATCACCAATACTTCGTAATTCAGCATTTCTTTTGCACCATAAGTTGTTGCAATGTCATCGTATTCACAATCATTTCCAGCAAAAATGTTTTCCATTGTTGGTGATAATACTCCTTCTCCATTATTTCATTTTATCTCGCTTACGGTTTGCTTATCATGTTGTAAGATTGTTCATGTGCACTGCTGTATAATCACCAGAGTCCACTTTTGGGGGATAGAAGCTAGTCAAACTGCTCCTTAGCTTTTTCTGCCAGCTTGCCTCATCTTCTTGGTGAGCAGTAAAGGACCTAATGTTGTTACAATCATTATTATCACTATTAATAATATTACACTGATATATCGGATGAAATAAATCTTACTACAAAATTGTGCGAACCTAGTAAGTGTATTTCAGATGTCTGGAAGGCTTGACCCAGGAAAATGACTTCATATAGCCTATAGGCACAAATACTTCAATAAAAAAGCCTACATTTTTCGTATTACGACCTCAAATTTGTTGCAGTGGACGCAAGCATACTTTGCGAGGTTACTGGTGGCGTGCTTCTTTCCTCTGATAATTTTCACCTTTGAAAATGACCTTCGAACGCTTGAAAGTACCTTCCTAATATTGGAGTTTATATGAAAAATTTGAAATATCTGAACATTTTACCGGCGAATATTAATAGAATTATTTCTGTTTAAACCAAGAACACTGAACTCTAGCCATATCGCACGCAGATCAGACCAAACTCATGTATACAGTACAGACGTCAGAAGGCTATCATATTTCGACATTTGCAGTTAAGCACGCAGATAACGAGGTCAACTTTCTATTTGTGACTGTCATGTGGAAAGCATGGACGCAGTTGTGGGAGTATACAACCTTCAGCGGTGGCGCACGCGGACTTTGTCTCCATAGCTTAAGCCAATAAAAGTCCGCGAGTATCCCACGCGAGAGCACCGAGCCGTCCTAAATAGAGTGCACATCTGTTTCGAAAAAGTTGGTGACAATTTAAAGCACTATGTGCTCTACTGTGGGAGGTGTGCGTTTGGAACAAATGTTCCATGATATAGAGTGCGAGGTACACTACTACAGGAGAGCAATAGGCTGTCCCGGCTACGAAGCAAGTCAAGATAGGCTTACGCACATGATGAAACTGGTCGCGTGTTTAAATAAAAAAAATCGCAGCATATCCACGGAGTGAAGAATGATGAGGGTGGCGAAGCGTCTGCCCGTCTGTGTATCTGTCCGTTCATCCGTCTCTCTGGCTGATCACGCCTGACGCAGGACAAGGTTAGACAAAGAGGAGCTTCGCCCTTAAAAGTGGTTTACGATTCAGAGTACTTCGTACTCTACTACGGGAGGGAAAGACGCCACCCAAATCATGTGTTTGTGGAGAAAATTCGTGGAGTTTGCAGGCCCATAAAGAACTTTTGCCCAGGGAGAGTCCTTAATCCGCGACCCCGCTGGACAAGACCGCTACCCGTGCCCGTTGGACTATAGAGCTCTTTGAACCTCCAGCCCTGAGCAAGTGAGTACGGCTGCCTCCCATGCCTCTCTAGTAGGGGAAGCGTTAAGTGGAAAGGAAGGATTAATCTGACGTACCCACAACATGTGAAAGCTATCGGAAAATTCCCCACTGTGTGAACACTGCCCATCGACTTTCGGGTCAAAATGCTTTACTATTGCTGCAGGACACAACAAGGTGTTGGTCTGCAGGCGCCTTAGGGTGCGTTCATCAGCCTTACTCAGGCTCTTAGCAGGTACCGGGAAAAGCCGATGTCATTCGCAATAGTACACCTGAGCTTCTCTGAATCGCAGAAGTGGTTGGCTAGTCCCTGAGCCAAAAAGCCCGAGTGGGGTGCCCGGTGGTTATGGGCGTGGGCGGCTGCATTCGCAGCCTCGTTACCTCCAAGGCCCTGGTGGCTCGGAGACAAACGATGCGTCTGGGTGAGGCGTCTGAATCCCTGACTACTCGCTTTAGAATATCGTAGGCTAAAGGTGACCCTACGCCCGCCAGATAATTTTCACAAGCACTGCGCGAATATGTAATGATTACTCTAGAGTCCATGTGCGAGGCGGCTAGTGCTATTGCTACCTCCTTGACGCGCGTGGAGTTGGAAGCCCGATAGGTGAGCCCGCTCACGCGTTTGTGCCACCCACGTTCCGTGATGTGTGTTTAGGAAAAGGTGTTGACGATTTAGAGTACGGAGTACTCTACTATGGGTGAGCCATCCCGTGGGCTGCAATCGTATAAACCTGTTTAGAACAAGCGGTTAACGATTTTGAGTACCTGGTACTCTACTATGGGAGAGCATAAAGCCGTCCCGTGAGCCTCACGCTTGAAGAGTGTATGTTTAAAAAAGTGGTAATGATTTAGAGTTCCAGGTACTCTACTTTTAGAGAGCATTAGGCCGTTCCGCAATACTGATGAGACCGAGTCATCGGCTACCTATGCTGAGCGGAACGCAGCTTTCACGTAGCGCAGGAACGCGAGTTATGACTAATCTTGCTATATGGATATCACTAGCTATGAATAAGAAGCTTTAACGTGCCGACAATTTTTACGTTACGTGATGCAGCAATTATTAGGAACATTGTAAAAAAATTGCCCGCAGCTTCCCTCGGGGGAACACTGAGGAGGATGCGGAGCATATAATTGGTTAACGGGGTGTTAAAGTGCGACTTACTTGGGTCGATGGCTAAATTGCTTAACGTGGTTGTGAAATGGGGTGTTAAATTGCGACTTACTTGGGTCGATGGCTAAATTGGTTAACGTGGTTGTAGGAGGGGGTGTTAAATGAGTGAACACGTACACACGTATGCGAAAGGGCGGCGCTGGTCGAAGGGACGTCGATCATTGTGTTTGTGGATTCGTAGGCATTCATTTCACCGCGACCTTGGACGTCGACGCGCCGTACAAACCAACCGACGAGCGGCAACTGAGCGAGCGAGCGCCGACCTTGAGTATATATACAGCGCGACGGCGCATGCACTGTCAGCTGTTGAATGTTCTCGAAGCGCGACGGTGCATGCGCGTCCACTGGAGAATCAGGAGAATTGTAGAATGTTCTCGAAGGGGAGAAGCGCGTGCGGCACTGATGGTGGGTGACGGTGCATGCGCGCGTCAGCTGTCGAATGTTCGAGAAGGGGGAGAAGCGCAACGGCGCATGCGCGCGCGTCAGCTGCCGATGTTCTCGAAGCGCGACGGCGCATGCGCGCGCGTCAGCTGCCGATGTTCTCGAAGCGTGACGGCGCATGCGCGCTACATTATACAGCTAGCGAATGTTCGTGAAGAGGAGAAGCGCACGCGATGTGTAGAGGAGGAAGGGTGCACAGATGGTGGAGGAGTGAAGCGCGCGCGGTGTGTAGAGGAGGAAGGGATGCACAGATGGTGGAAGGAGGAGGAGGAAGCTTGCGGACGGCGCCGCACTACAAGCCTCGAGTATTAGATGCTCCGCATCTAAAACATCGTTAGAGACAAAGAGCCTTAAGTTCCAACTACGTCTTCTGCTCACAATGAGAGAAATACAATAAAAGAAAACAACTTTTTCAAGGATTTCAGCTAACGTGGCTCTTTCATAGAGGACGATGGTAGACGAACCGCGGTTATTTTAAAACAGCCCCATTTTCATCGTGGCGGAAGCTTCAGATGCCTTCCCAAACACAAAAATTGACCGTCGGCGTCCCGCTGCGCCAGCGTCAACACGATAGAGCCAAGCAAGAAAATCGTCATGACGCGTCGATGCCAGCCAGCGCCTCCTGTATTTTTTTCTGTGCCAGCATGAAAGCTGTTTCACGTGCCGCAATTGCAGCGAAAAAAAATTGTGGCGTTAGCACCATTTGCTCTGTTCGCAATCGCCGCCAACGGCGGTATCGTTTCACATGGAATGCAAATACTCTGCGATTTTCACTCAGCGATATCGCCATGAGCTACGTTTCTTTCCTCCGTTCTTTGTGGGAGACACTCCAGAATTTCTCAAATGTAATTTAACGATCCGTGTCTTATGATAATATTAGGTTCCCATGTACAATAATGAAAAGCACGCGTGTTTTATAATTTGAGGACAATTTCCAATGTGAATCCAATTTTAAAACAGGCAGCATCGGCCATTACCAAAACAAACACGTGGACGCGATTTCGACAACTTGGCGGCGGTGGCACTACCGCTACGGGTCCCGCCCGAAGAATCACTCAGCTGTTGCATTCAGAGCGGAAAATTTCCGATATGTTGATAGCTTACCGTGAACCGCTGCGGCGGGAGCGAAATGCCTTTTTTTTTTCTCGCTGTGAGCTAATTCGCAGCCTGAAAATTGCAACTTTTTATATCATGTACCCAACTTGTGACTCGATCGTGCCGTCACTTTAAAGGCACATGACGCTCTAGGTAGCGTGAGTACATCACATTAAATTGTCGCTTCGTTAGAGGTGAACTGATCACGAAGGCCATGTAAAACCAACTGAGTTGCAAAAAAACTTGCAATGCCTCTGACCACAGAGGCAGTGCTAAACCACGTTAGGTGCAAAAAAAAACAAAGAAAATTCTCTCGGATCACTATATCGACAGAGAGGGAAAAATTCGCGCATTTCTATTGATTTTTATAAGAACAAGTGGGCTAAGCTTGTATCTGAAGTTTATGATGTGTACATTCAGGACGCCGACTTGTGTAAATGGTTTGTAGTTGTGGGTGCTTTATATCCTTCCATTATAATTATGATTGGAATTAGTTAAACCTTTTTGTGTGTGTCTCAGGAGCGCATGGACGCCCAACGGAGGGACCACACCACTCACCATTAAAGAGGTCAAGCTAAGAGCAAAATGATTTTTCGCATAGTAAGAAATTACAATTTCGCAATTCCGGAAACGCCACTTTCACCGTGACATTGTGCTTGGTATGCAATGAAACGCGCGAAAAGGGGTTGGAGATGCCACCTCGAGATTCTTTCACGAAACGCCGTGACGTAGTAAATGTAGAAGGCGTCTACTGAATGCCATGGAGTTTCCTAAATTTAACTATAGGGTACTCTGGCTTTGCGATCATTCAGCGACCATGGGAATGATGGGTAGTACACAGATTTGCCTAGTCTTCGTACTTGCAGGCGGAGAATTGTACTTGCGGCTTCGTTTTTTTTTTTTCTGGTTACGGTTTTCTTTTGAAGGAAAGAACAAACCTTTTTAAACTTTGTGACCCGATTTGAAATGCTAAGCCTGAAAGAATAAAGTAATGAAGCGCAACTGCTGAACATTTGCTGATTTTTCTTTCGTGAGAACACAGTTCTAAGCTACACGAACACACACGGAGCCCGAAGCAGGCCAGAAGTACGAAGATTAGAAAATGGCTGCACTACCAATCATTCCCATGCTCGCTGAAGCGCCGTGCATTGCAGCTCCCATAGACACTAGCACCAGAGTTCCCTCTAGTGTACATTAGGACACTATTCTAGATGCTATATACGTAGCTTCTATTCGATAAAAATGAAGTACGTTGTCATCTGTGGGTGCCACAAAACTAGCATATGAAGTTTCAGGAAAATTTCATTGAGCCAATGCTACGAAAACAACCAAAATACGTTTCGAAACTTTTGTCGTCATGCGCGGAGAGTTCGGCATGAAATTTAAGAATGAAAGTCTGACTTTGATTGTTCCCGCTAATAACGAACTTACGATATCTAAGTGTATGACATTAGAGTTCTCAGGGTGCAGTTTATCAATCTAAACCAAGTCACTGTTTTTCCTTAGTGTCTCTTTAAGGTGCTTCGTCTCTAAAAGAAGAACACTGCTTGAGCCTTCATGTTTCCACTTTCGTTACGTTTCACGTGATGGAACCGTCAAACGGCAGCTTCCAAACGGTGCGAGGAGTGTAATACGCAATCGATACAAAGCCTTCGATATCGTGTCAGCGTTCATTTAAATGTCCACTGTCCTATTCAGCAAGCGATGGCTATGTTTGTGTACGCGACTTTTTATGCCAGTTGTGTCTACTTGCGGCTCAAGGAGATAAAGACACATAGCTCGTCGGATGAACTGAACTTTCTGCGTAGTGAGTATGTATCATCTGGACCTCACTGTCCGGCGTATGACTGCAACCAATCGCTATTAAGGCACTGTGGTGTGTGACGGGTCGTTCTACGTGCCGCATTCCGACACCAGGGTTAAAACTATAGTGCTTTTCTTTCCCGCATCAAACTCCATGACGTCATAGCGACTACTAGGTTCTCCAGCGTCCCTAATCAGTGAAAAAAAATACCATTGTCCTTAGAAGGAGCCAAAGTCTTTGTATACAAAATTTCAGGAAATGTCGTGCCGATGCTGCCAAATACGAAAAAAAGATGCACTTTGAAGTCCGTGATGTTACCAGTGACAATGTCTGCGGGAAGTTTTAAGATGACACTTTCACGTTGATTTTCAGTGCTAATAATATACCTAAAATGACAGAATTATTGACATTAGTCTTTTCATAGTACAATTCACTTATCTAAACCAATTATTCATTGCTTCACTTTAGCGCCTTTTTAAAGGAGCACTAACAAGCATTGCCAAATATTTTGCGATTGTTGTTCTAAATAGAAACACTACTGCCTAGAACCTTAAAAATGATTTCGTGGTGTCTTGTAATACCACAAGCTTAAACAAATCACAGCATATCCACGGGGTGAATGATGATGAGTGAGGTGAAGCTTCGGAGGGTTTTATCTGTAAACCATGAGTCTGTCTGTCTGTCTGTCTGTCTGTCTGTCTGTCTGTCTGTCTGTCTGTCTGTCTGTCTGTCTGTCTGTCTGTCTGTCTGTCTGTCTGTCTGCCCGTCCGTCCGTCCGTCCGTCCGTCCGTCGGTCCGTCCGTGCGTTCGTCCACACCTGCTTAGTCCGTTATAAAACTATGCGATCACGTACAAGATATGTTCAGACCCACGGCCTTATGAACTTGGCCCCTAAAAAACACTTTCGGTTTCGATATCGACGGGGCGGCTTCTCAGTGACGTGTCATTGCAGTGCGACGTCGCGGGCAAACAGCGATTCGCGACGTACTAGCGGCTCGGCTCTTTGATCTGCTCGTGATGCACGTAAGCAAATATGTACGACTCGTCGTCCAGTGACCGCCCGACAGGGATTTCTGGTGCTCAGGCAGCATGCAGCACGCCCAGTTCGCAAACTCAGCGGGAGATGTGTTTACTGGAGGTTACAAAGTCATTGCGGTGGGGCTGGATAGCAGGGAACAAAAACATTAACACCGAAGTAAGACGTTTTATACGTGTTGACGGACTTCGGTGCGAAGAGAGGGTTGAAACTGCATACAAAGGAAAAAAATGCTTCTTTTGCGATGTCTCAAAATCGTGTCAGTACCCCTTTAAGGCCGGCAGAGATGCGGCAACTAGCTGCACGCCTTGTGTAGCGTGCGAGTCAAGTGCGGTTCAGTGAACACTTTTATTATTATTCACGAGAGAAGCACGACATAAAGGTGCCGCCACCGCCGCTCCATTTTTCTCCTTCTCCATCGTCGTGTTTCCTATGCTTGGTCCAAGCGGCGGCTGCGACCTCGTATCGCGTCCCTGTTTGCTCACGCATTGGCGGCCGCCGGAAGCTTTTCTAGAAGGAGGAAGGAATGCGAGATGCTTCCGGTTTCTCGTACGCCCTCCTAGTTCCTCTCCTCTGCCACTGTCCGCTCCACCACGCATTGCGTTATTATACACCAGATCCTCGTAATTGCCCGAATCCATGGCATTCGGAGACAGCAGGAAACAACTTTATCATTGAGAACAGAAATAAAGTGGAGGGGGAGATTAAACGATTATGGTCAAGATGATGGCGATATATATATATATTTAACGACGATAATGATCATCATCATTATTGAAACATTAAGTGAAAAGCACCGCAGGGATACGCAGCCTCCTGCCTGTGTTTTGTTATATGTAGTTGCTATTTGAAGGATTTCAGCGTTAAATCATAACTATCACTTTCTTTTCATTTTTCCATCAATCGAACGTCTAATAAAGATGAGGATGACCTTTATGTACTGGGGTTTCCTTTGGAGCGTGGGCCCATTCCTCTTTATAGGTGGGCGCCATCATGAATAGGATACCATCACCATCATCAAGAGTGGAGATGAGGAAGCGGATATGCAATTAGCGCGTTTGTGAAAATGAGCCACTATACTTCATGCATAAGAGTTTTTTTTTTAAATCTGGCTTATTTTTTTTTTCTTAGATGGCTGTGTTTTTATGTAAACAAGTCTGCGGCTCTGGTTCCATATATAATGATATTCCTTGCGGTACTTCTTCTTATCTCTCGCGGCTTAAAGCACAAAAGTTGGCAGGTTAGCAATACCTCGTGCTTTGAATACTGGAAAACCAGTAAGCGGACCCCTCCTATATTAGATCTTGTCGTATGATCCTGGCGGCTTTTTGTTGCAGTGCGCTGACTAATGCTCCCGTCCTTTTTGTCGCCGTAGATGCATGCCACAGAAGTCGCTAGTAAGGCCATTGCATGGCACGGAACTGGAATTTGTACGTTGCAAACCGAAATAGAGTGAGCTGTTTCATGTACGAAAAACGCAAAAATCGTTGATCGATACCCACGTGAATGTAACTCTGTGAACGGACTGGACGTCTGAAGTATTGTATTCGAGGATAGCTCATCTACCAGCCGTCAAGGCGCGCTGGCATGTCACGAATGCTCAACGTTCAAGAATTTGTGTGAAAGTTTCCACTAATTCAAAAACTAACGGGATTGGGAGATGTCGTTTTTATCCGATGCACTGAAATGCCTGGAACATGCTTCAAGTCTTAATGCCGATATATAGAGCATACGCTGCGCTTCGTTTCTGATGATGTTGAAGATAATGATGATGATGATGACGATGGTGGTGGTGGTGGTGGTGGTGGTGGTCTAAATGTATGGCTCACACCCACTCTGAATTTATGTTTTTACGATGCGACCAAATGCACGTTACTCACCGTTGCCTGGAGTTAGTCGGACAATTTTTTGCGTTCTAAAATATTGTTTGATTCGATATCTTCCTTTCATTCGTAAGATACAATAAGGGCATTTGTGAAGGGGGGCATTGGCATACCGAAGTTTTCAGCTTATGCAGACAGAGGAAGCTCTATAATGAAAAACATAGAATTGTGCGAGCGTATATAAAGGCGCCTACATGCACACTCTGTTGGAGAAAGGCGAGTGAGGACACAGCAGCTTAGGGTCCTTGGGTTCGGCTACTTTAAGTTCCTAGGTATATTCATCAGACACAACCAAATTGATGCATCCAACAGCTGAAGGTAAGCATAAGAGATACTAACTGTTGTCATTAACCGTAGTGTAAAAATTACCTAGTAGGTAACGACCACATTAATAGTACCCTATATGCTTTCCCTGGCCGATTTGTCAGTCGTATCTATTCAATTGTGTCTGGCAAAAGAAACTGGCTGCTCGAAAAAACTCCCTTTCTAAGCGCCTCTGTTGTAAGCGAGTTATACTGTTCTTAAAAGCTCGCAAGAAAAGATGGAGAGGCGAGAAAAAAAAGAAAGTACAAAAAAGAAAGATTAAGGAAGGGGGTAAGGAAGTTACAGATTGAAACACTGCGATTAAGTTAGGTTAGCGATGCAAAGCACTCCCGAGGACACGTTACGCAAGGACGAGGGATACGGCGCCCTATGGTCCGTTGCACAATGTCGGGCAAGATGTACGACAAGGACACCGACGGGTCTCATCGCCACGAAGATCTCATGGCATGCAAGCACCTCGCGCGGCACGCACTCGCAGTGTTCGTCGTGCCGTATACCCAGTCCATTACTCGTTGAATTCATAAGCTTTTCGCTCCAACAGCGAAGAGGCCGCACTGCAATTGCGCTATCGGGGCGTGCACGGAACGAATTCACCGATAACTTAGAACCCGCTCGAGTCGCTGGGTTCATAACTTTTCGTCCACTGAATAAGAGTACAGAAATGACCCTTCAGCGTGAGCATTCATTTGGTGACTTCCGACCACATCACTACCCTCGATGCCGCTCAACGGCTTCGGAAAAGACGTCTTCTGGAATTCGGCATCATGTGCCTTTCTCTAAGCACACACATGTGCGCAGGAGCAAATCGCAACCTTTCGAATGAATCACGACGTCCATAAGCTTTTACTTTCCGTAGGTTGAGACTGTGCGTGCTGCACTCGCTCAACGAGGAAATGTAGTGGTTGCATTACGGGCAATCTAAACCTCTTCTCTTTTAATCAGTGTATGGACTTGCCAATACCCCGTGCCGCTTGTGCGTTACGCGGCGTACACCCAGTCAACACGAACAAAAAAATAATCCTCATCACTTCAACTCCTTTCAGTTCCCTCAACTTCAACAACAGCGGAATATCACGTTGTCGCGATGCTTTTCTTATAGCCGTCAATGCACACAGATGCACTTGGACATTCAGCCAGGTAGCTTAGCAGCTATTCCAGCCAAGATTTCCGGTCATGCCAGGCGTGTTTAAAAGACGCTGTACTGCAAAAACACCAGTGTGGCTAGATGAAGGCACACGGGTGCACACGGAGAGTAAGGTGCATGTAAAAGCCTAACGGGCTCTCACGTGCACCTTTGTCATTTAAAGCTCAGCAGGCTCTTCCGTTAAAAGCCCAATTGGTTCTTAACGTGCTTCAATGTAGACCGTGCGCTAATATAAAGTCTACACTAACATAGACCGTGCAATATTATTTTCTAAAATGCCCTAATAAAGTCCACGCTCCATTCGGTTATCGACCTATTGCGCGTGTGTGTGTTCTGTCTTGCGCAAAGGAGTGCCCATATGCACTAATATAGAACGTACACTAATGCTGATCTCATGCGGACGTTTCATATCAACTCGTAGACCCCACGCCCTCCCTTCAAACGGGCGTACCTCGATATAACATCACGGCAGGCAAAACAACAGAAACGAACTGAGGTCCCTTGAGCCAATGTGGCTTGGCGGCAAGATGTATTTCAAGTCAAGTCAAGTCAAGTCAAGTTTATTAAATAGTTCAGTTGAGTTACATGGTTAGCGTTATTACAGCAGGAGGTCCCAAAGTTTCAGAGAAACTGACAGGGGGACCTCCTATGGCTACATGGATGGGGTAATTACAAAAAAATACAGCAATAGTATACGGTCTTGTGAGTAATAATGAATAATCTTGATTAACAATAAAAACACGATCAATACACAACATAATGGTAATACTCACTATTGAAAAATAACAAGGAAACAATCAAAAGCAAGTTAAGACAAAAAACAATATTAATGAACTCTACGTGACAAATGTAACACGTTTCATTATCAGTGTTATCAATTATACAATGGCAAATTGAAGTAGTAAAAAAGCACAGAACTGTGGAAAGCTATTAACAGTTAATTGCACAAATCGGATGAGTTGATTAATTCCTGAACGTAATATTTCTTACTACGCGAAGTGAAAATATGGATGTTATGCGATGATTTCAATTCGAAAGGCAATGAATTCCAAATGGCTATGCTAGTAAATAAGGTTGAGAACCTGCCGTAGTTTGTCCTTACGGCCGGCAAAAGAAGATTATAGCACTGAGAAAACCTGGTGATGTTACCATTAGTTAAGTGACGATGATCAATGCATGCAATAAAAATGTCATGCGTGATGAGTCTAAAGGCGACAACGGACATTCTATGACAAAATAATTGTCTCAATGGGAGTATGTTAAGCTGAGAAAACAACAAGCTGCAGGAGAAGTAAAATGGGCTGAAAGTCATTAATCTAACTGCTTGATTCTGAAGTCGCTGCAAACGTTCGATGTGCGTGAAATATGTGTTGGCCCAAGATGATACGCAATACGAAATATGGCTATGAATATAAGCAAAATACAAAGTACGTATGATGTGAGGCGGAAAATAAGTTCGTGTCTTGATGATAACGTGAATACCAAATGCAATCTTTTTAGCGAGTGATGCTGCATGTTTATGAAATTTTAGTTCGCTATCTAAGATGACGCCAAGAAACCGCGCTTCACTGGAAATGTTTATGACGGTATTACCAATGTGAAGGGAAGGTTGTATGTCAAGTGAAATGCGCGGGGAATGGAACAACATAAACACGGTTTTAGTAGCATTGATCTGAAGATAATTGGCCTGGCACCATAAAGTTATGTTATGTAAATCTGTGTTGAGGTCAGACTGGAGTGAAGAAACTGATTTAGATGACTGAAAGATGGTTGTGTCGTCAGCGTAACGTATGCACTTGGTCCTTGTAAGAATTGTAGGTAGATCATTAATAAACATCAAAAATAAAAGTGGGCCTAAAATTGATCCCTGTGGAACACCGACGTTAATTAACTTGGGCGTTGAAAGATGGCCATTAACATGAACCATTTAAGACCGGTTACTGAGGTAGCTCTTAATAAAACTTAGTGGCGGACCAGACATACCAAATGATTCGAGTTTAGCAAGTAGAACGTGATGATTTATAGTGTCAAAAGCCTTCGTCAAATCGATAAACACAGATCCCACAAGTAACCCTCTATCAATAGCTTGTTTAATTTCCTCCGTTAGGGTAATTAGTGCCAGCTCAGTTGAATATCCATGACGGAATCCGAATTGTTGTGGAGATAAAAGATTAAATTTTTTCAGATAACGCATTAATCTAATGTGGAATAACTTTTCAATTACCTTACCGAGGAAAGGCAGGATACAGATTGGCCTATAATTCTGTACGAAAGTCTTATCACCCTTCTTAAAAACTGGAACTATTTTACCAGCCTTAAGGCAGCTCGGAAACACACCCGCTGAAAACAGCTTGTTAATAATTACTGCCAAAGGTGGGGATATTAAGTTTGAAACTAGCTTTACTTTAAAAGGATCAATATTATCTAAACCAGCACTTGTGGTCTTTAGTGATGTGATGACCTGAAGGACTTCATCTGCAGACGTGGAATGAAGATAAAAAGAATGAGTACACCGTGGTATATTGCGTAAATGACCTGGTGATTGCTGCGTATCCGCAGATGCGCAGAAATGCTCACTGAACGTGGCGGCCACTCTTACAGGGTCGGTATACATTTCGTCGCCTTGCTTTATTTTTATTGTGGGATCTGAGCATTTTTTCATGTTCAAGAAATCTTTAATGATTTCCCAGCAGCGTCTCGTGTTACCCGTGTTTTTTACAATGAGATTCCGGTAGTAATTGCGCTTAGCACACCTAAGTAAGGAAGATAATGTTGCTGAGTATTTGTGAAAGCGGCATTTTAATGCGAGATTATAAGGCTGCGACTTTAGTTTCTTATGAAAGTTATTCTTTTTATTAATGGACTTCAACAACGAGTTGCTTATCCATGGATTTCTAGGGGAACGATACCACTTCGTGACAGTAGTGGAAGTGGTGGATGCATCTATACCTGAAGCTATTACTTCTGAGAAAGACTCAAAAGCCTTTTCTGCGCAGTCTAGATTAGTCACCGATGTCCAGTCTACTGTGCTAATTATTTGCACAAACTTGTCCGCGTCGAATCGGCGTTTCGTAGAGATGTTACTGGCCTTGGTATTTTCGGAGCCCAGAATGAAAAATACGGGATTATGGTCTGTAATGCTATGATCTATTACACCTGCTACGTGTTCAGTGGAAATGTTGGAGATAATATGATCTATTAGGGTATTCGAACCTAGTAAATCGTTTCTAGTTGGTGCTGAGATATGCGACGTAAAGCCATAGCAGTATAAACAGTTCATATATTCTAAGCACGATGCACTATCAGGATCAATAATGTTTATATTAAAATCACCACATAAGACAACGTTTTTATTTTCCCTCACTAGGTTATTAAGAATGATGCTTAACTGATTACAAAAATCGGAATACGACGATGAAGGTGACCGATAAATGGAAGCTATAATAGTACTACGGCTATTCAATGGTATAACACTATGGTTGAATTCAAGCCAAACAGATTCACATAAAATATTATTAAAGATTATGTCACTACGGCGTGTGTAGGTTAAGGATGAGTTGACAAGTATGGCACTACCGCCACCACGACAGAGCTCCCGATTACAGTATTCGGAATAATAACCTGGCAATCCGTACAAGTTATCCTCATTACCAGACAACCAAGTTTCAGATAAACATATGACAGAGAATGAATGTTTAAGCAAGGAAATCAACGCAACAAGGTCATCCTGGTGCTTTCTAAGACTGCGAATGTTTAAGTGAAGTAGTGATAGGGATGGTGACTTCTCGAGTAGCAATTCTGATGTTTGCTGGCACGAGAACGCAGCCATGTTGATCTAAGGTCAGTTTAAAATGGGGACTGATAGGATAACTAGGAGAATACTCGGAGATCTTCTGCGCATGCAATTCGAAACACAGACATTTGACGCTCATTATGGGCTGTGGTACGTGAAACCACGGGACGCCACCTCCTTAGCTTGTACACAGGAAGCACGTAAACCATAATTTGCGGGTCTGTACGAACCTGTGTTGGTCATGAACCATTCACGTTGTTGCTAGCATCCAGAGTTAGCATAGGAAGGAAGGAAAATAGGAGGAAGATAATGGCAGGGAGGTTAACCAGCCTCTAGGCAGCTGGTTTGCTACCCTGCGCATGGGAGTGGGAGGGGAAAGAGGATAGTTTTCAACCTTCACTCACGACCTTTGCTCGTGCGGCGTTTGCTAAATGCACTGCTACAAAGTCACACACTCTCTTTTTCCTGTGGTTGCGCAAGACAGCAGCACGTCAGCGTGATCTTTTAATGGCTCTACCCGGTAGTTGACGTCCGGTGGACTGCAGAAATACGCGGAGGCCTGCATCTAACCATGTCCTTGAGAAGACGGCCAGCAGGTGATAAAGGAAACGAAAAAAAATTGCCACGTAGATTTGGATTGACGGCATGAACGGTTAATTAAAGTGCACTTTTGTCTTTTTGTTTGTTGTTCGTGATTTTTTTTCTCCCACGCGTGTACACGCCCCGAGGTGTGGTCCACCCTTGTCTGCCAGCGTGACTGATTCCGAAATGAGGACGTCTCTCAGTCACGCCTGCCTTCATTGAAAAGGCAATCGCACCGTGGTGCATCGAGGTGCTGATCTCTTATTGCACCCATGCACCGCCGCGCCTTTCTCCGTGTCCGATGGGCGCGGGAATTACCGGTGCTATAAGCATTACAGAGCCACTGCGGCATAGCAGCGCCACCTGTGCTTTCTATCGTGCCCTTTGTGCAATCATCGATGCAGTTCAGTAGATCGAACAGGGCGTTACGATACGAGGGCACATTTTGTCTCTATTGCTTACTCCTTCTCAATAATGGAGAGTGTAGAGTGAAAGGAGGGGTATTGCAGACATTTAGTGTGGCAAGAAGCGTGAACATGTCCTGAAGTCGTGGAATTGTCGAAATGCCCGACTTCGAGCGGCTTAATGGTTTCTCAACCTGGATCACGGTACGTATAGTAGGTGATCCCGGCAACATTACGGAAGATTGCAATATTTCCAGACAGCTGTCAACATTTCGCTCAGGCCTTGAGGTGCCCTTGAAAAAAAATGATCGTAAAATCTGAATTTCTTTTGCTCATACTCGTTGTGTAAGGCGACATCAAAGTAAAGTGGTTCACTGTGATACGAGAATGCCCATCGTAGTTTGCAGGAACGCCCTAAATCATTGTTATCTGTAGGACCTACTTTGGTGGGCTAGCTCGTAGCATCTATTTTTCCGACCAAAATTGTGCAGTCTGTATACCTCAAATATTAGCGCCACTTCTCGTGATTACGCTGTGACGTCGACAGCGTCATGGTTACAGATGCTGTTATAGTCATTCTAAATAAGCCCTCTGTCGTAGGTGGTTGGCTAAGTTAGCGCGCTGTAAAGGTCGCTGACGTGAGTTCGATCCCTGACAAGGGGGCCACTCTGTAGTGTAGACGACATGCGACAAAACCAGTACACTAATCTTTTGTCCCTCAATAGGTAGGTGCACTTGATACTCATTATTCCGAATTTCGATCATCTCTGTGGTGGACGTCGCCAGATTGTCTATACCAGTCTTTGCCAGCCACGCAGTAATGCAGCAGCTGCGGTGCAGTGCAGCTGACGCGAAAGACGCAGGTTCGATCCCGTCCACGCTGGCTGCATTTCTATGGAGACAAAATGCTAGAAGCCCGAGTATTGTTTGAGGCCGGAACACGCTGAATAAGCCCATGTGGGCGCATTTTTCCTAAGCCCTCCACTATCCACAACGGCATATCTCATATATTGAGTCGTTTTGGAACGTTAAACCTCATAAATTATTCAATCAAGCTATCTTTCTCAAAAGTGCCTTTAAATTAAGTCGACCTCTATAGCACAGTTGGGTCGTCAGTCACTAGGTTCTACCTATATCTTAGATTCTATTCTTATATAGACATTTTCTTTGCACTTGTTCTATAGTTCATGACCTTCCAGGACAATTTTACACACCTGTAGTGCACGTGAATCGGGGATGTAGTCAAAAGTTGTTGTTGAAGTGAAGGAGAGTGGGTGTTAACCACCTTTTATGCATCTTCTACAATGTGTTTGGAATACGTACGCACGCAAAACTGCAAAATGTTGACTGTGTAAACACCACCTTACCACAGGCTTTGTTCTAAAGATTATCAAATCGGTGGCACTTTGTTGCTTGAACTATTTCTTTCTCTCCCCTTCCACTTTGCGCTTTGGTGTCCCTTATGTGTGCGTTGCTCTCAAAGGGCACTTCGAGCGCTCTATGCCTACCGATGCAGGGTGCGACGCCTGGGGCCGCCACGGCTGCGAAGGCCGCCGGCTCCTGTATTCGCCGGTTCGCGCTCCAGAAAGCTGGCTACGCAGAGCGGAGGTCCACGTCTGCGCTGCGCCTCTCGGTCGGCTCGCCGTAATCGTAACGAAGGTCGCTCACGATTATTCACCTCAGTTTCGTGCTAATAAAGGCGAAACGAGCCGTTGGGCGTTGGCCTTCGCACTGCGATATCGTCCACGCTTGTAGAGTGAACGGAAGAGTGGTATTTTTTTTCCTGTATCTTTATTTTTCTTGTCTAGGACGGTAATCTGCATTATCCAATGCCTCCTCGCTGTTGAGTTCTTTCCACTGTTTGTTGAATTGGTTGCACAACGCTACATCGACCTTAATATCACGAAAATAAGGAATCGTGGGAAAGCAATCGAACCACGAAAGCGTAATCCAGTAAACACTCACACAAGCACACACACTTACACCAGAGCAACACACACGACACGCACACACGACACACGTTGCTCTGGTGTAAGTGTGTGTGCTTGTGTGAGTGTTTGCGTGAGTCGAGGTTGCGCCAAATTTCTAAGTATATGATGTATAACCAACTAGCCCAACAACAAGTTTTATTAGTAATCCAGTGGCTCACGCCACAAGAGGGTGTCAAGGTAGCTGACTCGACGGTATATTAACTGTACCAACAAATTGACTCAGAACGTGAAAAAGCGAGTTCAGCCACACCGCCACGACATTGTAAGTTACCGAGGAGTGGGCATTGATGATGACCTTAAGGTGTCGATGGTGCAGTGGTGATCCGGTGATGACGTGTTGATGACAAACCTCAGGGCGCCTAGACGTGTGCGTGACCGGTTTCGCAAGGATTTGCACATCTTCGGAGAGATTTTGAGTATTGCGGTTGGAAAACAAGGCACTATTCTACTTTTCACTATTTCTACCTAATGCAGCACGGCCTTTTTTTTTATTTGATTGGCCATGTTGTAAGTTATAACGCACTACTCTGGCCGGCATTCTAGCGAATAATTCACTGTGCCGGGCTGAAAGATATATTACGAGCTATTTTATCTTGTTTCAATCACAGTGACAGAAAGAATAGACACGGAACAATTGGCGGTATTTGAAGAATCGCACTTATAAAAGAACGCTTATGGAACGCTGTCGCAAAAGATGGCAGAGACACTGATGTTCCCAGTGGACTGTCGTCGGGTTCTTTTCGAGTACTTTTCAGCATACGTATACAGCGAGTAGCATTGAACAGGATGTCTCTTTTTTCCTGACCACGTTTTCGGTCAATATTTTTCGTTTACTTTTTTTTTTGTAGACAGGCGAAATAGTTACCGAGTGTAGATATCTGCTAATATGTATGAATATGCAGACGCTTAAACTGCGTAATGCCTCTTATATTACTGGCATCTTTACTGAATCTATATATAAGGACTGCCGTTTGGTCATCCATCAAGTTTATTTAAATTGTTTTGTTCCGCTCAAGTCGTTTCGCAGTTACCAAGTTAAAAGCACGAATATGAATCCTTATGAAATTCTGAAGCAAGCCTGTTGCCCGAGTTGGCTAAAATAAAGTTTTGGTGTGATTCTACAGGTAACTGTCATCAAGGCAAATATTCTGCAATTTTAAAAACAATCTAATGCGGTCGTAACGCTTCGATCTATAGCGCATCTACACATTAGCGTGGTGTTGTTTTGCACCGAACTTTACGAAGAGGCTGTGGGAATAACTAGTCGCTAACTTTCCAAAGAAACCTGTCGCTCATCTTCGATCAAATGAAGCGTTATCTACTCCAGTCATTCCTCCCCGGAGACATGTCGCGCATGGCTCTTCTAAACTCGTCGTTGCCAGTTAAATGTGGAACTTCCACATTCTTTTTAGTCACTATTTCTACTCAAGGCTGTATGGCCTTTCTTTTTTGAGGAGAGGGGGGGGGGGGGATTGCCGTGCTCGCTTATACCATCCAGATTGGCACGATTATCTTTCACCTTGTACGGTTTTTCTTTTTCGCACTTAGGTTCCCCGCTTTTGGCGAGTTCACCACCGCTCCAATTCCTCCCGCTTCCTCAATCTTTCGCGCGTTATAATCTCGAATACGATGTCTTATTTCAACCTGGCTCTTCCGTCTGATCCACAAAAACGCGTTCAGATAATACAGCGGACACAAGCGAAGATCGCTTCACTAGTTCCCGTGTATGTGCTTCTACCTTTCTTTATCAAGTGAATCCACGGCCAATCAGCTTGAATTCCAGTCGGTCTGCCTGATTTCCTGAACTAGATATTTTTAAGCTTCGCTACATTTAAAGACGGGCAGCGTTCGTTCGGCTACTCTGAGCCATTTTGGTCCGACTGAACGACGATACAGCATAAAAGGAAGTCAGTGCCGTACATTTCAACGACGGATGCGATTGGGTGTGGAGGGTATCAAGCCTGGTGTCGTCACACACGCGCTGATGCTAGCTAAATTCTGACTACCGTTGGCTAGTGTAGGCTGTCCACTCTTATAACGCTGTGATAAAGCAACAACAAGAGTAGCACAGAAAGTATTATTATGAGAAGTAATATTAATCATAATATTAATATTGTAGTTGTTATTAATATTTAAAATGATAATAACAATAATGACGACGACATAAAGAAGAAAACATTATCTGGTGTTCTACGTTCTAGAACCACAATACGATTATACGACACACCGTTGTGAGGAATTCCGCACTGAATTTCAGCCACGCAGGATTCCTTGAACGTAGGAATAAACGTTCAAGGAATCCTTATATTTAAGCGCTCGACTATTCGAATCGCGCCCTCATCTCAGTGTGGCTGTCGTGGCCGGGAACGCTAAACCACGCCATCAAACTTAGCAGCAGATGCCTTACGTACTATGTGATGAAATATTACGTGCACATTCAGAACCACACGCGTACATAGCTCCATTAGCTGCCTTTTACGTTTCTCAGTCACCTTTGAAGGGATGCACCGCAGATTTGATGAATTTAATTTGCAGTCATCTTCCGAACTATATTTTCTTGATAAGGGTAACAAACAGGCTAGCTCATTTTTCAACCTTTCCTACTGTGATGACGACTGCGTCAGTCATGTTTCGCGGTAGTCTTTCAGGCAACTTGCGAGAGCGGAGCTCCAGGTCTTCTTGGGGATCTCAGCAGCCTCCACCAAATGTGATCACGTTTATTCGAGCCGAGAAGTCGCAACGAGGTCGCAACGGAAAGTGGGCGTACGGCCAGTCTGGCAAAGGCGGCACAAAACTCTCGCGCAAGCAGAGCACGGGCTTTTCGTTGTCTTCCGAAGGCGCATACGCGTTGGTGCGTATGTTCTACTACACTACGTTATTTTTTTCTACAGCAGAGCTGTTATGGTCAAGATTCGCCACGTGCGCTAATACAAAATTATGATAATCATCACCATAAGAGTGCGCGAAGTTCCCCTTCAAGAGGGGCTTAGGTTCGTCGCCAGTGCCCTCCTTCTCTATCGTGTCAACAATGTATGGGGCTCACTTTGCGCCCTTCTGTCGCCTCACTCTCTATAATTTCAATGAATTGGGCTGGCTGTGCGCTCTCTCTCACCCCCTTGCTGCCCCCCCCCCCCCCCGTGCGCATGCCTATGATCATCATCCCTAACCAGCACGTGGTACCGGCACCGCCCAAGCATCCTGTACAGACGGCTGACAAGAGAAGCTCGGAAGTTCGTCTCCTGCGGTGTTTGCCGCCCGTGTGTTCCTTGCATCTTTCAATGTACGAGCGTGTTGAGTACTGGAATTTTTCGTATTGCTGTGGCAGAGTGCTATAGTACAGTAGAGTATAGCAAGGATTGTGAAACAGACGGCAGAGAGTGCGAGAAGCCAAGCCAACACTGACGAGCTATGCTGTCACCCAGCCTTGCACGACTTAGTGTGAGCTGGGATAATTATTTTTCTATTTCTACTTTGCTTGAAACTGCAGCAAATGTACAGGAGAGCGAGACATGAATACGTCACGTACAAGACGACGAAGCAATCGCGCATTTAAATGAAAGAAAGCTGAACTGTAAATGACGCTTCACCTCAAGCCTCGAGGCAGCGTTTCGGAAGTCTTCACCGGCGTGCGTTGGGAGGGGAAGTGGCGTAAGCCACCGATTAGTATATTGTAGCGTGTTGTAATCCCACACAGCAACCATAATCTGTGGAAATGTTCTTCGTTGTAGTAGTCACAGATTTTCACAGAGAGAGAGGGAGAGAAAAAAAGAAAATCTTCAAGTAGTGGGCGTCGAAATTCACGCGCAGCAGTAGCTCATAGTAGTCAGCCCAACATGCTGCGAAAAACTACGTATTCATTTAGGGCTCTGAAGTTTCTGTACACTGCCCCTAAGCGCAGTAGACTATCGCGTCATCGCATTTGCAATTCTGATCTGAAATGTGGTGTTCGTTGCCGCGAATCGAACTTGCGTCATTGGGGTACTCAGCAGGACAATGGAATCAGCAGCAGGAGAATCAGTGAGCCACCCCGTCTAAGTCGTTTTAGTGTGAACTGATTGTACACCTACCAATTAAAATTATTTTGAACATCTTAATCAACTACTCATCTATTAGTCGCTTCGCACCTATTGGTCCTTCTAGGAACGGCGTTGCCATGTGGCGCAAGTGTGATGTTAAATTAAACGTCCTGAATAAGATGTCAATTCGGCTTCATTATATTGTTACGCAATAGGACGTGAGGCGTGCCTAATTACAAGTGCATCCACACACAGGTGTGCAGCATATACCAAGATGGAGGACTAAAAGCACGCCAAACAGGCCAGTTCTTTTTGTCTTCTTCAGCTGGATTGTGTTAGCCACCAGGGGTGGCGTCCGGAGTGGGCACGGAGGACAGGAGCCCCTCGCCCTCAAAAATTTTTGCCTGGCTCCTGTTGCCCCCCCCCCTCCCAAGAAGGAACACATTCATAACACAGTTGCTATGTTTCCCGCCTCCCTGACCCCCCTGAAGGGACTCAGTTATCTTGGGTACCATCTCTCCCCCCCCCCTTCCCCGGTCAAATAACCCTGGTGCCGCTTCTGCTAGCTGCGCAGCAATATTGTCACGTCGGTATAGAAATACCACTGGAGTTCCCCCACAAACACCATTTTGTACTTTCGGTACTGGTGTGCGCTTCTATAAGTAGACACAGACGATAAGCACACCGCCTAACTATTACACGCGCCAAGAGGCTGTAGCATTGGCTGTCTGTACACGTCCGCCTCGTTATGAGCTCGCTCACGCGTTCACTTGCCAAAACTGCTGGAGGCACAGTTTGCGCGACGATCGCCTGAGGGCAGTGGCGGCACTTTCTACATAGAGCCACTCTGCATGCTATTTTTAGGTAGCGGAGTGAGTATGCTTTTCAAACGCCGTTAGCAACTTTGTATTGCGAATGAGCTGAATGATCTAGCCAACTATTTTTTTTTATGTGGCTGCTGCAGTGAGCTTCACTGAGACTATCCTTTGGTCGTCAAGATGCATCGCTGGCGGGCGACACTACACACATGTCGAATCAGCGACACACTAGGCATATCACCTGCAAGAACGGAGTGCGCCTTTACCGCGTAAATGGGGTTGCTAGTAGGTCATGAAGGCGGAACTAAACGCAGCGTAAAGGGGTTACTTATAATTGATACGTAAATGTGCAATAAAGTAACTCTACTTGTACATGCCGCGAAAATTGTAAGGCGAGAGCCAAGTACAGTCCAAGTCGGACAATTCATCTGGTACAGAGCAATAGTCTAGACCACCGTGGTCTAGACGAACATGCAAGCAAGCTTTCCCACACTGCATGGTCGCACCATTTAAGATGTTCTACACCCTCCTCGAGGTCAACGCAGACTCGCTAACGTTGAGAATGAAATAAAGACAAGATGACGCGACCAATAGCGACACCAACCCATGCACTGCTTGTTGACTTGCGGCGTCCAACGCGACATCCTCCATCATATGTGACTCCGCGCAAGTATTCGCAGAAAAGCGCACTTGCAGGACTTGGAGTGTCCTCCGTTAATTGTGTTCTGTAAAATATTGTCGAACTCCGCCCGAAGAGGGCGTTTAATATATTATTTCTCTCGGAGACATTTCAAAGTTTTATGTTGACTCGAGTGCAGAGAAGGGAAGGACTACCAAACACTATTTTGAGCATTCCTAATTGTGTCTAGGCTGCTAAAGAAATTAAAAACAGTTCACAGTGTCCAACTATTTGAAAATTCCGAAGCTCCGCTTTCTGTATTTAAGGTAATTTTCCATAGCACACCTGTAAGCCACTTGAAGTACGAACAAGCTAGATTTGCTAGAAAATAGTCTTTTTTTCGATCTAAACTACTATTGTTCGTTATGGTTCTAATGAGTCCCCATAAGTCCCCTCATGAGTAACCAGTGCTTGCGTCCATTCGAAATTAAGATCGTACGTTGTCACATCCATGTCACAATTCCAAAGACGTTCCTGCGTAGGAACAATAGTTGGCATGGCTGCTTGAGAAGGTCAATAGGGAAACAGCAGTGGGGCAGTGAATTCACACGCAATTGTTGCAAAACACTTTGCCTGTGCCCATTAAGCTCTTTATTGACCAGGAAGAGATGTGCCCATCTTGAGCATCGTAATTCGATAAGTAAAGGCCCCACGAAAGCGATTCGATTTTTTGGAACCTTGCACTCTGGCACCGCGGAGTTACAATGCCTACAGAAAAGAAACAATTAAGTACTCACTGACTACAGACATCGAAAAAAGCTGGAAGATTGACTTGCCCGAGTGTTGGTACACTGGCGGAGTGAAAAAAGAAAGAAAAAAAGACCTTCCAACTCACTTTCAGTCGAGTCCACTTGCTTCTCAAGCTGGCCATTCTGCGCAGTGACGACGGTGACCGCAGCGCTGACAGCGATGACCATCCAAACCAAACTCCTAAGGCACGACATGGCAATTCCCTAAATGATATATCGTTTTCAAAGGAGGTGAGATGGTCCTCGAACTCTTCACTTAAAAAAGCCCTTTCGAACGCTCGCTCGAATTCAAACAAGTAGGTTCCCTTCTCTCAAAAACAGTGTCACTCCGGACGAGGGGTGGCCGACCACCAACAGAACACCTCCTGTCCCCAAAAACTACCTAAACGTGGAGGGCACTGCGCGTCGCGCTGCGCCAACCGAAATGACCGGAGGAAAGAACTGTCCTATCCCTCCTCCTAGATGTTTCCTGGAGGTGAGTCCTGGACCGAGGGGCCACTGGCGAAGTCTAGCGGGCGTGACCGCGCAGCGCCGAGAAGACGATGACGTACTGAGAGTAAGAACGTACTCAGTCGAGCATCGCCAGGCTCGAAAGTTCGCGGGACTTGCGGGCGGGCGGGCGTCCGGCGGAAGGAGTGGAGTGGCCGACGCGTCACGCCTTGGCGCGAAAGCGAATCTGAACGGCGGCGTGGCGTTTCGGTCAGGGCGTGCGATGGGGCGACCGGTCCAGTAGCGGAGAAGGGCCCCCCTCACTCTCCCAACTAGCGGGCCACCACCACGTCCTGCGAGAGGCTTTCTCCGCGACGCTCTCGCCTCTCTTCGTAATGCCGGCCTCGGTTACAGGTGCTACCGGGGAAAGGAAGAGAGGAGGAGACGCCGAGGCCGGCAGAAGATTAGATGGCGCGATCAGATTGGGAAATTGGCAGTGTGCTCAAAGGGTGCGGTTGGATTTACAGCTATACCAGGTGTAAGGGGGTATTTAGATGAGGAGAAGGCCCCTGCAGTCGAAGTTGAGCGAGCTGATGAATCAGATGCTCTTGATCATTTTCGATCAAAATATCACAGTCATTTTTCGCTCGTGCTATGCACTTCTATGACTAAGAACGAAGCTGTTATTAGGCGATACTTTCATGATAAGGGTCTGGGGTAATGCTGGCGGAAATTTTCTGCTGTTACGCGCTACAGAAATCAGTGCGGTCTGTCACCACACTATCGTCAACGTAAGCGGGGCAAATACCACCGCTTCCAACTTTCACAAAAAAGGAAGAAGGCAATAGTTAGCCCGAAACATGAGACTACCTTAATGTCTGACCACTAGCTCATGTAGCCTTTTCATACATTTGTACTATTTGTTTTTTGCTTAATTATACTGAAATTCAATTTAAGAATTTAAATGCATAACTAACTAACTTGATGATCCTGCCACCTGGTTCTTGGCCGATCGCCCTTTGTGGGCGAGTGCCAGCAAAGCAGGAGGCTCATCATCATCATCATCAACATGGCATGCGCGTTACTCTATTAACGCGTGCGAACGTGTCCGGACAAGAAAGAGTACGGACGTGTTCTGATTGAATGCGGCGATATCCACCCAGGTATACGTGTGGGTACAAGCCTACATAAGGCTTCGGGTTTCAGGGACAAACATGGAAACCTGAACACGTCCGTGATAGAAGCAAGTAAGCGACGGTTACAGTATCGGCGGCAGAAACGTAGAGATAAAGGACAGAAATAGCTGGAAAATGAGGTCATTCTGCCTGAAGAGGCAGAAAGGTGGAACACAAATTTATATATTTTTGTTATAATAGGATCGATGTCATCGAGGTAGACAAGGCATTAGACCAACATAAAGCGAAAGATTTCTTTTCATTTTTTTGTTTCTTGCGAGCCAGGAGGCGCACATGTCACCACCCCATTGTAAAGGGGACACTCATAGTATTCGTACATCTATCACGCCCTGCAGTCTGGTTATACTTTGTGGTTATAAAAGGTAATGGCGATACTACCGCGTCAACGCTTAATAGAGAAGTGTGGCAGCTTGTGCTAGTCGGTATGGCGTGACGACAGCTATAGCGCGACAACAAAACGACGACACAGAGACACGTGTCTTTCATGTCCTTCTTGTCTCTGTGTCGTCGTTTTGTTCTCGAGCTATAACTATCGTCTTAACAGAGAGTTTTGAATAAAGAGCAGTGGTACAAGATATCCGAAAGACTAGCAAAACAAAAAAATGCGACAGCCTGAGGAAGGGAAAGCCACCACTTTGCTTCATCATCATCTGCATCGGCGAAGTGGAGCCGGTTAATTTGTCGTGTCTCTCATGGCTATTCCAAATGAATATAAAACATCTTTTATCGATCCAGTACTGTGCATTCGAACACCTTGGCGGACATGCCCGCTTAGCGTTGTACTGCCCCAAAACTCCTTAGAGAACAAGAATACATATTGTTACGGAGAGATTTATTCACTGAGAGCTGGTCTTGCTAACGGCTTAAAGAGCGCACAGTCATGCAGGCCAACGGGAGAAGCTCGAGAGTCCAACCCACTACAACCACGTTGTCGTCTTCTTCATTTGGGTGCCAATTCAGCTGTGTCGGGGTGACAGTTTCATACACGTATCAATATTATCGAATGATATGATTGTGTACTGCCGGCATGTCTCGGTGGTCGCTGTGCTCCATAACTGTCCCGAAGGACGCGGGTGCAATACCGGCCGTGGTTGTCAGGTTTCGATGGAGGCGAAATGCATGTGGTGACAGAGGCCCATGTACTCGTCGATGCACATAAATGAACGTTGAACAAGTTCGGGAAAATTATGTGGAGTCCTGTACAATGGCTTCTTTAATAGCATGAGTCACTTTCGGATGTTAAGGCACGTAAATTGGAGTGATACTGTAGGTAACTGTCATGGTGTAGGGCAAAGGCACATAACAGAAACATTTGTGTGTGTGCGTATCTACATATAGGTACAAAATGTCGACACTTAGGAGAAGGGTAAAAGAGTGTAAAACCTTCGAAATCAACCTCCTATCTAATCCAGTTTGCCACGACCACCTGTTAGCTAATCGTGGAACGTATAGTCTAAGAAGAATTAAACATTACACATCAATTAACTTCAGTCTCCGTTGCAGTGACGATTCCAAATGTGCAGACCTCTCAATTTGATTGGTTCCACTATATTGACACGTGCGGTTCTTTTGGTTTACGAAGAAAGCCGCTATCACTTTCTGTTAAGCGCAACGCAGGCCGCGTTTATCTTGTATGCCACTCTGGAACGCGTTATGACGCGTGTATAATAGACTGACACGTGCGGTTCGTTTGGTTTACGAAGGAAGCCGCTATCACTTTCTGTTAAGTGCAACGCAGGCCGCGTTTATCTTGTATGCCACTCTGGAACGCGTTACGACGCGTGTATAAAAGCCGGCGCAGTGCGCCACTGGGGAGTCTTTTTTTTCCGTCGGCCGACGACTGTTCACGCCGCTGTCGCTGTGAGTTGTGTTTGGCCCTGTTTTGCTGGGCACAAGTTCGCCCAATAAACAGTTCGCCTGACACCGCCCTGACTCCTGCGTGCTTCCTCTCAAGTGCTGCGTGTATCACAACCTCGTGACATCTGGTGGAGGTGCTTCTCGGTCCATGTACCGTACGCCCCCGTCCAGCCGTGAGCCTAGCCCAAGCCGCCAAGAGGACGACGCCGACCCGGTCGTTCGAGTGAGCCGAAGACAACAAGGACTACCGCCCGAATACCTGCCGCTCCCCGACAAGGACAAGAAAACAAAGGCTGCTATGAAGCCGGCATCCACGATGACGGAAGCAAGGTCTTCGGCAACCGTGGTCGTCAACCAGCCCAAAGAGCCGCCTACCTTCCGCGGATCGACCTCAAAGTACATCAAAGTTCCGCCCCTACCTGTACGGCAGGCCTTTCAAAGTCGTGAGTGACCACCACGCCTTGTGTTGGCTAGCTAACTTGAAGGATCCATCAGGGCGCCTCGCACGGTGGAGTCTCAGACTACAAGAATTTGACATCACCGTCGTCTACAAGAGCGGACGAAAGCACTCCGACGCCGACTGCTTGTCTCGCGCCCCTGTCGATCCGCCGCCCCAGGATGACCAGGACGACGACTCTTTCCTGGGACCCATAAGTACCGACGACTTCGCGGAACGCCAACGAGCTGACCCAGAGCTCAAGATCTTCATGGACTACCTGCAAGGCAAGACCGCCAACGTGCCGAAAGTATTCCGCCGAGGACTGGCTTCGTTTTTCCTGCGAAACAACGTCCTCCTGAAGAAGAACTTCTCGCCGCTCCGCGCCGACCACCTCCTCGTGGTGCCTTCAGCGTTACGTCCAGAGGTTCTGGAAGCATTACACGACGACCCGACAGCCGGACATCTTGGTGTTTCCCGCACACTGTCACGAATACAAGAGAAGTACTATTGGCCTCGCCTCACTGCCGACGTCGCCCACTACGTAAAAACATGCAGAGACTGTCAGCGACGCAAGACGCCGACAACTAGGCCAGCCGGACTTCTGCAACCCGTCGAACCACCTCAACGGCCATTCCAGCAAATCGGCATGGACTTACTGGGGCCATTCCCGACGTCAACTTCTGGCAACAAATGGATTGTCGTAGCGACTGACTACCTCACCCGCTATGCCGAAACAAGGGCCTTGCCCAAGGGCACTGCCGCCCAGGTCGCCAAGTTCTTCATTGAGAACATCGTCCTCCGCCACGGAGCCCCCGAGGTCCTCATCACCGACAGAGGTACGGCCTTTACGGCTGACCTAACGCAAGTGGTCTTGAGGTACAGTCAGACAAGCCACCGCCGAACCACCGCGTACCACCCACAGACGAATGGCCTCACCGAGCGTCTAAATAAGACCATCGCCGACATGCTGGCCATGTACGTGGACGTCGAGCACAAGACGTGGGACGCCATACTCCCGTATGTAACCTTCGCGTACAACACGGCCGTGCAGGAAACGACGCAGTTTGCTCCATACAGGCTCGTCTACGGACGGAACCCAACAACGACGCTTGACGCCATGCTACCGGTCGGCACCGACGAAGAAGACCTCGACGTCGCCAGCTACCTGGATCGCGCTGAAGAAGCTCGACAGCTAGGCCGCCTGCGTATCAAGAGCCAACAGACGGTCGACAGGCGCCACTACAACCTTCGACGACACCACACCGAATACTAACCCGGCGACCTTGTCTGGGTCTGGACGCCGATACGACGACGGGGATTGTCTGAGAAGCTCCTGCGACGCTACTTTGGACCCTACAAGGTAGTCCGACGTCGTGGTGAACTGGACTATGAGGTCGTGCCCGATGGCTTAACGTCATCCCAACGACGCCGTGCACGACCCGAAGTCGTACACGTGGTGCGACTTAAACCTTATTACGCGCGCTGATTAGCTGTGACGCATTGTTAATGTAATTTATTGCTATACTCTCTCTTATGTTCTGTCTTTAGCATCGGGACGAAGACCCGGAAAGCTGGCTTGACATTTACGACCGCGTCGCAGCCCTCAATAAGTGGGACCCGGACGACAAGCTGCGTCATGTGTATTTTTACCTGGAAGACGCCGCAAGGACTTGGTTCGAGAACCGCGAGTCAACGCTTCAAACCTGGGACGACTTCCGCGTTGCTTTCCTGCGCACCTTTGCAAGCGTCGTGCGGAAGGAAAGAGCCGCATCACTGCTTGAAACTCGGGTGCAGCTCCCCAACGAAAGCGTAACAATCTTCACGGAGGAGATGACGCGACTTTTCCGCCACGCCGACGCCGACATGTCTGAGGACAAGAAGGTTCGCCTGCTTATGCGAGGAGTGAAGCAGGAGCTCTTCGCCGGACTGATCAGAAACCCGGCAAAGACGGTACAAGAGTTCCTCTCCGAGGCTACCACCATCGAGAAGACTCTTGAAATGCGGACCAGCCAATACGATCGGCGCATGTCGCCAGACGTCGCAGAAGTCCGAGGACTCTGCCCCGATGACCTGCGCGAGACCATACGCGCTATTGTTCGTGAAGAACTGCGCCGCATGTGGCCATCGTCTCAGCCCCAAGTCGCCTCTCTCGAAGACGTAGTCCGCGAGGAACTACAGCGCTCACTGAGCGTTCCTGAACGGCCACAGCCCCAACCGGAGGCGATGACCTACGCCGCTACTGCACGACGACCTGTCGCCGCTCCTCGCCAACACCAGGACCCAACGTCTCCGCAGTTTCGTCGCCAGCCACCGCCGCCACCCCCGACGCCTTCCCGCTCGCCAGTAATCCAGCGCTCGCCGAGGAAAACTGTCGTTTGGCGCACCCCGAACCACCGCCCACTATGCTACCACTGCGGCGAAGCCGGGCACACCTACCGCTACTGCCAGTACCGTGAGATGGGACTGCGTGGCTTCGACGTGAACGCGCCTCGTCCGCGCCCAGGTGAGCGACCTCGCGACATCGCCGACTACATAGCCGGATCGCAGTGGCAACAACGACGACCATCCCGTTCACCTTCGCCTGGCCGCTACGTCTCCCCGGATCGCCGCCAGTACACCGGCACTAACCGGGGCCGATCCCCAAGCCCCTACCCGGGAAACTAAAGGCAGCAACCGATGGAGGGGCGGTTGCTGCACGACGCAATGCCGAAGATCCTCCTCCGCCGCCGCCGCCGCCGCTGCCGATGACGACGACCACGACGCACGAACTTTCCCGACGTAGTCGCAGTACGCCGCCTGAGCAGAGTCTTTACGACAAAGCCTCGCCGCCGACGCGACATAGCAGCACCGGACCAAGCCGACGCAGCCGTGATCCGACGCCCCGACCTAACCGGAACGCCAGACGACAAACCACCGACCTCGACGTGATCATCGACGGCCACAGCGTCACCGCCCTAGTCGATACCGGCGCCGACTACTCTATCATCAGTGGTCTCTTCGCCGCTAAGCTCAAGAAGGTAAAGACTGCATGGGAAGGACTGGATATCCGAACAGCAGGGGGCCACCTTATAACACCGACTGGAACCTGCACGGCAAGAGTCACGATTCACAGCCAGACGTATTCTGTGAATTTTGTGGTCCTGCAGCAATGCTCGCGAGACGTCATTTTAGGCATGGATTTCCTGGACCAGCAAGGCGCAGTCATCGACCTAAGATCCAGGTCAATCACGCTGTCCACGGATAATGCAACGGCGTCAGACTGCAACGCCGCTCACAATGCCTTGAATGTGACAGAAGAGCAGGTAACCATCCCGCCACTGTCGAGCGTCATCATTTCCGTCGGCACCAAAGCGTCTACCAACTTACAAGGTGTCATCGAAGGCGACCAGCACCTGCTCCTAAACCGTCAGATGTGCGTCGCAAGAGACATAGCCAAGCTTCATAACGGCGAAGCCAAGGTAATGGTGACGAACTTCAGCAACGAATATAGGCACTTGAATAGGGGCACGACGGTAGCACATCTAAGCGAATTTGTGGAAGCGAGCAATGCCTTCGCCCTCACCGATTCTCAGGGAGCCGCAACGTCGACAGCAGTGTCCGCGCCCGCCTTCGACGTCAATCAAAGCCTTTCCAGGCAGCAACAAAAGGAGCTCAAAGCCTTACTCCACCAATACAAGGACTGCTTCTCGTCGTCAGCGAGGCTTCGTCAGACCCCTCTCGCGAAACATCGCATCATAACCGACGAATATGCCCGTCCGCTCCATCAGAGCCCCTACCGAGTTTCTGCACGGCAACGCGAGGCCATCAAGCAACAAGTCGACGAAATGCTGCGTGACGACATCATTCAGCCGTCTACGAGTCCGTGGGCATCACCCGTGGTGTTGGTGAAGAAGAAGGACGGAACCCTACGTTTTTGCGTCGATTATCGTCGCCTGAACAAGATCATGAAGAAAGACGTGTATCCCCTCCCACGGATAGACGATGCTCTGGACAGACTCTACAACGCCAAGTATTTTTCGTCGATGGATCTCAAAACCGGCTACTGGCAAATCGAAGTAGACGAGAGAGACCGAGAGAAGACTGCCTTCATAACACCAGACGGCCTATTCGAGTTTAAGGTCATGCCCTTTGGTCTTTGCTCGGCGCCTGCGACGTTCCAACGGGTTAGGGACACAGTACTCGCAGGCTTGAAGTGGCAGACTTGCCTCGTCTACTTGGACGACGTAGTCGTATTTTCTTCCAACTTCGACGAGCACCTCCGGCGCCTTGAAGCTGTTCTTCGGGTAATCAAAGCCTCGGGACTTACCCTGAAGCCATAAAAGTGCCGCTTCGCCTACGAGGAACTATTGTTCCTTGGCCACGTTATCAGCAAGTCGGGAGTGCTCCCTGATCCACAGAAAACAGCTGCGATCGCCGACTTTCCTGCACCCACCGACAAGAAAGCAGTACGCCGCTTTCTTGGCGTCTGTGCTTATTACAGGCGCTTCGTGAAGAACTTTTCGCGGATCGCCGAGCCACTGACGTACCTCACGAAGGCCGACGTCGACTTCAAATGGGAAACGCCGCAAGTCGAGGCATTTCAAGAATTAAAGCGACGCCTGCAAACGCCGCCAATACTGGCGCACTTCGACGAAGAAGCTGACACCGAAATTCACACGGACGCAAGCAGCACAGGGCTCGGCGCCGTGATCGTGCAGAGGACCGACGGACTTGAAAGGGTCATCAGTTACGCTAGCCGGTCACTTTCGGAGGCAGAAACCAATTATTCCACGACATAAAAGGAATGCCTTGCCATCATCTGGGCTACATCAAAGTTCCGCCCCTACCTGTACGGCAGGCCTTTCAAAGTCGTGAGTGACCACCACGCCTTGTGTTGGCTAGCTAACTTGAAGGATCCATCAGGGCGCCTCGCACGGTGGAGTCTCAGACTACAAGAATTTGACATCACCGTCGTCTACAAGAGCGGACGAAAGCACTCCGACGCCGACTGCTTGTCTCGCGCCCCTGTCGATCCGCCGCCCCAGGATGACCAGGACGACGACTCTTTCCTGGGACCCATAAGTACCGACGACTTCGCGGAACGCCAACGAGCTGACCCAGAGCTCAAGATCTTCATGGACTACCTGCAAGGCAAGACCGCCAACGTGCCGAAAGTATTCCGCCGAGGACTGGCTTCGTTTTTCCTGCGAAACAACGTCCTCCTGAAGAAGAACTTCTCGCCGCTCCGCGCCGACCACCTCCTCGTGGTGCCTTCAGCGTTACGTCCAGAGGTTCTGGAAGCATTACACGACGACCCGACAGCCGGACATCTTGGTGTTTCCCGCACACTGTCACGAATACAAGAGAAGTACTATTGGCCTCGCCTCACTGCCGACGTCGCCCACTACGTAAAAACATGCAGAGACTGTCAGCGACGCAAGACGCCGACAACTAGGCCAGCCGGACTTCTGCAACCCGTCGAACCACCTCAACGGCCATTCCAGCAAATCGGCATGGACTTACTGGGGCCATTCCCGACGTCAACTTCTGGCAACAAATGGATTGTCGTAGCGACTGACTACCTCACCCGCTATGCCGAAACAAGGGCCTTGCCCAAGGGCACTGCCGCCCAGGTCGCCAAGTTCTTCATTGAGAACATCGTCCTCCGCCACGGAGCCCCCGAGGTCCTCATCACCGACAGAGGTACGGCCTTTACGGCTGACCTAACGCAAGTGGTCTTGAGGTACAGTCAGACAAGCCACCGCCGAACCACCGCGTACCACCCACAGACGAATGGCCTCACCGAGCGTCTAAATAAGACCATCGCCGACATGCTGGCCATGTACGTGGACGTCGAGCACAAGACGTGGGACGCCATACTCCCGTATGTAACCTTCGCGTACAACACGGCCGTGCAGGAAACGACGCAGTTTGCTCCATACAGGCTCGTCTACGGACGGAACCCAACAACGACGCTTGACGCCATGCTACCGGTCGGCACCGACGAAGAAGACCTCGACGTCGCCAGCTACCTGGATCGCGCTGAAGAAGCTCGACAGCTAGGCCGCCTGCGTATCAAGAGCCAACAGACGGTCGACAGGCGCCACTACAACCTTCGACGACACCACACCGAATACTAACCCGGCGACCTTGTCTGGGTCTGGACGCCGATACGACGACGGGGATTGTCTGAGAAGCTCCTGCGACGCTACTTTGGACCCTACAAGGTAGTCCGACGTCGTGGTGAACTGGACTATGAGGTCGTGCCCGATGGCTTAACGTCATCCCAACGACGCCGTGCACGACCCGAAGTCGTACACGTGGTGCGACTTAAACCTTATTACGCGCGCTGATTAGCTGTGACGCATTGTTAATGTAATTTATTGCATGTACTCTCTCTTATGTTCTGTCTTTAGCATCGGGACGATGCTTTTTTTTTCAGAGGGGGGTAGTGACACGTGCGGTTCTTTTGGTTTACGAAGAAAGCCGCTATCACTTTCTGTTAAGCGCAACGCAGGTCGCGTTTATCTTGTATGGCACTCTGGAATGCGTTATGACGCGTGTATAAAAGACTGACACGTGCGGTTCTTTTGGTTTACGAAGGAAGCCGCTATCACTTTCTGTTAAGCGCAACGCAGGCCGCGTTTATCTTGTATGCCACTATGCCACTTTGGAACGCGTTACGACGCGTGTATAAAAGCCGGCGCAGTGCGCCACTGGGGAGTCTTTTTTTTTCCGTCGGCCGACGACTGTTCACGCCGCTGTCGCTGTGAGTTGTGTTTGGCCCTGTTTTGCTGGGCACAAGTTCGCCCAATAAACAGTTCGCCTGACACCGCCCTGACTCCTGCGTGCTTCCTCTCAAGTGCTGCGTGTATCACAACCTCGTGACAATATGAGCAACTAAATATTGTTCATTTATTTACGTTCAAACAATCGAGATAAACGCGGTCATTAGTGCATCCCGAGAGAACTGGTGACGCGAATCGTGACTGTGTCTAATGATTTACCACCGGTATAGCTGCTTGAGTGGGTCACCTTGGTAGTTGAAGCAACGAGTGGCTAACTTCGGTAAGGCAGTGCGAAATAATTTGCAGTCATTCCGTTAGCATGTATAATTTAAGGAATATCCGGGCGTATTAACTGCAATGTTATTTGCTGTTGTTTTACTAGCGTACCTTGTTTGCAACTTCTTGAGCTCATGTAAGGCGAATGGGCTTAAGAACACGGAAAAGTTAGTGCACACATAAAAGGGGGGGGGGGCATATTGTTCGTTTGTCAAATTGTCCTACCAGTGCTGCATAACGCGCGATCACCAAGTGGTTACTTCGCAGTGATTTTTCATTCGCAGTTTTCTCAGTTCACCATACTGATGCGGGATGTGCTCTCTCTCTCCCTCTCTCTGAGGCTAATGCGGATATTTACCGACTAATGGGATCATTACGGGCTCGTAGACCCCTGGTCACCTTCACGCATACGGCGCTCCACAACGATGCCTGTTCGAGGGTTGTCGGGGTTTCGTTCATACGTGACTCACGCGACACGTGACTCGTAGAGAGGAGGTCTTCTCGAGCGGCCACCGTCGAGTTCGGCCAGGGCGGGAAAGCGGCGTCGCTAACGAGCCTGCCACTTTGCAGCTACCACGGCGGGGCTCGCTGCCGGTCACGAAGTCGGCGGTGCACTGCTCGTCGTTGCGTATTGCTCGCGCCTCAATTACAACCGGCCATGCTTGTACAGCTGCCGGGGAGTACAGCGTTAAAGCAGCCGACACGAGAGAAACATAACGAGCACGCCCTTAGCAAGAAGGCCCGCCTCTGGCTTGTCAATGGATGGTAGGAAAGTGGAATAACTCAACCACGTTTCATCATAGCTCGACTAACTTATCCCCTCAATTGCCCTTTTCCGGAAGTTGGTTTCTTGGTGCGAGGGCACACAAAAAGCCCGTGAAATGCCCGTATAACGCCTTTATTCACAGAATAGAAAACAAAGCGCCAGGCCTGTGCGGAACGCGCAGCACTGTCACAGCGAAAGCAAGAAGAGCAGCCTTTAAGAGCCTTTTCTGAACACTCTTTGGATAACTGCTACAAGCGCACTGCTGGGTGCACACTGCGCCATAAATAATCATAATTTTGTGTAGTAGGCCAGCACTTACTATGCTATCTTTCGTTATTCTTTGGAGTGTCGTTGTATTCGCACAAAACTTGTTAGAAATTTTCAGAAATTTTTATGCAGTGGCTGATGACGATGAGGAATTAAGCCTGAAGTGGGTATGCGCCACAGTTATTAGGCCATCAAGAAAAAGCATTCGTAATGGGTTGGAGCATTGGACGACCCACTCGTTACGCTATTCGCATCGTGCGACGCCTGACTGGTCCTTTGATGTTCTAAAACATTTTATTAATCATATTAAACGTGATTCCTAACCCGGCATTAAGCCTGCCAGTTTAGAAACGAGTTTCCAAGCACATGAGTGACTCAGTGCTAGATATACTGAATTGGCACGTAGTGAACCCACGTTCGAATTCCATTGCGTCATTGGTGTTTCTTTATTTACTGATTTTCGTTCTTTTGATACTGGTTGCGGACACCGGCGGCGGCGGCGGCGCACAACTACGGCGCCACGCGTCACCCGTGTTCTGATCTCATAACAGCTTTAGCTTTAAGAAAGACATAAAAAGCTAACAAAGAAATTCAACCAGCTGCGCACAACGGACACTGATGAAATAGCAATGCAGGTGGCTTACGAAGAAGCCTTCACTTCGTTCCCTTCATCAATAATTGAAGTAGGTTCAATGAAGTTGGTCGAATGAAGTGGGAGATAAGTGACGAGATATGAGTGACAGACGTGGAAGGAGTGGTGGTAGCAGTAGTGGGCATAGTGGTGAGAGAGAGAGAGAGAATAAAATGAGCGAAAGGCAGGAAAGTTAACCAGAAATTAGAGCATCCGTTTTGCTACCCTGCACTAAGGGAAGGGAGAATGAGCAATGAAGATGGGGAAAAAAAGCGAAGAGCGAAATAGACGTGCGAAAAATAAAAACAAAATGTGAGTTGGAGTGCTGTAGCCTATTCGAAAGGCCACTGCCACGCAAAAAGTTCAATAAAGCCTTCACTGATTTTCTGTGCGAAGACAGATTGTGGCGCCTTTCAAGTTCTGACTGCTCTGACAAAAGTCTGTTGTCAAGGCAAGCTAACGCAGCAGCTAGCTGCCGTCTTTGCGCGATGTAACGAGGGCAGTGAAAGAGAACATGCTCTATCGTTTCATCGCTGCCGCAATGACCGCAAGCAGCAGGCTCTTCTATGCCGATTCGGAAGGCGAGAACTTTGGTGAAAGGGACACCAAGTCACAGTCGGCAAAGCACCGTTTTTTTCAAGCCGAGAGAGTCCGGAAGGAGGCCGAAGTCGACGAGACGTGTCCAGCCTATGCAGTCGCGTGTGCCGTAATCACTCTGCGTTGCACAGGGATTTTCCTTCTTCATTAGCGATTTTTTTAATTTTCATTGCAGCATCAGTCTTCGAAAATGGAATAGATTTTTCTTCACCATCTTCGTGTGCTTGTGAGTTGTGCTGAGTTGTGCGAGTATTGTGTGCAAGACGAGCTCATATGCATCGTGATCTGTTTACAATCTGCGATGGCACCCATGCATGAAAGAAAGTTTCATGTCCTGACAGCAGTTTGCCTGTTGAAAAAAGCTAAAACACAGAAAAAAGGTAATAACTATAAAGCTATTACAACTTTTGCACAGAGTTCTTGTGAAACTAGGCCAAAAAGCAAATGAAATCTTGGGTTTTGAGCGCCAACACTACGAGATTATTAGCATGCTACTGTGGAGACTCCGGAAATGAAGACCATTGGATGTACTTTAATGTGTTCTGACATTGAACAGTATTACACGACTCTATTGAATTTCGGGGTCTTACGTGTAAAACTTACTTAAGCCCATTAGCGCGTATTCGAAAACAGGATCCCCGCAGAATAGCACACAGTGATCATCAAACTCATTCACCTCCACTCTTTTGTTTCAAATATGATTGTCTTTAACTTAAACATAATCGCCTGCCGCATGGTACATAATCAGAATCTTTTGTATATTGTAGGTATTAAGATTACAACTTTCTCTAGTAATACACGTTTCTCGTTTCAAAACAAAATTTTACAGCCCAAGGCGTACATGAATCACGGACTGACAACAGTGAGCTTCTGTGCAATCAAGGTATGGAATGCTCTGCCTCTGAAGACTAAAACATTACCCTCAATAAACGCATTTAGGCCTTCTGTTCGCCTTTACTGAAATCATGGGAAAAGGGGATCTTGGGGGTTGAGCCGACGCTGGGTGATTGGACCTTTAAGGCCTCCCGGCAGAGGCAACACACCCCTTTGGCCCCGACTTCACGTAGACACCACCCCTGGGCTGACCCACCCCGGGGAAATCGGCAGTGGCCTTTTCCTATCCCTCTCTCCCTGCATCTTCGTCTTTATCTCTTACTATTTATCTGTCCTGTCTTCTACTCTCTTCCGTTTACTTCCAAACTTCCTGGCGGCTAGGGTTAACCCTGTGCAAATAGCCTATCTTGGTCTAGGCGCATTGGGTTATAGTGGCGTTAAACGGCTGGCGTCTGCAGTTTTCAGCATCTGTAAACTTGTAGCGTCCCCTCGTTGGGCTCCGTGGTGGGTGGCCGCCAACGCTGCTGAACAAAAATAAGAAAGGCATGCATGGAGCATTCCCCTTGCTGTCTGATCGTACCGGCTTAAAGCGGGTATACGCACCGATGATATAAACTTTTTTAATCAGCCCAAAGAAACATATCCTCACTATCATGTTATCCACTGTGAAAAAACTGAAAAGCAAGCCAGAACCGTCTCTCCTTTCCTGGTTTCTTGATGTCTTACCGAAACTCTTGGCACAGGATACAAGGTAACCAAAATGGCTAGTGGAGACCTTCTCCTCGAAATCCGTGACAAAGAACAATTTGAAAAGCTAGACCGTCTTTCAGATTTCGGTGGCATACCAATAACCATAACACCTCAAAGATCAATGAACACAACTCGCGGAGTGGTATCTGACATGGACATACTTGACTTGACTGAGACTGAACTTTTGGAGGGGTGGAAGAGCCAAAATGTCACTAATGTACAGAGAATCATCATTAGAAGAGATAATAAGAAAACACCGACGAAACACTTAATACTCACATTTGCATCCAGTAAACTACCGGAATCTATTCAAACAGGGTACACAAAGACATCTATCAGGCCGTACATACCAAACCCTCGTCGTTGCTTCCAATGCCAGAGGTATGGCCATGGCTCTAAAACCTGTCGTGGTCGCCAGACTTGTGCACAATGTGGAGTTCTAGGCCACGTGTCTGAGAACTGCAAACAACCGCCACACTGTGTAAACTGCGAAGGAAACCATGCCGCATATTCACGCTCCTGCACATACTGGAAAAAAGAAAAAGAAATAATTACGTTGAAGGTGAAGGAAAACATTACATTTAAGGAAGCACGGCGAAGAGTCGCTCCATTCTATGGACCTACATACGCTGATGCGGCGCGTCAGGAGGCACCGCCGCACCAGCCCTCGCCACTCCTTCTGCCCGCGCATACCGAGCCGGTGGTTGTGGCACCTGCCCCCAAGGCGGCTGTAGCCCAAGCTACACCGCCTACTCCCAAACAGAGACCGGAGACTCCGGAGTCCTCTGGTCTCAAGGCCTCACCTCACCAGGTGAGGCCCGAAATTCGAATTAACAGCCCGCACGTGCGGGCATCCAGTGCCTCCGAGGAGGCAATGGAGACGTCGACACCCTTGGTGCCGAAAGAGCGGCGTGGCTCCCTGGAGCGCGTCAAGAAAACAAAAAAGCAGATAACAGGGCCTGGTGATGGCCCTGTTAAGTGAACTCAAACTCCCTGTCTAAAGAGCCACTCGCTTTTCGTACACACAGCACTATTTCACATTCACCATGAACACTCAAATTATACAATGGAACGTCAGGGGCCTTCTCAGAAACCTTGACGACATCCGAGAACTCTTACATGAACACTCGCCAAAAGTGCTGTGTGTACAAGAAACACACCTTAATTTAAAACACACAAATTTTCTGCGTAAATACGTTATTTTCCGAAAAGACCATGTTGATGCTATGACATCATCCGGAGGTGTTGCCATCATAGTGAATCAAGGAATAGCATGCACAAACTTACAACTCCAAACATCCCTTGAGGCAGTGGCTGTTCGAGCGGTTCTTTTTGATAAACTGATCACAATCTGCACTATTTACATTCCTCCTAGCTATCAGCTGCAAAAACGCGATTTACACTCTCTAATTGATAAACTTCCGGAGCCTTATGTTCTCCTTGGAGACTTTAGTGCGCATAGCAGGCTATGGAGTGACTCTCGGTATGACGCGCGAGGTCGACTGATCGAACAGTTCCTTATCTCGTCGAGCGCGTGTCTCCTAAATCGAAAAGAACCAACCTATTATAACCTCGCTAATAACACCTACTCCTCCATAGACCTGAGCATAGTATCTCCATCTCTTGTGCCTCTACTCTAGAGGAAAGTCGTCAGTAATCTGTACGGAAGTGACCACTTCCCCGTAGTTTTGAGCACAATGACAATAACTGAGTGTCCACCACGTGTTCCCAAGTGGCTCATAAACAGAGCCGACTGGGAACAGTTTTATACTATCGCTTGTCTAGGTTGGAATGACATCTGTACTTTGAACATTGATGTTGCTGTGAACTACTTCACAGCGTTTTTGATTGATGCTGCAACAAAATGCGTCCCACAAACAAATGGACACCCTTGAAAACGATGTGTGCCATGGTGGAACTCTGAATGCCGAAACGCGCGCAAACAGCAAAACAGAGCTTGGAGGCGGCTTCGGAACTCACCGACAGCCGAAAATCTTGAAACCTTCAAGAAAATAAAGTCTCAAGGCAGGAGAACGCGTCGGCAGGCCAGAAGAGAAAGCTGGCAGAAGTTTTTATCAGGGGTTAATTCATACACACAGGAGGCTAAAGCCTGGAACATGGTCGGTAGGATAGCAGGAAAACAAGTACACACACTTCCACTCGTAAACACTCAGGGTGATACCTTGGAAGATCAGGCAAACTTCCTCTGTGCACACTTCGAACAGGTATCCAGCTCGTCCCACTATACTGACACTTTCCAAAAATACAGAACAAGAATAGAAAAGCAGAAACTCGAACACAAATCTACTAGATACGAGGCATATAACCAAGCTTTCAGTCTAGCTGAGCTCCGAACATCTCTAAACTCCTGCAGTACTTCTGCCCCAGGTTCTGACCATGTGATGTATGAAATGTTAAAAAACCTACCAAACGAAACCCGAAAAACCTTACTTTGTTTGTACAATGCTATTTGGTCTTCTGGCACTATTCCTACCTCCTGGAAAGAGGCTATTGTTATTCCCATTTTGAAAGAGGGCAAGGACCCTTCTTTACCATCGAGTTATAGGCCTATAGCACTTACAAGCTGCTTGTGCAAAGTCTTCGAAAAAATGATAAACTGCCGACTTGTACATTTTCTTGAAACAAATAATTTGCTCGACCCATTTCAGTGCGGATTTCGAGAAAGTAGATCCACCACAGACCATCTTGTTCGTATCGAGGCACAGATCAGAGACGCCTTCGTCCATAAACAATATTTTCTCTCTCTGTTCCATGATATCGAAAAGCCTTATGATACAACATGGCCTTTCGGAATTCTAAGAGACCTGTCCCACCTTGGTGTGCGCGGAAGAATGTTTCATATAATCGAAAGTTACCTGTCAAACCGGACATTCCGTGTCCGTCTGGGCAGTGTGCTCTCCCAAACATTTGTCCAAGAAACAGGCGTGCCACAAGGTGGTGTGCTTAGTTGCACACTTTTTATTGTTAAAATGAATTCTTTGCACCTGCCCATTCCCCGCAATATGTTCTATTGTACATATGTCGACGACGTTCAGCTTGGCTTCAAGTCATGCAACTTGGCCATGTGTGAGCGGCAGGTTCAGCTGGGTTTAAATAAGGTCTCCAAATGGGCAGATGAAAACGGATTTCAACTTAACCCGCAAAAAAGCACGTGTGTCTTGTTCTCTCGAAAGAAAGGCATGCACTCGGAACCTGACATTCGACTGAACGGGCAAGGTCTGTCCGTCAAAGCCGAGCATAAATTCTTAGGCTTAATCTTGGACAACAAGTTGACCTTCGTACCCCACATAAAGTATTTAGAAACAAAATGTTTAAAAGCCATGAATGTTATAAAAGTGTTGTCACGTACTACGTGGTGTAGTGACAGGAAATGCCTCATGAACCTGTATAGATGCCTTATTCGCACCCGCTTAGATTATGGGGCCATTGTTTATCAGTCTGCGACTCAAAGTGCTTTGAAGATGCTGGATCCCGTGCACCATTCGGGCATCCGCCTTTCTACGGGTGCTTTTCGCACCAGCCCCGTAGAAAGCCTTTACGTTGAGTCAAATGAGTGGTCGCTTCATCTGCAAAGAACCTACATGTCCTTTGTATACTTCCTTGAGGTGAAAGCAGACAAGAGGCACCCCTCATACTCTACTAATAATGACTTGTCGAGCTCCGTTCTTTTTCGAAACAGGCCTTCAATGAGGCAGCCCTTCTCAGTTCGCCTGAAGGGTCTAGCTGAGGACACAGGAGTGTCACTCGAACACAGTTTAATGGCTCCTGTAGCATACCCGCCACCATGGCAGTGGCAGACTATAGATTGCGATGTGTCTTTCCTAGAAGTTACTAAACATGTGCCCATTGCCCATATTCGAACATACTTCTTGGAACTTCAACAGAAATACACACGTACTGAGGTTTTTACAGATGCCTCTAAGTTTAACTCCTCTGTGTCCTACGCTGCTGTTGGCCCTTCCTTTTCGGATGCTGGCCCTCTACATCCAGGCACAAGTATCTTCACAGCGGAAGCTTACGCGATACTTGTGGCAGCTAAACACATCAAACAATCACAAATACAAAAAGCAGTAATTTATACAGACTCCCTCAGTGTGGTAATGGCTCTGCACAGTCTTAAAAAACAAAAAACCCTGTCCTTGTTTCACTTTACTCCATTTTCTGCACACTCTACACACTCAACCGACATGTTGTTGTGTGCTGGGTGCCAGGGCACCGTGAGATTCAAGGCAACATGATGGCGGATCAGCTTGCTGCATCCGCCCACGAAAGCACCGCCATTACACCCACATCAATCCCGGCCCTTGATCTTAAGCCGTCTCTCAAACGAAAACTCAGGGACTACTGGCAGAGCAAGTGGGATACACACACACAAAACAAACTACACGTTATCAAGCCACACCTTGGCCATTGGCCACGAGTATCAAAATCACGTCACACAGAGGTAACATTAACGAGGCTCAGGATAGGACACACATACACGACACACTCATATCTTTCCTCCGGTGGCGATCCACCATTGTGTGACAGATGTGGTGAATCACTAACAGTTCTTCACATTTTAATTCAGTGCAAACAATTGGACACTCTAAGAAAACAACACTTTCCTTCACCCTACCGACAACATATACCTTTACACCCTGCAATGTTCGTCGGTAGGGAACCGCTTTTTAGTCACAAATCATTGTTAGCGTTTTTAAAAGAAATTCATAGCTTTCATGTCATATACCCGGGCATACCGTAGCACGACCTCTCCAGAGAGGTTTTTGCTCCGGTGGCTACACAATAAAGCACTTGCCTCACGGCCCTTGGACGCAAGGGTATGAACGAGTGAGGCACTTGTGCTAATACCATACATGTCCACCATCGTTTTTATTATCATTAACTTTTGCCATAAATTCGCACCACACACACCTTTCACAGCATGGTCATAATTTTATTAATTGTATGTTTTTACCTGCTTTACTGCGAGGAGTTTTATAGCCCTTATACAGCCGCTAATCACAATTATTGTCCACATTCCTGTCTCATGAACTGGCGCTCTTTGGCCATCAAATGGCCCTTGCGCCAAAAAACACCATATATCATCATCATTTACTGAAATCATTCTTTAAATTTCTCACTTATGTGTAGTTACTGTCGTTGCCTTTTTGACATGAATGTCATGTTTTCTTTATTCATTTTCATTACTTTCTCTTTATTGTGAAATATTCGTTATTGTACACTTTAAGATTGCACCATTGCAGTTTTTAAGATTTTATTTTGTGAATGTATTCTTTGTGTACTTTATTGTAAAATTTTCTAAATGTTATTGCATCCCATAATGACACTCGTAATATTTTGTACGCATATTAACGCTTACTTTTCGCGATTCCGCTCCTGTTTTCATTCCCTTTATATATTCCAAAACAAAAGGTCTCATTGCAGCATTCACACCAAGGGACCTCTTTCTGAGTACATCTTTTTATATGTTCCCCGCCACGATGGTCTAGTGGCAAAGGTACTCGGCTGCTGACCCACAGGTCGCAGGATCACATCCCGGCTGCAGCAGCTGAATTTTCAATAGAGGCGAAAATGCTCTAGGCACGTGTGTTCAGATTTTGGTGCACGTTAAAGAAGTCCAGGTGGTCGAAATTTCCGGAGCCCTCCACTACGGCCTCTCTCATAAACATATGGTGGTTTTGGGACGTTAAACACCCCATATCAATCATCCTGTTCCTATATGTAACGCTCAACCCAAATACGCTCAATCAACTGAAACTGAAACAGTGTACAAGAGAGCCTGTAATCAATCGCCTTCCTCAAAATGCGACTGCCGAAGCCGGTTCTGAACCGGTGATCATTGAATTGGTAACCGAGCACCATAGAAACCGTTCCGCCATGACGGACTCGGTTCTTGATGTGTCTCTTCTTTTCTCGTCTGCTCTTTCTCAATTTAGTCCATTTGGCGATCAACTCGTAGACTTCAATTTAATTGAACATTAAGGGATACTAGGTGGTCGAAATTAGGTCTAAGTCCGCTCCCACGGTGGTGATCACAGTCATATCACAGTTTTGGCACGTGAGAGTGCAGAGTTCAGATTTTTTCTTTTAGCGATGGCATACTCACAGGGCTAAACTGTCATCAGGAACACAGCCAGAAACTTTTTATTGGGTGAAAGGGGAGAGGGGAAGGAGGGCGGAGGTCAATAAACATTTATGTATATTCGCGCGTGCATGTGTATTTGTGCGTGCACATACACATATGCGAAAAATACATTGCAGGAAGGAAAGCGGGGGCGGGGGTGAACTCCTGGCTATAGTCCAGCGTCTGTCAGCATTGTGAACTACAGTCATCTGGCTGCAATTCCTTGAAACGTGGCGCTGACGCGGCATTTCCCTTACTGTGTCCGACGTCACAGGAGGTTCATATCTATTGATAATTTCGAGGAACAGCACAACGTTTTGCGAAAAGGCGTGTACGTTGCCGAACGTTGGGTGTACACAGGCGCGTCGTTCGGCGCACCACGTCAGCTCGCTGCTCGAGAAGAGATAGCCATCTAATAGGGCCACGCGCCAGATCGGCCTTGCATCGGAAGGAGAGGTGGCGGCTGGCCAACCCTCTTTTCTGCTGCGGGACGGCCACTGTGCCGTCGCAGCGCACGCAAACACAATCCCGGACTTTGGGTCGGCACTGCGAAGCGCTTGGCGACCGGAGAGACGGAGGAGAAAGACCAGGACGACGACAAAACAGAGGTCAGCAGCCGCCGCTGGCGTAATTGTCGCAATCTCCACACGCCGCCCGACCGTTGTCGCCCAGTCACCCCCCGCTCTCTATATGGTCTATACATATACATATGCACCACAAACTTGTTCGATAACTGAAAAAAACATAACAAAAAATAACCCGAGAACTTCGACACTTGCGTCAGTGGATAAGAATTTGCGGTAGGTGATCATGCTCAACTTAATAGTATCCCCCCCCCTCCATTCCGTTTCGTAGTGATTCATGCGAAAGAAGGAGGAGAAGGCAGAAAGGAGAAGAGGAAAGGCAGAGAGGTTAAGCAGATGAGTGCCTGGTTTCCTATCCGGCACTGAAGATAAGGTGAAAGAAGTTGGCGTTAACCGACATGTAAACGTACTTTTCCATTATTTTTTTAGTCGCGCGATTCTATATCTCGTTGTCGATACTGGAGGGAAGGCACTGCTTCGTACGCACGTCCAGCGTGGAGAGCGAGAATGACGAGATGCTAAAATAAACGCAACTATAGATACGTGATCTCTTGAGCAGTAGTCAGCGTGGACACGCTTCATAAATGAGTAAGCAAACCCACCGCGCTGGTGTGGTGGATACTTTCACGTGGTCGTGACAATAAAGAAGGCTGCGAAAAGGCTGGGAAATGCGGAAGCTCTTCATTTGGCGGACTTGTGCGCCGAAAACGTGAAGTGAAAAAACACGCTGCGCACTGATAGCGGCCCCGACAGTTGTCAGCCATCACGCAATTTGCCAAGCGGTAAAGCGCACCGGCTTTTTACAATTGCTATCAAAATTACAACAATATCGCTCCGCGTAATTACCCAAATAATTCTATAGACTCTTCTCGTTCTATGCGAGCAGTAAGATCTAAGAGAATCACCAAGCTTTTCGAAAACTGTGGTGCAAGCATCGCTAACAGGCTTTGCGGTGAACTCCGAATACATTAAAGTAAAGCACGCTTGACAATATGGAAGTGGGGGTCGCGGGATGGAATTCCCGCCTTAAGGGCTGCATTTTGATTGAGACCAAATGGTAGAAGTTCATGTGCTGAGATGTAGACCTGATTTTTGGGGCGTATTACCCAGACAACGATTATTGTGTTTCGAAACTGCAAGGCCAGGACACAAAATACTAGATAACTTACGCATTCACGTCAGAAGATGAGTCCCCAGCCCGCTTGCCCTCTAGTCAGTTGCGGAGTTACTCGCGCGAATGACGTTGGAGTCAATTGACCTGGAGCCGTAAGTGTTTATAGATATTCCTGACTTGGGATTATGTTTGTCGTTATCAGTACATCAGCTAAATTGTGAGTCATCATTCTAATAATAAGTGATGGCATTTTACGTTTTCAAACAAATGAATTATTATGAGAAAGAGATAATCAACATAACAGGTCAAGTAAAACTTTATGAAGGTAGCTTACCACCTTTATACAAATTGTTTCGGTTTTTGATCCCATGTTTGTTCCTGTGTGTCTCCCTTAAAAAGGGCAGTTTTTCAAGAAGTATCAGGTGTTGTAGGTGGAAAAATTCGAACTAATAAAATGTAGCTCCAATATTACGAAAAACAAGGTAATCACGTAAGCAGTCCTACTAATGCAACCGCATGAATAGGAGAGAGCTTGGCAACAATGCAATACCCTACACAGGCTGTGAAAGGAACTTTCGATATTTGCTCTGTCATAAGTACTAGGCATCTTACAATCCGAAAACCATAAAATTATGGCTATTCAGGTGGCTGAATTTCAGCTGATCTCCCGTAACATAAAAACGTATTGATGATTTTCAATAGTCCTAGTTTACTGCACAAACTAATACCACAGAAATGAGCATTCGTATTTACACGAAGAATTATTCTTTTGTTCAAAAGTTTGAAGACTTCGCGTCACAAAAGCTTGAAAGGAAACTTTAGAAAAAAAACCAAGTGTGAATTTTTCCGAAAAGTCATTGTCGGTTTGAAAACGGTTATGAAAAAACGTTACCTTTGAACGGACCCAGACGAGAGGTGAAATTTTCCTGTGCCATAACTTCGAGTGTCTCCATAATCATTAAATCATAAAGAATAAAGCTTCACCCTTCAAAAAGAACGCAAATTTACATTTTAGCAACCGACCCTAAACAAACTAAACAAACTTTCAAAGGAACAATTTGTCATCACCCTGTCCTTACATAAAGAAAAACTAATAACAATAATAATTTTAACTGTACAGCGTATCTCCCATAAGCTGATGCTACATTGCAGCAGGAAGGGCATTATATGCGTTAATAACGTTCAGAAAGGCCACTGCCTCTAATAGAAAAAAACACTTCGAGATGCCGCTTGTATATAAGTACCACGAACGAGAAAGATTGGGAGATACCGCGTACAGTGGGCATTAATTATGTGCGAAGCACGAACGAGTAAGAATGATATGTTACTTTAAATGAACACAATGCTACGAGGCGAACACAAATTATGCCTTACATGACTTCCATGCCATTATTATCATGTTGGCGCCTAGCGCTTGTGTTTGTCGTCCATTCACGTCACGTTATACCAAATTTTGTATGTGTGAGGCTAGCAAAGCGACCACGAGCGCATTCTGAGCGTAGCATGTAGCCATTTTTTACATCGTGGTTATCGTGTTTGGACGTGTCATTTACCTTCGTCGTCTATTCACGTCACGTGATACCAAATATGGTATACGTGGAACTAACTAAACAGCCACGAGCGCATTTTGAGCGTCGCATGTAGTCATGTTGTTTCATCTGATTATCTTGTGTGCACCAACTTCGTCATCTAATTGACGCCACGTAATACCAAGCTTGGTATTTGTGAAGCTAGCGAAACGACCGCGTGCGCGCCAAGAGCATGGCATGTGGTCATGACTTTGATGACATGCATATGATGATTTCCTCGTTAGGGCGTGTCATTTATGTACACCATGCAGTCATGCCATATTTTACCAGTTTTGCAATATGTCATGTGAACGAAACAACCGCACGAGCATCAAGATCATTACATGTAAATCATGACATTCATGACATACCCACCATGATTTCATGATTTTTATGTTACGACTAGTCACTTATGTTCGTGATACAGTCATGTTATGTCATACCAATTTTGGTATACATCTGACTATCGAAATGGCCAGGAGAGCCAAAAGTCCTAGATAGATAGATAGATAGATAGATAGATAGATAGATAGATAGATAGATAGATAGATAGATAGATAGATAGATAGATAGATAGATAGATAGATAGATAGATAGATAGATAGATAGATAGATAGATAGATAGATAGATAGATAGATAGATAGATAGATAGATAGATAGATAGATAGATAGATAGATAGATAGAAGCCAGTTCCGCACCGTGGAACCCATCTAAAAGCAAAGCGCTCACAATATGGACGTAATCACGACTGATCTTTCATAACAATCGAAGAACTACAGTTATGTCTGTGCATTTGTCTGTTTGTTCGCGGTAACAATGCACCAAAGAGATCAAACGATACCTCAAACGGCCAACGCTATCCACAGCGCCCACCAATATTCCTCAAGTTTCTGCGTTCATACGTGTGTGATTGGCAATTAAAAAGCAATTATTGCGCATATCTGAGGCACCATAACAACACGTTGATGTTTCTAATGTGTGCCTTTATACGAGAAAAGGCACACACAAGTGATTCTAGGGACCGCAGCGTTTATCACGCTGTGCTGACAGTGCAACGCGATGCTCAAAAAGGTAACTGTTTCCAACGCTTTGCTAAGACAACATTGTTGTGGCACCTGCGCATCGCTTTGGGTTCTACTCCTTATCGCTTCCAAGACAGGTGCGCTTCTTTCTCCACAGGCACCCACGCCATCCTTTGTTTTTGAAGATAACTGCCAGATGGCGCTTGTGTCTAACATTCCTCTGACGGTCAGACGGTTCGGTTCAGACTGTCACGGTGTATGGACGTGTTTTTTTGAGCGCTTCCGATCGACTGCGCAGATAAGTGCTTTTGCATGTTTTGAGCTTGTCTTTATAATTATAAGGCAACAGTTGCAATATTCGTAGCACTTATTTTATGGCTTTTTACGGCTTTTTCGGGGCCCAGTCACCAGGTATTTATTAGTTAGTGCGTGTGTGTGTTTGAAAATTTTTTGTTGTTTTTCTTTTCTGTTGCCAACCCGTGCGGGAGGTGCGCGTACATTGAACACGCAAAGTTTTGTAGTAGAGCTTAGAATTTTTTTTTCGTAGTGCAGGGCTCGAGTTTAGTAATTATCGAGTATAGGGACAATTGGTGTCAGAAAGACATGGTTTAAAAGACTGCAAAGTGTTCAGGATGTGGAGTGGGTTTGAAAGTGGACCCATGTGTAGAAGCGGATAGAGAAGAGGCTGACGCGAAGTGTAGGCAATCTGAGGTCGAGGAAAAAATGGAGAAAATTGTGGTTGCCCAGAGTGAACTGCTGATGAGAATCACCGAGCTCGAAACTGCGTTGGCGACAGAGCAAGAGCAAACGAGGGCAATGAGAGAAAAGCTGAAGTCCACCAAGGAAGCACTAGTGAAGCTGAACAAAGAAGCGGCCTACGGAGAGAATAGTAGGGAACCGAAAACTAGAATGGCGTAGAAGAAAGAGCAAGCAAGTTTGGAAAAAACAGGTTCAGCCGGTTCAATTGTCGCAAAGCCCAGCTTCAGCGAGGTAGTGGTGGGGCTGCGAGGGCACAAAAAGCCGGCGCCACAGGTGCAAAGGCCCCCAGGTGCAGGACGCTCCAGCTGAAAAGTCACAGCATGTGATAATCGCCGGGGACTCGAATTTAAATCGATGCACAGAAGCCATCAGAGTGTAAGAGGTGGCAAGAGGGTTGCAGTAGGGGCGTTCCCAGGACGCAAGCTGGAAGCAGTCATGAGGCAAGCGAGCGCAAAACTCAAAACTACAGCTGATAGACGAAACCTCGTGACAATTTCAGGTGGTTTAAACGATGTCCTAAATGAAGATACAGCAGGGCTAGCAACCACATTGGCGAAAGACGTTGATGACATGCGCGCCACTCCTCCTCTGGTACAGGTAGTGATATGCACGGTACTGGAGGTACCGGTGCGTGATAGCAACCTGCAAAGAGTGGTTGTCGACGCAAACCAAGAGATATGGCGCATGAGTCGAGAGAAAGGCTTTGAGGTGGTGGTAATAAACGGAGAGGTGCATAGGTGGGGTGGTTTTCAACGAGACAGAATTCACTTCGATGGGCGGCTAGGTCATGAGGTGGGTTGTCGACTTGCAGGACGCACAGTAGCTTTTTTGGTGGGCAAGCGGGCCCTTCGGGGTGCAGGATAGCTAGTAACAAGGAAAACAACCAGGGAGACTCTTTGACAGCTGGTATGGACATAGAAAATTCCAAAGTGGCACCAGTATCTAAGATAGGTAGAGTCGGGGGCATAAATAGATGTACCCACGCGCACAGAGCCAATTCAGACATAGGGTATATTAACATGCAGAGTGGAAGGAACAGGCTGAAGTGGGAAGAGATAGAAGAACAGCTAAGGGAAGAGAGACTGATGGTATAAAGTTTTGTAGAAACACATTTCAGAAACATGGAACAACCTCCGAACAATCCGCACTACGCGTGGAAATATTTTTTTTATTTAAACTCGTTCCCACAGCGCCATTTAGACACTACAGTGGGGGATTTTATTAGAACACAAAGCAGTAGAAAGGGGGGTGGTATTGGGGCATTCATTCATAAAAGTACAGACTTTCAAATTGTCAAGCAGGAGTGCAAGGAACATTTTTGGCTAAAAGAGAAAGTGGCAGGTCAAATGACACTTCTTGGTTTAGTGTACTTGCAGACGGGAGCAAAGGCCAGAGAGGAAAACCAGGCAATGGTCGAGTGTATATCAAAGGACATTCAGGAGTTAGGAAGAGAGTGCGAGATAATTATACCAGGAGATATGAATGCGCACATAGAATATATAGATGGGTATTCTGACCCGACAGGGAAAATGATCATGGATATTTGGGAAAGGCTTGATTTGATCATTTGCAACAGTACCGAGAAGTGTGAAGGGCAAATAACACGGGATATAGGAAGGCTGCAGTCCACGGTAGATTATGCGCTGATGTGACATAGGGTGTATGGTTAGCTCGGCGGAACACACATAGATGAAGGTGGCTCCAGAAGTCTGGGTAGTCATCACAACTGTATCAAGCTAAGTTTTGGAATAGCAGTGAAAGTGGGAAGGAGACAAGATGAGTAACTACAGGTAAATTTTTATCCAGAAAGGCAAATTGAAATAGCCACTAAACAAATTGAAAAAGTAATCACAGAGGACTATAAAACAGTGTGGACACACACTAATCTAATTAGACTGTTTCAGCTAGAGCTTGCTAAGACGCGTGACAAGTCACCCTGGAAAAGAAGACACAAACCCAAAAGTTGGTGGGATGAGGAAGTTAAGAGAGCCATAGCAAAACGTCAGGAAGCCTTTACAGAACACAGACATGCTAACCAGTGGGGTGAACCGCCAAATGATGTTGAAAGAAAATGGGAAAACTCTCTAAGCTGTAGAAGGGATACACTCCTTCTGATCAATGAAAACATTAGAAGAAAGCGAGCTCAGTGGCTGGCAGGAGTACTTAAAAATTATACAAAGGCAGTTGCGAAATTTCGGAACCATCTAAACTCCCCAAGAAATGAGACGAGCCTGGAGCAGAGGTTTATGACTACAGCCCAAGGTGCTAGGGTAGAAGGGGACGAAGCTATTGAATATATAAGAACAAGGGTGACAGAAAAATTTCAACAAAGAAGTGCTTTATGCACCACAATAGACAAGGATGAATCAAGTGACGCAATGGCTCCATTTTCACGAGAGTGGGAAAGGGCTGAGAAAAGGGTTCCTTGTAGTAGATTAACAGGTCCAGATTGCATTCCAATTAAGCTGATAAAGACATTAGGTCCGAAGTCGAAGCAGGCTTTGAGAGAGGCAGTGAGCAAACTAATAATCGATGGTGAAGTTCCCGATAGATGGAAACTTAGCAGGATGAGCATGATGTAAAAAGGAAAGGGAGACAAAGCTGACATAAACAACAACCGTTCTATAACAATAACATCAGTGGTCTACAGGCTGGCGATTCAGATTATAAAAGAAAGAGTGCAGGCATGGATAGTGTATGGGGGGGTTCTGGGGGAACTGCAGAATTAGTGTCGGAAACAACGACCATTACATGTAAATCATGACATTCATGACATACACGCCATGATTTCATGATTTTTATGTTACGACTAGTCACTTATGTTAGTAATACAGTCATGTTATGTCATACCAATTTTGGTATACATCCGACTATCGAAATGGCCAGGAGAGCCAAAAGTCCTAGATAGATAGATAGATAGATAGATAGATAGATAGATAGATAGATAGATAGATAGATAGATAGATAGATAGATAGATAGATAGATAGATAGATAGATAGATAGATAGATAGATAGATAGATAGATAGATAGATAGATAGATAGATAGATAGATAGATAGATAGATAGATAGATAGATAGATAGATAGATAGATAGATATATAGATAGATAGATAGATAGATAGATAGATAGAAGCCAGTTCCGCACCTTGGAACCCATCTAAAAGCAAAGCGCTCACAATATGGACGTAATCACGACTGATCTTTCATGACAATCGAAGAACTACAGTTATGTCTGTGCATTTGTCTGTTTGTTCGCGGTAACGATGCACCAATGAGATCAAACGATACCTCAAACGGCCAACGCTATCCACAGCGCCCACCAATATTCCTCAAGTTTCTGCGTTCATACGTGTGTGATTGGCAATTAAACAGCAATTATTGCACATATCTGAGGCACCATAACAACACGTTGATGTTTTTAATGTGTGCCTTTGTACGAGAAAAGGCACACACAAGTGAATCTAGGGACCGCAGCGTTTATCACGCTGTGCTGACAGTGCAACGCGATGCTCAAAAAGGTAACTGTTTCCAACGCTTTGCTAAGACAACATTGTTGTGGCACCTGCGCATCGCTTTGGGTTCTACTCCTTATCGCTTCCAAGACAGGTGCGCTTCTTTCTCCACAGGCACCCACGCCATCCTTTGTTTTTGAAGATAACTGCCAGATGGCGCTTGTGTCTAACGTTCCTCTGACGTTCTGACGGTTCGGTTCAGACTGTCACGGTGTATGGACGTGTTTTTTTGAGCGCTTCCGATCGACTGCGCAGATAAGTGCTTTTGCATGTTTTGAGCTTGTCTTTATAATTATAAAGCAACAGTTGAAATATTCGTAGCACTTATTTTATGGCTTTTTACGGCTTTTTCGGGGCCCAGTCACCAGGTATTTATTAGTGCGTGTGTGTGTGTTTGAAAAATGTTTGTTGTTTTTTTTTCTTTTGTCACCCCGTGCGGGAGTGGCGCGTACTTTAAACACGCAAATTTTTATAGTAGAGCTTAGACTTTTTTTTTCGTAGTGCAGGGCTCGAGTTTAGTAATTATCGAGTATAGGGACAATTGGTGTCACAAAGACATGGTTTAAAAGACTGCAAAGTGTTCAGGATGTGGAGTGGGTTTGAAAGTGGACCCATGTGTAGAAGCGGATAGAGAAGAGGCTGACGCGAAGTGTAGGCAATGTGAGGTCCAGGAAAAAATGGAGAAAATTATGGTTGCCCAGAGTGAACTGCTGATGAGAATCACCGAGCTCGAGTCTGCGTTGGCGACAGAGCAAGAACAAACGAGGGCAATGGGAGAAAAGCTGAAGTCCGCCGAGGAAGCACTAGTGAAGCTGAACAAAGGAGCGGCCTATGGAGAGAATAGAAGGGAACCAGAAACTAGAATGGCGTAGAAGAAAGAGCAAGCAAGTTTGGAAAAAACAGGTTCAGCCGGTTCAATTGTCGCAAAGCCCAGCTTCAGCGAGGTAGTGGTGGGGCTGCGAGGGCACAAAGCAGCCGGTGTCACAGGTGCAAAGGCCCCCAGGTGCAGGACGCTCCAGCTGAAAAGTCACAGCATGTGATAATAGCTGGATCTCGCATTTAAATCAATGCACAGAAGCCATCAAAGAGAGTATAAGAGGTGACAAGAGGGTAGCAGTAGGGGCGTTCCCAGGACGCAAGCTGGAAGCAGTCATGAGGCAAGCGAGCGCAAAACTCAAAACTACAGCTGATAGACGAAACCTCGGGATAACTTCAGGTGGTTTAAACGATGTCCTAAATGAAGATACAGCAGGACTAGCAACCACACTGGCGAAAGACATTGATGACATGCGTGCCACTCCTCCTCTGGTACAGGTAGTGATATGCACGGTACTGGAGGTACCGGTGCGTGATAGCAACCTGCAAAGAGTGGTTGTCGACGCAAACCAAGAGATATGGCGCATGAGTCGAGAGAACGGCTTTGAGGTGGTGGTAATATACGGAGAGGTGCATAGGTGGGGTGGTTTCAACGAGACAGAATTCACTAGGATGGGCGGCTAGGTCATGAGGTGGATTGGCGACTTGCAGGACGCGCAGTAGCTTTTTTGGAGGGCAAGAGGGCCCTTCGGGGTGCAGGATAGCTAGTAACGAGGAAAACAACCAGGGAGACTCTTTGACAGCTGGTATGGACAGATACGATTCCAAAGTGGCACCAGTAGCTAAGATAGGTAGAGTCCGGGGCATAAATAGACGTAGCCACGAGCGCCGAGCCAATTCAGACATAGGGTATATTATCATGCAGGGTGTAAGGAACAGGCTGAAGTGGGAAGAGATAGAAGAACAGCTAAAAGAAGAGAGACTGATGGTATAAATTTTTGTAGAAACACATCTCAGAAACATGGAATAACCTGCGAACAATCCGCACTACGCGTGGAAATATTTTTTTTATTTACACTCGTACCCACAGCGCCATTTAGACACTACAGTGGGGGAGTTTAATAGAACATAAGGCAGTAGAAAGGGAGTGGTATTGGGGCATTCATTCATAAAATTACAGACTGGCCAATTGTCAAGCAGGAGTGCAAAGAACATTTATGGCTAAAAGGAAAAGTGGCAGGTCAAATGGCACTCCTTGGTTTAGTGTACTTGTGGACGGGAGCAAAGGCCTGAGAGGAAAACCAGGCAATGATAGAGTCTATATCAAAGGACATTCAGGAGTTAGGAAGAGAGAGCGAGGTAATTATACTAGGAGATATGAATGCGCACATAGAAGATATAGATGGGTATACTGACCCGACAGGGAAAATGATCATGGATATGTGTGAAAGGCTTGATTTGATCATTTGCAACAGTACCGAGAAGTGTGAAGGGCAAATAACTTGGGAGGTAGGAAGGCTGCAGTCAACGGTAGATTATGCACTGATGTCGCATGTGATGTATCATAAGCATAGGGGCACAGTGAGGGCAAAATAGACTTTAAGCGGGTAGACTTAACTAGAAGGAGGTTATCTGATTGGTGGCTAAAGTCAAGGCACGAGTGAAAATAAACCCTTCGCTGCAAAGTACGAATCCTGAACCTCACTATTTAAAGAAAAAAAGAGATAAATCTATTGGTTAGTTCACTAAGTAATACGCCTAAAGGGTACAGCCACATCCATTCATCCATCCATCCGTCCATCCTCGATTTGTTCGTTAGCCTTCGCTGCACAGATCGAGACTCTCTAACGTAGTGCAGAACATCAGCAGAACATCAAATAAACATTTTTAAATGTGAAGCATTTTTCAGCGAACTTCGGCGACTTTAAGCGTATCTATCTATCTATCTATCTATCTATCTATCTATCTATCTATCTATTTATCTATCTATCTATCTATCTATCTATCTATCTATCTATCTATCTAGCCACTTACGTTTGGGTGCTCTCGTGGTCAGCCCCTTAACTTGGCGAGAACCGAAATTAGCATGGGACTGATTGATTGATTGATTGATTGATTGATTGATTGATTAATGGATTTATTGATCGATTTATTTATATGTGGGGTTTAACGACCCAAAACGACCATATGATTATGAGAGACGCCATAGTGGAGGGCTGCGAAAATGTTGACTACCTGGGGTTCTTTAACGTGCGCCCATATCTGAGCACACGGGCCTACACCATTTCCACCTCCATCGGAAATGCAGCCGCCGAAGCTGGGATTCGCTCCCGCGACCTGCGGGTCAGTTGCCGAGTACCTTAGCCACTAGACCACTGCTGAGACAACTGCTGAGTTGAGACAACTGCTGCTTTTTTCACTCTCTCCACACGCAAGACTATCGTCCTTAGACGATATTCGCAGTGAAACTTGCAAATACCGGGCTATTAATTTTTTTTACTGTAGACACTAGTGTAACGGACGAGTCATTCTTATTCTATTAACTGCTTGGCGCTATAGCTTCGGTAAACAAAACATCATTTTCTGGGGCAAACTTAATCTGCTGGGCTGACCTGCCACATCTGGGTGTGTACGACCGGTCTGTGAGTGGCAAGTTCTACTTGGTTTGAACAACGTGGGCAGTAGGGCAGACTAAAACGGATTCAGCGTGAACCCCCAAAAAAGTTTATGCGTCCTCTTTTCTAGAAACGAAGGTTTCCACCGTGATTCTGGCTTTGATTTACATGGTCAGAGGCTTCCTGTCAAAACGGAACACATAATCCTAGGTGCAATACTAGACGGAAAACTAACGTTTGTGTCTAACATTAGGTATCTGAAGAAAAAGTGCATGAAAACGATCAATGTTTTAAAGGCGTTGTCTCGCACTACATGGGATGGTGAAAAAGTTGGTCTTATCAATTTGTACAATAGCCTACAGACACACACCTAGATCATGGGGTCATATAGTATATCAACCAGCAACACCCACCACTTCCAATATGCTTGACTCTGTCTATCATCCAGGCATCCGCCTTTTAATAGAAGCTTTCAGGATGAGCCCGATAGAAAGCCTTTACCTGGAATATAATGAATGGTTGCTCCATTTGCAGAGAGTCTACATATTCTTCATATATATTTTTTTCAAACCCAATGTCAACAGTGAATATCCCAGAGGCAGAAGTATGAATGATCTGACTAGTTCTCATTCGTTTGAAAGCCGTCCATTCCTGAGGGAGCTCTACTCATTTCGCGTGTGAAGCCTTGCCGAGTAAATGAGGATCCCACTCTTAGAGCACCATGCGATGGCTCCCGCTTTGCAGCGGCCGCCGTGGCAGTGGCAGCTTATAGACGACCATGTGGAAGCCGTGTCAACAAAGATGGCAACGAAAGGCCATCTTTGTTGACACGGCTTCCTACGCCAATAGGAAAGCTTTTGTGACCGTGGTGATCGATGGGGCTGGCCGTGTCGTCAACCCAGCGACGGTCGAGGCGAAAAGCCCATCACATTGAAGTCATTTAGAGGGATTCCAGCACAGAACTATGGGCCTTCGAAAAGGGTACGGTCTCAGAAAAATGCTGAGAATACTACATGACAAGGACTGTACGCATCATCTTCTGAGTTGATTCTCAGCTCACCTTGGAGAAATCAATGACTCCCCTCCCACTCTACAATGAAGCAGCACACGAGGACGCGCGAGACCTCTCCAACCGCATTTTCCCGGGCATTCGTTATACCGGTGAAGGGGGAAGTTTTCACAACATATACGAGCTCACTAATAATTTTTACCCGTCCAGAAGGATTTTCCCTTCACCTTATTATATCATAACTCGGCCCCGAGCACTTACATTAAGGGTATTGCAAACACGGACGTACCCTACTTCGAAAATGTTACACATCATACTCCCTGAGCCATTCATTGTATATATACACACCGTCGCTCTTATAAATTTAATATGTACGTTGAACGAGGGGCCATCTTTATTGACACGGCTTCCTACGCCAATAGGAAAGCTTTTGTGACCGTGGTGATCGATGGGGCTGGCCGTGTCGTCAACCCAGCAATGGTCAAGACGAAAAACCCATCACACTGAAGTCATCTAGAGTGATTCCAGCGCAGCACTATGGGCCTTCGCAAAGGTACGGTCTCAGAAAAACGCTGAGAATACTACACGACAAGGACTTCACGCATCATTGTCGGCACCCAAGTAGTCTTTGCCCACACTGTGCGGAAATATGTTACTTAGAACGTATGCTGTGGCTGTGTACCAAATTGGCTCATTTACGAAACATCGCCCAGCCAGATGGGAGGCGGCACTCCGCAGCTCGTCCTCGGCAGATTAACTCTGGGCTGTCCACCAAGCCCGCGAGGTGGCTGAGGAGCTCAGCATCCCTGTGCCCACAAGGGAGTGGCCCGTGACACAGTGATGTGTGCTTTGGAGTTCCCTATCAAGGTTTATCCAATCTAATCCAACCTGCCTTAAACGTGAGGAATTTAACACAACCATTGTCCATATACAATATAATGTCGTGGCACTCTTTGGCCAATAAATGGCCCTTGTGCCATTAAACCACATATCGTTGTGTGTGACAAGCCGAAGATGCACTTTTCTGCTATCTTCAATGACAGCTGGAAGAAGGGCCGCCTAGAGCCATGTTCGAAAGGGGCTTGAATCATAACTATGCTGTTGCTGCGTTCTTCACCGCAAGGGTACATTTGACAACGTGACACACGAGGTGACATTGCAGACTAAAGTGTGCAGTGCATCTACAGTCTGTATGAACAGCTGAATTTCACTTTACCTCACTGACCGGTGGGTGTACTACGAAAGTTGGTGACATCACTTTTCGTGGAGTGTCTTGTTCGGTCTCTCAAGGGGGTGTATAATCCCAACTTTCAATATTTCGCTCCTCGGCCTGGAAAAGTGTATCCCTGAATCAGCTAGGGTGTCCTTATATTCAGATGATATCTGCACATTGTGCAGTGGTTTCTACCGCTGTCTACTACGCAAACGACTGCAGACTCTCATTACTCTATTGATATTTTTTTACTGACACGTGGAGTATTCATATCACAACACAAACGTGCCATTATTTCCTTCACCAAATCAGATTTGTCGCAATACAAGTTGAATGGTCTATGCAGAATTTCTTCAAAATAGTCAGAAAATGCTTCCAATCGGTAGCCAAGGCTTCCCAAACATGTGAGTCAAACATTGTAGCGCACCACATGGCCTCTAATTTACACCTATTTCTCCAAGTAAGCTAGATAACATTTTATCTTCTTTCGACAAATGATGCTGCATACACAATCGACCATGTCATATAGTCGTGTTCACGGCCATTGCCTGTTTTGAGAATTGTGAGTGGCGCAGTTACCGCTGCTGCCACGGGAGGCCGCCACGCGCCCACTCGGTGACTCGCGATCACACTAAAGTAAGTCGGGTGTTATAAGAAAAACGCTACAAAGTGCTCAATGCGATAACACGCTTGTGACGCTGATTCTTTCCCCCGTACCATCTCTACCTCCTTAGCTTCCGTTGATCGCGTCGGCACAGGAGAAAAATGCAAGAGTATATATACTACGCGTGACAACTCTCTGTAACGTAGCTTGTACTTTTAGTACTCTATGAAGTTTTCCGGCGGTCGATTGATGAGGCATTTAACACTTTAATGAAGACATTCGATGCTTACCAGGAAAAGTGCTGCAGGACCCTTGTTAATGTTGCGGTCTCTAGCATCTGATTCGTAACAAATCGCAAACTCTTGGCAGTGACATCTGATAGACTGCTGACGTGGTCACCGATCATTCGGTGCCCACGTAGGGGACCAACGACGTGCACCATCTTCATGCACGTCAGTTCACTAATATGTCATGAGGAGTCAGAACTCTCGGCCACCACTTATCCTTTGCAAATCAAAGCCCCTATGTTTCTGTGAAGTAGAGAAGTCTAAAAATGCTGTGATCGCAGGTGTTTTCTTCAATGGTGGACGCGTATGTACATATCAACCATTGGAGATTCGATTTTGGGGTGACATTCTCTGACTGCAGGCCTTGAAATTACCACGTACGCAACATCGACTAGTCCTGGACATCAAGAACCTTGGTGATACTATTGTACACCACAATATTGCACTGCAGTGGCTACCAGCTCTTTCTGACAGAAAATGAAATATACCTGCTGACTCTACTGCTGGAGCCATAGATGACACTCCACTTGAGAAAAGTGGCATCACTTTTGCAAGAAAAGACGCATCTTGTTCGCATGGGATCCGCTGCCAACAATTTATTTATTTATTTACCAGAAAAACAGTCTGGAGGGACACCTGGACAAAGAGCTGTCGCCGCAGCTTACCGAAAGCCCAGGGTATTTTACATGGCAATAGCACATATATTGTCACAGGTAATGGGTATGAGCCATCAACTGTAAGTAGAATCCCTTAGAAGTGAAAAAAGAAGAGGGCTTTTGCGTCCTGGTCTGAGGGCAAGCAAGACGTCGTTTCGTCGCTGTCTGTTATTACGTTCGCGGCACTGGTGGAGGTGCTGGGTAAATGCGCCTCGGCTGCAGATTTTCAGCCGACACACCGAGCTACTTGGAGACCGCTACAGCTCCCACGGCAAGAAGCAGTCGTAGCCTGCGAGCACTATCTCCCGAGTACGGTCCCCTCTCTCAAGACGAGATGGCAACTTCAACTAACAACCAGGCGAGTCAAACCAACGACGCCTATTCTTTTCTCCCGCATGTTTTTCATGCACCGCAAACACCACGCTCATTTCACGGAGACATTTATGAAGATGTTGACGACTGGCTTGACCACTTCAATCGAGTTGCCAACATCAACGAATGGGATGAAGCCCGCAAGCTGCGGAGAGTTTACTTTGCATTAGAAGACTCTGCCAAAACGTGGTACGAGAATCACGAGGGTTCCTTTGAGACGTGGCATGAGTTCAGCCGACAGTTTCGCGATGCGTACCGCAGCACTGAAAGGAAAGAGAGAGTAGAGCAGGCTATCTCGTCTCGGAACCAACGACCCAATGAGAGAGTTTCGATGTTTGTCGAGGACATGCTGCGACTCTTCAAGCGTGCTGACCCTGCAATGTCCGAGGAAAAGAAGGTGTGGCATTTAATGCATGGGGTAAAAGAGCAGCTCTTCGCCGGACTCGTACGCAATCCACCGACGACTGTGGCAGAGTTCATAAATGAGGCAACCACAATGGAGCGTACTCTCCAGTATAGGTCATCACAGTATGAACGCCACGACGTGACCCCTGCTGCATGCTTTATCGGGGCTGACAGCGAGAGGCATGCCCTCGCTGAGTTCATAAGAAGCGTCGTGCGGGACGAGCTGCGCCAACTCCAAGCAGCGGGACCCCAACCAACCGTAAGTGCTTTCACAGACTTAATCCGAAATGAGATCCGACAGGTGGTCACCCCACTCGCGCCAACAAGGCCTGAGGCCCCTGTACTGACTTATGCGGCGGCTCTGTGATCTCCTGCACCACATGGCCCTGATCCCACCATGGGGAGAATGGATCAGGCTAGCCATCGATTCCAGGGCACCTCTTCGACTCCGCCACCCGCCTCAAGGTTTCCGAGTGCACCAACTTATCGTCCGTCTGGATCACGGCAGAACGCCACAAAAGCCAGCGTGTGGCGTACGTCCGATAACCATCCACTCTGCTACCACTGTGGCGAAGCGGGTCACGTCTACCGTAACTGCCAGTACCGCCAACTTGGTCTCCGTGGCTTTCACCCCGATGCTCGGTGCCCGCGTTACGGTGAGCGTCCCCGCGACATCGAAGCGTACCTTACGGGCCAGCAAGCTCCTCGCCTTGGTCAACGCCCCATTTCAAGATCACCATCACCTCGCCGCCCCACATCACCTAGCATTCCCTCGTCATCTTTTGCTCCTTTCAGAGGCCGGTCACCGAGTCCCCACAGGGGAAACTAGAAACCGCGGCTCCTGGGGGTGAAGCCGCGTCCCAACGAACTGTCAAAGAGCCTCCTTCGACGCAAAGACCCGACGAAGACCGTTCTGACTTTCCAGTCGTTTCCGAAAGTCATAAGACTGTTTCCGCCGACATCACCGTACACGTCGATAATCACGTCGTCACTGCCCTCGTCGACACCGGAGCCGATTATTCGGTTATGAGCAGCACCCTACATCCCAGCTGAGGAAGGTAACTACCCCTTGGCAAGGACCGCCGTTGCGCACGGCAGGGGGCCACCTCGTCACGCCGACTGGTATGTGCACAGCCCGTGTTCGAGTTCGTGCTTCGACGTTCACAGGGTCTTTCCTCGTATTACCTGTGTGCTCCCGTCCACTCATTCTGGGGCTGGACTTTCTTCGCGAACATGGCGCAATTATTGAGTTACGAGACTTGCAGGTGTCGTTCGAGGACCCTTTTCATCCTGAACCGGAAAACGCCCGCTCATCGAAGGCTGCCCTACGTGTATCCTCCGAATCTGTTACTCTGCCTCCCCGCAGCAGCCTTTTTATCAATGTTGAATGTGACCAAGACGTCCCCGATGCTGTAATTGTAGAAGGAAATTTGTCTCTACTTTTTGCACAACAAATCTGCGTTGCCCGATGTATTGTTCAACCCAGTAGAAAGCAGGCTTGCCTATTCGTCATGAATTTCAGCGAGGAGTATCGCCATCTTACAAAACACACTGCGATCGCATACCTTGAGGATATTGCCGACGTCCCTGGTCCCTCAACATTATCTGATCTTTCGTCGTGCGACGATTCCGCCATGACATTTGCAAGCACGACGTAAATCAGGGTCTACCGTCTGCACAACGGGAACGTCTTTCGAAGCTATTCGGCTCATTTCGGGACTGCTTCGCTACGACTCCGAAAGTTGACCAAACACCGCTTGCCAAGCATCGTATCATCACCGAGCCTACCGAGAGACCCATTCGACAGCATGCCTACAGAGTCTCGCAAAAAGAACAAGACGTTATACGCCAACAGGTCCATCAGATGCTCAAGGACGATGTCATCCAGCCAGCGACCAGTCCCTGGGCGTCCCCTGTTGTGTTAGTAAAGAAAAAAGATGGTACTCTGCGATTTTGCGTCGACTACTGAAAGTTGAATAAGATCACGAAGAAAGACGTGTATCCTTTACCACGAATAGACGACTCGCTGGACCGCATTCGCAATGCTCGTTACTTTTCTTCCATGGATCTACGCAGCGGCTATTGGCAAATATCTGGTGATCAGCGCGAGCGCGAAAAGACCGCCTTCATTACTCCTGACGGACTCTACGAGTTCAAGGTCCTTCCCTTCGGCTTATGCTCGGCACCAGCTACTTTTCAAAGAATGATGGACACGGTTCTTTCTGGGCTAAAATGGCAATCGTGTCTTGTCTACCTTGACGATGTGGTCGTCTTCTCGGACACGTTTGAGCAGCACGTCCAGCGCTTACAGGCAGTTCTTCAGGCAATTCGAACTGCTGGACTTTCTCTCAAACCTGAGAAATGCCACTTTGCATTCGAGGAACTAAAATTTCTTGGTCACGTCGTCAGCCACGCCGGTATACACCCAGACCCTGAGAAAACGAAAGCTGTTGCCGCATTTCCTGTCCCAACGAACAAGCGCGACCTCCGCCGATTTCTGGGACTCTGCGCATATTACAGACGCTTCGTCAAAGGCTTTTCTAAAATCGCTGAACCGCTAAATGAACTTACGAAAGACGGCGTACCGTTTGTTTGGGGTCATGATCAGCATCACGCCTTTGACACGCTACGAAACCATCTCCAAGCCCCACCTGTACTCGGTCACTTTGACGATAACGCTGCCACAGAGCTACACACAGATGCCAGCAACGTCGGACTTGGAGCTGCACTGGTTTAATGGCAAAATGGCGTAGAGCACGTGATTGCCTATGCAAGTCGAACACTATCATCTGCAGAGAAAAACTGCTCTGCAACAGAAAAAGAGTGCTTAGCCGTTCTTTGGGCTATAACAAAGTTTTGCCCTTATTTATACGGTCGACCATTCAGGGTAGTTAGCGACCACCATTCTTTATGCTGGCTCGCCAACCTCAAAGACCCTTCTGGTCGTCTAGCACGCTGGAGCCTTCGGCTGCAAGAATTTGACGTTACAGTCATTCACAAGTCAAGACGCAAACACACTGATGCTGACTGTCTCTCGCGTGCACCAATTCGAAGTACCAACGCGGACGTTGAAGAGGACGATACATTCCTTTCCTCTGTGTCAGCAACTGACTCGGCTCAACAACAACGCGATGACATGGAGCTAAGCCCGCTGATTGACTACCTCGAAGGCCGAAAACGCAGCCTTCCTCGAAACTTTGCACGTTCGCTGGCCTCGTTCTGCATCAGGGATGGAGTCCCCTATAAGAAAAATTTCGACCATACCCAGGCTACTTACCTACTGGTTGCGCCGACCTTGCTTCGCGACGATATTTTACATGCTTGTCACGACGAACCATCATCCGGACACCTTGGCTACACGCGCACATTGGAAAGAATTCGCCGCTCATACTACTGGCCCCGCCTCGCGAAGACAGTCAAGCAGTACGTCCGCACATGCCGCGACTGCCAACGCCGTAAGACTCCACCTGTCCGACCAGCAGGACTATTACAGCCTATTGCCACGCCGAAGACACCATTCCATCAAATTGGCATTGACTTGCTCGGCTCATTTCCTACCTCTTTCTCTGGAAACCGGTGGATTGTGGTTGCCACCGATTATTTAACGCGTTAAAGCGAAACAAAGGCCCTGCCGAAAGCTACCGCAGCCGAAATCGCACACTTTTTTGTCACCAGCATCGTTCTTCGTCACGGAGCGCCAGTTGTGATAATTACTGATCGTGGTACAGCTTTCACCGCAGAGATGCTTCAAGAAGTGCTGAGACTAAGTGGTAGAGAACATCGGAAAACCACGGGTTATCACCCCCAAACAAATGGACTCACTGAACGGTTGAACAAGAACATTGCAGATATGCTGTCAATGTATGTGGCCGTTGATCACAAGAACTGGGATGATATACTCCCTTACGTAACTTTTGCTTACAATACAGCAGTCCAAGAGAGTACAGGTTTCACCCCATTTCGCTTAGTTCATGGTCGAGAGGTCACCACAATGCTCGACGCAATGCTCCTTCCCAACAACTTGAGCATGTTCAACACGGACGCTGAATTGTTCGCTCAACGCGCCGAGCAGGCCCGTCAACCCGCCTGATGCCGTATTCAGGCTCGCCAAACTGCCGACGCACACCGCTACAACCTTACACACCGAGAGGTTACCTTCCAATCAGGCGATGAAGTTTGGGTGTGGACTCCCATTCGACAGCGTGGTCACTCTGAGAAGTTGCTTCGGCGCTACTTCGGCCCTTACAAAGTTCTGCGCCGACTCAGTTACGTTACGTATGAAGTTCTCCCTGAGGGCGCCTCAAGACGTTCCCGTCGGTTTCCACAAAGTGATGTGGTGCACGTGTCAAGACTCAAGCCATATTTCTCGCGTCATCTATCGAACGTGGACTAACTTACCACGCAATGACTATTTTTTGTCACTTTGGTTTTTTTTATTGTCTTGTGTACTTACTCCTTTCTTTATTGAGTACTTCTAGGACGCCAGCCCATTTTTTTTCTCTCCCTTACGACGGAGTTGTTGGGTTCCATGATAGCATCTTTTTTTTTCTCATTTGTTTTCTCAACGCTCATTACCAGCATCGAGCCGATGCTTTTTGAGGAGAGGGAGTATTGTCACAGGTAATGGGTATGAGCCATCAACTGTAAGTGGAATCCCTTAGAAGTGAAGAAAGAAGAGGGCTTTTGCGTCCTGGTCTGAGGGCAAGCAAGACGTCGTTTCGTCGCTGTCTGTTATTACGTTCACGGCAATATGTCACCAAGTGTTTTTTCACATAGCATTTGCATCGAAGGCATTGTACATACAGATCATACAGGTGTGTACGCCCTGTTCACTTTACTTTAAACACAGTGACAATCGATCTTTATTGCTCTTCCCCTGCTCGCAGGTTTTCTCTCACACTGTTCGCCAATGTATCTGTACTGCATTGTTGCTAATACGGTCTGACGATGTTGAACAAAATCCGGAGCCTCCGAAACGTTCACCAGCAGCATGGGATATTGAATCTCTCCCTGATGATCCAGCTGATCAAATTAAAATCATGTTTCAGTTACTCAAGGGCGTGAATTTTCGCACACTACAAAGTTCGAAAAGTCGTACAGATTTGTAGTAAGACGGTAAGTTGGACTAGTTGGTTAGGATCCATTGTGAACTTACTTACAGCGCAACACCAGAAAAAATACAGGACAGGGAAGGAGCAAAAGAGAAAAGAGAAAGAAAAGACGGCGCCGTCTTTTCTTTCTCTTTTGCTCCTTCCCTGTTCTGTTTTTTTTTCTGGTGTTGCGCTGTAAGTTCACGATCGTACAGATTTAACTGTCAACAAAAAAACTATCAATATCGGGCAAAAAACCATTGAAACCAAAATATCTGAAATACACAAGAGACTAAATGAACCTTAAAACAAGTTCACCGCTATGGACCAGTTATGGACTTATCTAATGCCAGAATAATATTAGAAAAACAGACTGCTCGAAATGACTTCATACAATCTCGTCTGGGTGAAATGGAAAACTGGTCTCGGCGCAACAACCTCATATTTCAAGGTATCAGTAATGAAAAGGAGACTTGACAATAAACAGAATCGAAACTGTTATCAACCATATTAGAAGCGGCGGACTCGTTCCCAGCTCAGTCCATTGAACGCGTGCATCGTTTAGGTGCGTTTTCAGTAAACAAATTCTGGCAGGCTCGCCATTTATTGTAATGAAAATATCATTTATCAGGGCCAAGGCTCGCCATAATATTGTAATAAAAAATATTCTGTATCGGTGCCAAGGTTCGTCAACGCTTGTTTTGCGTGTCGTGCGAAGAGAAACGGACTTTGAGATGACGTGGTAACAATACATGCCACGTTTATGACAAAACACGGAAAATTAACATAGAACATGGAAAACAATGAGGCACAAAAGGTACGTACAACCAACACAGAGAATTAGGCTTGATTTAAAAAAATGACCAGTTAGCGTTCAAGTAGGAACGTTCGAAAACCTAAGAGCCAGATCAACGGTCCGACAGGCACCGATGAGGTGCAGGGCCGGAGGTGGTGGAAAGGCGCTCTAGAATGCGCTCATTTGCCGATGTGCGACGCTCTGGTGACGACGGCGTTTGACGGCGTAGGTGCGACTACGGAGCAGTCAACCCGCATCGGAGACGCGATGCTCCATGCGAGGAATGGCCAGCCCGTCCAGCGAACAGCTTGCGTCGACACGTGATGCTCGGCGCAACCGTGACCATTAGCCAGGCCACGTTCATCGCTGTGCCGAACGGCTGACCGTGGAGACGCCTCGCCGAGATCCGCGATGCCCTCGGCAAGGAAGAGAACAGCAGGCCAGGCCGCGCCCCGAGATGCAGTACTCGTGCCGGCAATGCCGCCCCAGCTGCTGGTTGGACGGCAGCAGCGTGGACGGCTGCGTTCCCTGGCCGGAACCTGGATCGCCGGCGTCCGACACTTCGGCCCGCTGTCTTCCGTCTGCCGCTGCTTTGGCTCGTCCCCAGCTACAAAGCTTACTGCCACGTAATGGTCACACGTGGCCCAATCGTGGCACGCCACCTCTATGGGCCACCACAGGTAATCAGCTGATTCGCTGACACTCACGCGCACATTACACGCGCCTTGCCCCGCACTTCCGTCGTTGTCGTTTTCTTCACTCATCACAGCCAACCAATTGTGGCAAAGCTCAACAGCTTCAATTTTAGAGAACAAGTTTTTTCCCTGCGCGGTCAGCTGAGGTCCATGAATATTACTATTGGCGAATACATTTCACCTGGTACTCGTGTTTCTCGAAAGAAGTTGTCTGATTTCGGAAACAGTCAACCCGGAAAACTGAACTTTAAGCTTCGGCACAACAAGCTATTATTGAAAAATAAAATTTTCATGTATGACACTTCTACTAATGACATCTGCGATGTATCACGGAGGAACATCGGTATTCGTCGCAACGACACCTCCCTCTGTGCCTCACCTTATAGGGGCACGGGAGGTGTGGAGCCCATTCAAAATTACGTCATGTGTCAAGTGCTGTACACTTGATGTCAGAATTAGGTGTCGTGAATAAACAGCCTTCTCGGTCTTCTGCCATAGATACCTGCTCTGCACACATCATTGCAATCACATAAACGAGGCTCGCTGCACATGTTCATGATTATGAGATCTTTCATGACATGCACCATCACTCTGTCGATGTGACCACACAGCCAAACGTGGCGGTGGCGTCTTACTTGCAATCCGAAATCACATCCCATCTTCCTGTATTCCTATTCAAAGCAACCTAGAAATAACCTTTGCACGCCTTACAATTGGTCATCATTAATTAATCCTACGAGTGTGCTATCACCCCCCGAATTACCCGTCTTCGTTCATTAACCAACTACACGATGCTATTAAATTAATTAAAACTCGCTTCCCATCTTTGCCTATCTTCTTGACGATGGACTTCGATTTTCGGAATATTTCGTGGCACTTGCACGCTTCTTGGGTCCCGCCCTCTGGCCAAGCTTATGAATTTAATAACCTATGTTCCTTACTTTCACTCACCCAACTAATACCGATGCAACCAGAGTGTCTACGAAAGTTTTAAACACCCTATTTATTATTTATAACTAATACAGATTGTGTCTGATATTGCTCACTTGCCAGGGATCAGTGATCACGTTTAAGTTATTTTCATTTAAAAGTGTCACATCTGAAAGCTAAAAAGGTAACAAAAACGATATTAGATTACAAAAGAGCTAACTTTTTGGCTATTAACAGTGAACTCGTCGCATTTCTTGACCACTTCCTACAGGATTTTGATTACCGGTCAGTCGAAGTGAACTAGAATTCTTTTAAAAACAAAGTGCATGAACTCACAGATAAATATATTCTAGAGCGGAGCATCACAACTAACTCAAGTGCACCTTGGTATACTCCTAATCTTAAACGTTTATCTAACCGACAGAAGCCTTCTTATTGTTTGGCTAAAGCGTTGCAAACTGATTTCAGATAGCATGCCTATCAGTCTGCATCTGAGACTTCTTTGCAAGGGCTCAAATCCACTAAGACTAACTTCATGTCATCTACTCTTCCATCTCTGCTACAGGACAATGTGAAAAAGTTTTGGCACCTTATAAATCCAGTAACCGACTCTTTTATTGCGCTTGGGGACCATTATGGTGATCGAATACCTAACAATCTATGTGCTTCCACATTAAATAACGCTTTTGTTAAAGGTTTTGGTGCTTCATCAAATCTGCACTCCCCTCATTTGTGCCATGTTGATTTCCCGCTTATGCATCCCATCCTTATTGACGTATCGGGCATCGCTAGACTAATTGATTCATTACACAATTTTTCATCTCCTGGTTACGATTCTGTTTGCATTAAATTTTTGAAGAGTACTTCTGCCTGAAGTTTCTTGATACTAACCAATATCCTTCAGCAATATCGTGACACATCTAGCCTTACAACTGATTGGAAGATTGGGAAGGTGATTCCGCTTCATAAACCTGGCATAAACCTGTAACCTGTTAATTACAGACTCATTTTACTAACCAGTACATGCAGTAAATTGCTTGAGCACGTAATATTTAGGGCATTAGTTAGTCATCTAGAAGATAACTCATTCTTCACATTTGCACAACATGGTTTTCGCAAAACATACTCATGGGTAACTCGGCTTCTCCCATTCACTCATTAACTGCCCCAAATTCTTGACGAATTATCAGCGTGCACTGCATATTCTTGGACTTTTCTAAAGCATTTGACAGAATTTGTCATTAACTGCTACTTCACAAACTCAGCTTTCTTAACCCCGATCCTAATCATTTCAGATGGATTAAGTGTTTCCTGCTCGACCGCTAACAATTTGTTAGTGCTAATGGCCATAATTCACCATTTACAAACGTACATTCTGGTGTGCCACAGGGCTCCGTATGCGGACCTCTGTTATTTTTCTTATACATTATTGATATTGCCGCTGTTGTTTATTCGCACATCTTTCTTTTCGCTGACGACTACGTGATTTTTCGCGAAATTAAAACCGCTATTGACACTACCGCTCTCCAATTTGATCTATCTGCTATATCTAGCTGGTGCAATACATGGCGAATAGAACTTAATTTTAAAACATTCCAAATTATGCTGATCACCAGACACCCTAACATTCCTCCTCCCTCTTATTTTCTCAATAGTGTTCCATCAGAATCTGTCTCTTCATATAAATACTTGGGTGCCCACATCTCATCTTATCTAAATTAGACTGTGCACACAGAGTAGATCATCAAGAACGCTAACCGATTGCTAGGCTATCAGCGCCGCAACTTTTGCGCCATTTCTTCTTCTGTTGAACTAATAATTTACAAAACCTTAATTCGGCCAAAGTTGGAATACATTGCCTGTGTGTGGGACCCAATGCAAACAAAATTAACCACTGCCTTAGCACTCGTTCAGAATAACTCCGCTCGTTTCATTCTGTCTAACTACAATCGCATTGCTAGCATATCAGCTATGAAACCCATCTTCTCTCTTACATCATTAAGCACAGGTCAAAAAATTGCTGGCCTGAACTTGTTCTATAATATATATTGTCACCCAACTCTTCACGGAGCACTCCTTCTTCCACCACAGTATATGTCCCACCGCATAGATCGTCGCCATAAAACCAGTGTTTTATTTTCAAAAACTAAAACATTCTCCCCATCATTTTCGACATGCACCGCGATCGAGTGCAAGCATCTTTCATCTGAAATCACATCAATCACCGACAATAAACGTTTTCGAGAAGCACTAACCAATGTTATTTAAATATATAAACCCGTTTTACTTTACTGTTATTACTCACTGTGTTTCTTTTAGTGGTGTATAGATGTACGTAATTTTTTCCTACACCCCATCGTTGATGCCTTTGGCATTTGGGGGTAAAATAAATAAATAAATAAATCAGCATACATCGCACGTACACTTAAAATGTAACAATGACACTTCGTACAAGAATGCATGGTAACGACATATTATAAAAATAAAAAGTCGTCACCCTACGTTCTTACTAGCATCGCACCCAATATCGCACGATGCAAGTAACCAGTGCATACAGAAATCCGACGCGTCGCTTTCATATTCCGCAAGGCCTAGCCAGGCAAGTTGAAACATGCATTCACTGGCTGAGACTTGGTGTTCCCTGCACGAATAATTCCACAAGCCAGGTCAGTGGCGTATATGCCTGATGTCACACATTCGACAAACTTACTTCCGTGTTTTACTTGGAAGTTGGCAACAAACTTCCCTGGTTCTGAATGTCTACTAAGACTGATCAGCCTATTAGGCGCTGAGAGAACAACATCCCTTTCATAATGCCATGCAATTTTCCTTAGGTTGTGCGACAACCGTTGAATATAAGGAATCACTGCCGTTCGTTTTTTCTCTCGTTCATAAGTGTCTTGCCTGCTTTAAGGGTTCCTATATTTTCGCACTTCATTCAATACTCCTTGTGCGACTGACCCCAAAACCTGTCTGGGATAATTCGCATCCTGAAGACGCACAGCATGCTGGCTGAACGCTTCGTTGGTACAGTGAACACATGATTTTCAAATGCGTTCGTGAAGCCCATGTTGACAATTCCTTTCTTAACTAATTTTGAATGGGCTGAGTGATACGATAACAATTGTTTATTTGCCCTGGAGCTGTAGCACCAGCATGACAGGTCATCGCTGAAGGTAAAATGAACATCTAACAATCTAATACTTCATTGCACGATAACCTCGAATGTAACTTCTAGTGAACAAAGGCACTCACGTATGAGAGTAAAACAATGGAACACTCTGCGTCAAAGTCATCTGATAAACAATTAACAAATACTAAAAAATCATCAACAAATGTAAAAAATTTAACAACTTTTGTCTCACTGAGGCGAGCACACAGGTCTCTGTCTAGCTTGGCTAAATATAACTGGCTCAAAACTGGCTATAAGCAGGATCCTTCACAGCACGGAAGCGGACACTACCTCTGACCGTTCTTTAGAACTTTTAAGCACGTACCTCAAATCGACCTTTGTTGAAAGAAATGATATCCTGTGCTTACAGAAACAAGGGGTCTGTATAGGACCCTGCTTAGCGCCAGTTTTGAGCAACTTATATTTAGCCAAGCTAGACAGAGACCTGTGTGCTCGCTTCAGTGAGACAGAAGTTGTTAAAATCTTTATATTCGTTGATGATTTTCAAGTATTTGTTAATTACTTATCAGATGACTTTCACGCAGTGTTCCGATGTTTTACTCTCATACGCGAGTGCCTTTGTTCACTAGAAGTTATATTCGAGGTTCCCGTGCAGGGAAGTGTTAGGTTTTTAGATGTTAATTTTACCGTCAGCAATGACCTGTCATGCTGGTGCTTCAGCCCCAGGGCACATGAACCATTGTTATCATATCGCTCAGCCCACCCAAATTAGTTAAGAAAGAAATTGTCAGCATGGGCTTCACGAACTCACTTGAAGATCATGCGTTCACTGTACCAACGAAGCGTTCAGCCAGCAGGCTGTGCGTCTTCAGGATGCCGGTTATCCCAGGCAGGTTTTGGGATCAGTCGCACAAGGAATATTGAATGAAGTGTGAAAAGAAAGTAACCCTTCAAGCAGGCAAGAAACTTGTGAGCGAGAGAAAAAAACGAATGGCAGTGATTCCTTATACCCACCGGTTGTCGGACAACCTAAAGAAAATTGCATGGCATTGTGAAAGTGATGTAAATTTCTCAGCACCTAATAAGCTGATCAGTCTTTGCAGACAGTCAGAACCAGAGAAGTTTGTTGCCAACTTCCAAGTAAAACACAGAAATAAGTTTGTCGAATGTGTGACATCAGACATATACGCCACTGCCCTAGCTTGTGGAAAATGGAACGTAGGGTAATCTGGGAGATGCATCAACGATAGGTTGCGTGAGTACAAAAAATGAAGTTGGAAAAAGTGCTAGGGATGGCTTTCTCGCGCAACATTGTGAACAGCATCAATGTTCCCCTATCTTCTAAAACAGCAGATTAATAGCTGGAAGGAAATGTGAAATTACTCGTCTTATAATAAAAGCTGGGCAGATTGCGGCACTTGGCGTTATGTGTGTCAGCCAGCCGTCGATAGCACTGTCAGAAAAAGAGTTCACATATCTGTGCTAGACGTGAGATTTTCAATGTATATATGTACGATGGTGCTTAAAGTTTCATGTTGTTCTTTCATTCACTTGCTCACATGACTATGACTCAACAGACAAGTGCATAAATGTTCGCTGGTTTTTGATAATAAACTATGTTGGATGTGAGTGCTCTGTCTGTCTGCATGGACCCTTATTTCTTCCTGTTCTTTACGTGCACTACAAGGAAACTTACCGCAGCTCCAGGTTTTGCTTGATGGCCACCCTAGTCTCTTCGGTCTCTCAGTCTCTCACCGCAAGGTCTTGGCGGCGAGCCTGAGCCTGCGCTGCGTTATGAGCCCACCACGCTGCTTCCTTGGCTTCTGGTGTGTTCATGCTGCGAAGCGGTAACGAAAAGTGTTCAAAAGAGCGAGGTCCCAGCGGAGATAAAGGAAGTGTGCCAAACGCGAATGCTGTTAGGGTGCCTCGATGTGCGCCCTCCTCCACCGCTTCGAGGGCGGAGACACCTTTCGAAAGATCTCCCGCGGCCTGGCGGCCATATTCTGTCGAAAGTGTCGGGCAGCGCACAGAGGCTAGCGCTGAGACGGTGCTGTAACTCGTTCTTCTTGTCATATTGAGAACCGTTCTTTGGCCGCTATGGAAGGCTGCTGTGTGCCACTGTTAACTTTTTTACACGCGAAAGGCCAGTGGATGTTTCGCTTCCCTCGTATTAGTGAGGGAAGAAAAAAATGGGAAGCACAAGTGAAACGCGACCGCTGGAATCTGACCAACAGCACCAAGATATCCGAGGTTGGTTTTTGATTTGTCCAGCATGTGGCTATGTAATATTCAATTGTTAGCAGTGAGCCTGCTGTTAAAGAAGTAGTTGCTTGTCTCGCTATAGCTGCATTGCAAATCACCGCGTGAAGCTGCATTTACAAAAACGACGTACGTTAACCTTTCCGATGCGCCGGGTGGAGTGAATAGATGCTTTGGCTACCTTGCCCATATGAGCTTAGGCAAGCTTGGTGAAGACAAGTTAATCACAACTCATGCTAAATTAGCAGTCTAAAGAATCAATAGTAAATGATTCATATCAAAACTGATTGATACTCACAGATACCAATTCAGCAGCAGGAATGAACCAGACTATGCTTAGAAAAAGCCTACTTAGGTCAATATATCGCAGCCTAACTGAGTTTGGACAATCCAATTTAACGCTAGTCGATACCAATATATACTTATAGACACCTATCAAGTAAGATTAGGTAAGGATGCAGGAGATTATAGTGGATCACGCAAATCTGGTTCAAGATGAGATCACATAGCCATGTGGTAGATTAGACCCAACTAGGGTATGTTCCTTCTGTATAAGTATGACTAAATAGATCCGAGTTAAGCTAATACTGAAGATACTGTTGAATTCCTGAGTCCAGCCAGGTTAAGCAAGCCCGGATGAAAGTGGAATAATCTAGTCCTCACCAAACATATTTAAGTAAGCTGATATTACCTAGCCAGTTGGAGGACAAAGTATGGCCACGATAAAGCATTGTGGTTTAGGCCGGGTTAAAGAAATTCACGTTAAGAATATCATGAGCAAGTGAATTTGGAGCGAGTTGAGATTGTTTAACTTGTTAGATGTCATGGCGTGGTCCCGTTAAGCCCATCCGTATCAAGCCAGATTAAGCTAATTCAAAATAAGTTATGCTAACCCAATTTGTGCGTCATTACTGGTCACTTATGTTAGTCATGAACTTTTACCGTACCATGTCAATATTGTTAGTCACGAAGATAAACTCTGCAACTGCAGCGCCATGATTTTATCATGTGTCATGGCACACATGACATTCATGTAGTAATCTTTATGTTAGGATCAGCCAGTTATGGTCGTTATGCCCTCTTACCATGACGTGTCAGTTTTGGTAGAAGCCAGATTAATAAAGTGGTTGTAAGAGCTCCATGAACGGTGCAGTATGCCATTGCTTACATTACATGCGTAACAAGGTTTTTGTGTTATGATCAACTATTTATGTATTTCATTATCTTTTATCATGCAATGTGTATTTTTGTACTCAACAACTCAGTACACCTCCGTGACCGGATTATATGTGTCATGGCGTACATGACATGCAGGACATTTTTTTGCTGTTATGACTAGTCATTTTTTTCATCTTACGCTGTTATCATACCCTATAAATTTTGCTATACATAGAGTTAATAAAACGGCCGTTCCAACATTATGACTGTGTCATGTGTGTCATGGCACACATGGCATGCATGACATTATTTTCGTGTATGGCCAATCATTCATGTTGTCCAAACGCTCCTATTATGCCGTGTAAGTTTTGGTAGACCCTTTCAGTCACGAATTATTTATTCGCTGCAGAAAAATTACGAACTTGCAGGTTATGCAGTTTCAGGTATTCAGAGGTAAAAAAATTCATCTCTCTATGATGGTTATTATGCAAATATCGTCGCGTCCTCATATGGAAACACAGTGACGCAATGCTGCTTTTCTTGATAGAAAAATAATCAATACGGTGAGCTGGTTTACAACAAGCAGTTAGAAAGAATATTTCTTTCGGGTGGCGTAGTTGGTACACGGACTTCTTCACTGGTTGTGATAAAAAAAGAAGCAGTTTTTCTCGGCGGCGATGCTAAGGAAAACATCGCACTTTCCGCAGCGGACCCTGGTTTTTGCTGGACATCTCTCACATTTTGAGCACTGTGGCAATAGCAACTGGAGCTGCTGAGGCCAGTGGTCCTTCCCATCATACCTCACTGCATTCGGCGGTGCTGGCAAAGAAAGGTGCGTTCGATTTGCAGGCACCTCAGCTGAGTCGGCGCTCGGCCTGCCATTCTTCATTGGTGCGCTTTTATTCACCTGAACTAGGCTGATAGCCACAGTAGTTTGGAAGGCGAGCATGCCAAGGGCTTTTCTTCGTGGACACTGAGCGGAAAGCAAAGCCTCCCTGAGAACGCTGTTGTCGCAGTGCCGCACGAGAGACAATCTCAGTGCCGCCTGATCCAACAAAAGGAACACAAAGCAGACTGGAGTGATCGCATGATACGTAAAGACGGTTGCACGACGTGAGAAAGGTACCCAATGCGACCGCAAAATACAGTGTGTGCAAGCTACCTCCGCTCAAGACGCGCAAAATCAAAATACCCTGCATCCTGAATTTTTAGTCTTACTTCTTCGAGAACGTTAACCAAACGGATTCACAAGTGCGGTTATATAAAATACCTAAAATACGTAGGGACGCAGCCAGCTGAATAGGAAAACTGGCGCAAAGCCTGGAGTCTGGAGCGCCAATGAAGAAATACCGGGATTTGGAGATGTTCAACACAGCACCAGAAATGTCGCCATACTGGGAAAATACACGCAGGCTGCCTGAAAGGCTATCTTCATCTAAAAGGTACAAGGTTATATCATCAGCGAAAGCTGTCGCTTTCACGACACTGCAATCAGGAAGCGCAAGACCCTGGACGCGTGAATCTGCGTCCAGAGCACGCAAATATGGCTCAAGGCCGAGGACAAATAGCACAGGAGACAATGAACATCCCTGTTGGACCCCACGTGTTATGGAAAAGGCAGCACTTTCCCAGTCATGCAGAACTAGCGTACCTTTTAGACCAGTGTAGTTATTTCTAATCATATCACAAACGAATTAGGAAAGCCAAAGACTGTGAGCACATTAAATATATACGTGTGCTCTAGTCGGTCAAATTCTTTTTCTTGATCTAAAGAAACTAGAATATCACGCGCAGACCGCGACTGGGCGTAGGCTATGATATCACGTGTGGTAAACGACAAGCTGTGTATTTCTCGTTCAAGCACTGATGAAGTATGGTGATGAACTACCAGGGCGTTCAACAGACCCCTCAAACGTTGAACGACTAGTGTCGCGAATATCTTATAGTCAACGTTGAAGAGTGTGATAGGTCTCCAATTTTGAGGATTAACTGAGGAAGCATCACCCTTTGGGATAAACACAATGCGTCCACCTCGAAAGCTGGGTGGAAAGACGGCGTCTTCGTAACAACGCTAGATAACCATGGTAAAGGCGGCACCAATCACATTCCAAATTGTCAAGTAAAACTCAAAAGGGCCATTCCACGTTTTATAGATTTCAGTGCCGCCTCTACCTCTTCACGGAGAGTGCATCCGACTCTTCCCAACGCCAACGAACTTGCCCATAACCGTCCTCGAGAAATTACGTGCCGTGGCGATCCGGGCAGGTATGGAGGTGGGTTCGCGGATAACATTAAAGATCCACTTGGCACCTTTAACGAAGTGACGTCCCATTATCAGTTGTCTAGCCGGAAGTACCCGCTTCCACATCTCGTAGCACATTCAGCCACTTTGCTTACGGCATAACTCCAGGATGCCCTAGTTGTAAGACACATAACTGCACACTCACTCACATGCTCTCGCAGTGCCCGGCGTTACATAGCGCAAAGTTGAGCACAGTAGAAGACTGGGATAAGGCTCCGAAAAGCCCCGAGCTCTCAGTCCAATACTCGGCAGTCCAAGAGGCCTGCGAATGGGTGGAGGGCCACGGTCTTCCAGCCCTGACGTGGACGCGACCCGCCACTGCGGCGGACACCTCTTATAAGGGTGTATGACCAGTTCTTCAGGACCAAGTAAAGTTCATTTCACTCTACCTCTTGGTCCAACGGAGGGATGTGCAGGCAATCCGCAGCTTCTTGAGGAATACGGGGCAAACTTTGAAGCATTGCCGGTGTTTCTTCACAGTTTCTTCACACGGCCGAACACGACATTGCTTCAAAATACGCAAAGAACACAGATCAATCACGCGTAGGAAGCGGCTGCGCAGGTGGCATTTGTGCTGCCATAGAGATTGATGGCTGTGATTGCCCCCCCCCCCCAAAAAAAAACGAATGTCTCGCCTAGCGGAGCACCTCATGATGTGCACATGTGTTGTGTCTACAGCGACACACTGCTGCCGCCAGGGACAAAGCAGCAGTGAAGCGCTGAAAGCGTTCACCCAGTTCACACTGCCAAGCTCGCATCAGAGGAAAAGGCGTTTCTGCGCGCCGAGCAATGCGCAACTTCATTGCAGTGTCAGCAAGCTCTTCAGAAACTCGTTGATGAAGCGAGCATGCCTCTAATGGGCAAGGCAGGTGCCACTGCGCTTCAAGTGCATTCCAATCTTCAGGACCGGACGCCGTGAGTGACACACGTATTGCGCATGACAAATCTGATCTTGAGCACGCGTCCCGCAGGACGCGAGCGTCAAGACGCCATGGCTTTTCCGAAAAACAAAATAGAACTTCGAGTGGGCCCGGCTCGTCGCTGGAGTCGTCCTAGGAAACCCGGACTAGGGGTTCCTCCCACGCCCTCCTTCTCCATGCTTTTGTGAATAAAGACGTTTCTTTCTCTCGAGCTTCAAGACAATAGGCCGACGAATTAGATACTTACACTGGAGATGGTGGGAAGGACAGAACGCATAAATTGGAGACAAACGCATCTAATGCACAGGGAACATAAGCCCGGTCAAGACTGCTGGAGGATCGTCTGCGTCGCCATGTCCAAACAAAGGCGTTTCCTTTCACTACATGGTGCGCGTCCAGTAACAAAAACTGGTGGACAAGGCGTCGCCGCTTGCGTAAATTCCAAGCAGACCAGATAATCGATCATATAGTGCTGAAAATGTGCGACGGCTTGTTCCCGCCACAGCAAGCTCAAAAGGCCCTCGCTGGCCTCCAACGTGGCGCTGGTGGGACGGGAAGAACGGCGTAAAATGAAGTAATTACTGGTTAATAATTTAAGCACGTGACACCTCTCCTGCTTGAGTGAGGCTCATCATAGGTGGCTTTTATCCTACAATGGTGCGATGACAAAAAGAAAGAGACAATGAAGCCAAAGTGAGTATAGGGGACTTTCCTTGTTGTAATTGGCGTATAAATGAACACAAAAGTGAAACGTGTTCTCACAGCAGATGAATGATTACTATACGTAACACAGCTTCCGCGATTTTATCCGTCCGCCCATGCGTGCGTCCTTTCATCTGTACCTTCGCCCATGATTTCGTCCACCTGTCTGTGCATCCATCCATGCGTTCGTCCGTGTGTTCGTCCGTAGCCGAATATATACCACTATGCATCTCATAATCGTCATTCAGGCAGTGGTGACCTGGTACCTCCATACTGGCTGGAGCTTCTGTTAAGAACTTCCTCGTCAAGCTTCTAATGTTGGCGTATTGTTGTCGTCGGCACGTAAACTACTTTTCATTGCTCCCACTAGATGCGCCACTGTGCTCTTACACATAAAGTCTAAAAAATTGGCACTGTATGTGCATGTTAATCTGCAAATGTCGTCGAAAGACTATAGCCTTGCGTCTGGACAGAGTGAACAAAACGGTTATTTGATGTTCTGCGCAAGAAAACCGGTGAATGGTATTCTGGAGCTGCTGTGTTAGGGTACCCCAAGCGTGCAGCGGAGGTGAGGGAGTGTATAAAGTCACGTCACACTTGAGACATGAGCGCTATCTGTCAGTTATTTTGAAAAACGAAGCGCGCGGCTCTGAGACGGGCGTGCGCGTCTCAGAGGTGATAAGGTGTAGAACGCAAGGCGACGAGTAGGTGCCACCACCGTGTCGTCTTAGCAAAGCGTTCAAAACACTTGCCTTTTCGTGAAAGCGTTGCATGGTCACCGCAGCGCGATAAACGCTATGGTCCTGAGAATTACTTATGTATGCCTTTTCTAGTAAAAGACGCACATACAGAAATATACGCGTTGTTATGGCGCCTCAGATATGAGCAAAAATTTCTTTTTAATTGAAAATCGCACAAGTATGAATGCTGAATCTTGAGCAACATTGGTGGGTGCTGCGGATGGGGTCAGTCGTTCGGGGTATCTGCTCGTGCCGTTTAGAGTACCCGGTATCGTTAAGGGTAGACAAACAGACAAATAGACAGACAGACCAAAGATTTGCGTTTAAGGTCCCCAAGAAAGACTATCGTCTTTAAAGTTAAAGTAGCGCCAACCTCACCCCATCACCTCGGCCTCCTTTCTCAGCAACCTTGCTAGCGCTCCTATAGCATCCAGCAGGAAACTACACAGGGAGAGGAGGGAGCGAGCGCGCGCCTCTAGACCAGATATGCATAGGCATTCCCTCTCCCAGCAAGCAGGGGAAGGTAAGCCGGCGTCGTCGCGGAAGCAAAAAAAAAAAAAAACATGTGACCGATGATAGACAAGATTGCGCTCGCATTACCAAGGCTACCAAGCACGAAAGAGAGGAAAAGAGAGGAGGAGCCCGAAAGGCCAGCGTTGTGCATAGTCCTAACTGGCGGTTCATTACTGCAAGTTTCATGTACGCTAAGCGTGCTACATTCATGTATCGCCTGGCTAGAGGGTGCCTGCCCGTAAAGCATGGTTTTCCTAGACTTCGAAAAAGCATTTGATCGCGTGTCGCATCCAAAACTTCTCGCGAAACTTAAACCTATACTAAAAAACCGCACAATAACTTCATGGATTGAGGCCTACCTTTCTTGTCGAAATCAAATAGTTTCTATAGATAACGTCCAGTCTGATTCACGACCGGTGAAATCGGGAATCCCTCAGGGCTCTGTGCTTGGGCCACTTCTTTTTTTAGTATTTATAGACGACATCGCCAATGACATCCCGGTTTCTATCAAGTTATTTGCAGATGATTGCATTCTTTATCAGGAAATACGTAGTGCAGACGACCAGGTTCTTTTAAACGCAGCGTTAACAAAAATATCTTCTTGGTGTGCAGTGTGGCAAATGAAGATTAATGAAAAGAAAACGGTTGCTATGACCGTTACGCGCAAGCGGCTTCCTTTGAAACACTCGTATTTCATCAATGGTCAATAACTATCGTTTGTTAAAACCTATAAATATTTGGGGGTTGTATTAAGTGCAGATTTTAAGTGGAATGAGCATGTTGCCTACATTGAAAAGAAAGCTTTACAGAAACTAGCATTTCTAAGACGTTCCTTGCGCAAATCTACTCCAAAGTTAAAATTAATTGCGTATAAAACTTTTATCCGTCCAATCCTCGAGTACTCATCTGTGGTTTGGGACCCTCATAGCCAAGTAAATATTAAAACACTTGAAATGATTCAAAGAAAAGCAATCCGATTTGTATATAATCGTTACAGTGCTCTTACATCACCCAGTCAACTGTTAAAAAAAGCTGACTTGGATACATTGCAGGCAAGACGGCAACACGATCGATTAAAGTACATGTTTCTGCTTTACCACGACAAGCTACGCATAGACAAGCACGCGTACACAAAAACGGTTCACCGCCGATCAACTCGTTCTGAGCATCCAAAAAAACTGAAGGAATATTCCTGTCAAACGAAAGCCTTTAAAAACTCATTTTTTCCACGCACTGTCACTGATTGGAATGCTCTTTCTGCCGATCTGGTGAACTGCGAGACCGTTCAGTCGTTCGTGGAAAAACTTAAACACCAGCAACCCACTTGACTTTGATCTTTCTTTGCGCTTCGCCCTCTATTATTCCACCGCGCATCTGAACAGGCTTACATTTCTGTTCCACTTTCTATAACTTTTCTCAAATCAATGCGTTGTATTTTTGAAATGTTGCCGATTTTTGAACTGTTATATGATGTTTGTTTCTTAGTTCTGAGTGTACAGATGTTTGTCATCATAGTTTTTTTTTGTACGTGTACGCGTAAACCACTACAATTGTGTAAGTACTAGCGTTTTACTTTGATGCACTAGTTCTTGATGATGTAGCTTTACGTGACGTGTTTCCTTTCCTGTTGTATCTTTATATGCTTCCTTTTTTGTATCACCCACCCCTGTCTAAGGCCTCATGTGTCAGGCTGGCAGTACTTCTGAAATAAAAATAAAATAAAAATAAAGTTCAGGCCCTTTACGAGAATTCCTCAACGAGGAACGTGCCCATTTTGTGACAGTATGGAGGGCCCTATTCACATGTTCTCTCAAGGATGGATGGCTGAATTTATGGGACTGTACCCTTTGGATCGGGCTGCGGCTAACGCCACGTAGTCGTAATACTTAGTGAACCAACAACTAGGTTTATATCCTTTTTTTATGATGAGACAAGCACAAAAATACACAGACTCAGAGAGGACACAGACAAGCGCTTGTCTGTGTCCTCTCTGAGTGTGTGTATTTTTGCGCTTGTCTCATCATGAACCTTTACCAATACGCCCAACTGGCAGTCATCCTTTTTTTATTTAAATGCTGAAGTTCAGGATTGGTACAAATCAGTGAAGGGTTTAATTTTCACTCGTGCCTTGATTTAGCCACCAATTGGATAACCCCCTTCTAGTTAATTTTACCCGCTTAAAGTCTATTTTGCTCTCCCTGTCCCTAAACCCCAGTGCTTTGAAAAACTCTGCGCCATCATCCTGGACTATAGGGGAAGCCCTTCACAGAACATTATCAGCTGTTCAGCAGTTTCCTCCTCTTCTTCACATGCACTGCATACCGTCTACCCCTTCGCATTTTGCCCGATATGTCTCAGTGTGCACTACCAGCCACCATCCATCGGAGGATAGCTAGCTTGTTTTGCCACCCCGATGTTCCTTTCGACACCGTTCGGTTTTTGTAACCCCTGTCAGGACAAGCGGCTAAGCAGTACGTGCTTCTGCTTGTTGAGTGCTCCTTCCAAGTGTGGGTGACACGGTATTGTGCCGTCTTCGGTGGAAAATGATCCGGGCTTCACAAAGAACTTGCAAAAGTACGGAAAGAGATCTGGTTTGTTGTCCACCGGGAGTGGCAGCGCCTAGGTGCTAAGAAGGTTTATTAATTGTGTCATCATCCGGCAGTGATTTTTAGTGAGTCAGAAGGGCAGATAACCATCAATATTTAATGATTGCTCTCTCTAAGGTTTCTCAACTAGGCCTAGTGAGCCGGTTGCCCCCGAGTTTAGTTTGTGTGGTTGCTCACCCGAGCTTTGCATGCGCGTCGGTGATCTTGTCGCCTTGTCGGGCTTTACCCGCAAGGTCCGTGTTGGCCCCTCTTCCGTGCCCGGTGACTCTACTCGCCGAGGCGGAGCGTGTTTCTCTTCTTCGCGAAAGACTAAGCCGGCTTTCAGCCTTGCTGGTTTCCCAGGGTGTGTTTGGTTTGCGTGCAGCGACATTGGCGTCTGCACCAAGTAGTAGTCCCGGAGTCCACAAGGGCCGGATTGTGTCTCACTGCACCCCAGTGGTAAGGAGACAGGCCGTGACCGCAAAGCGCCTTGCGCCGAGCGATAGCCCATCTGTCCCGAGGGGACATTGCAGGCTCTCAGCCGCATGACAGTGTGAGGGACGTGCACGTTGGGTGCGGTGACTGAAGTTACCACGCCAAAGGGCAGTCCCGTTGTCACGTGTTTGGGTACGTCCGCTTTGCGTTTGGTGCTGAAAGTCGCCATGCCGAAGGGTAGCCCCTCTGTTGAGTCTCGCTGGGCCCTAGCGGTCAGGAGACGGGCCATCACTGCAGCGTGCCCCACGCGCTGCGATAGCCTACCTTGCCAGGGTACGTTCGCTTTGTGCGTCGCGACCGAAGTGGCTTCGCCGATGGGTAGTCCCTTTGTTGGGTCTCCCTGGCTTGTACGCCGGGAGGCATACCGCGTCTGTTTGGCGCCTGGCGCCGAGCAGTGGCCCCCTTGCCAGAGTTTGACCATGCTGCTGAAACAAAACTTCCTCCTCACATGACCCTGGGAGGGGAGGAAGGCCAGGACAGACGCACGGATGATGATGTGTTATGAGTTACGTGAAACTCTGGGACAAAGCGCTTCGCGCCGAGCCTCCTTACTATCTGACAACGACACGAATGGCGCTAACATATAGCGCTGTGACATGCTCCCTACTAGGCTGCGAAAATTAAGCGCCTTCTTATTCTTCTAACCATACCCACCACCACGACATGTTCTTAGGGACTACACTCTCGCAGTCACGCAAATAGCGTGCCGCTGCTCAGGTGGTGACCGCACACTCGGTGCCACGTGCACTAGTTATATAGATGGCCACTAGAGAGCCACGCCTGTATACAACACTTAGAATGACTCGATGCGCTTCTCCGGAGCAGGGTGGAGACACTGGTTTTGTGGACGCTATTGGTTAAAACGCTCGCGTTCGGTGACATTGCCAGTCATGCAGAGAGAGATCGTTTTGAGCCAAATGCGCGGTAAGTTGGCTTAGTTTATCCCTTCTTACGGTTCGGCTTGCACATATAATGTCGCTGACAAATAGTCCAGATACCAAATATAACACACGAATTATTGAATCGCAAAATAAAGGCATCTAAAGCTATTGTCAGTGAGATAGACAGACCTGTTGGTCTGTCTATCTCACTGGCTGCGTAGGTGCTCGTGCTCTCGAGGCCAGTGAATTGAGTTGACGAGTATACCACAACTGACACAGCATGACAAGAGCACGTGAAAAACATAAATTATTGTTCGTTACACGAAAATAATTATACGCCTTTAATGTATGCCATGACCTACATAATAATGTCAAGGAGCTACGACGGCCGTTTGGCGAATTTCTTGTATACCAAACTGTAATGCTGTGTAAGAGTATGAGGAAAATATACACGACTGGTCATAGTATAAAAACCTTGTAATGCATGTTTATAAGCCATGATATACATGACCCGGTCATGGAGCTCTGACGGCCGCTTTAGCCCTTTCAGTCACCGTGTCTCTATATGAAGACGCAAATTTCCTTGTCGTTTTTTTGCAATGAAAACTAAACCAGTTTATGCTATAAAGCGCGAACGGCTAATGTCCAAAACTTTCGAGACTAAAATGTAGCGGTATTTGACGTGAAATCACTGAATCTCGCTCGCAAACCTAATAATGGACGCCAGCGCGTTCTACGGGTGATCTGGACTCTACTTCGGTGAGGTGCCGTCCTAGGTTCTCTCTTACTGCGGCGTGGATAATTTATAAAAGCTAAAAACATCTATTCGATGTGCAGAAGGGGTCCGATGATTGAAAAAAAGTAAATGTTTCATTCCGAGGGCTTTTACTTCACACTGCGTTCAGATCCGCGTGTACAAATAGGCACATCGTGACTTAACCAGTACTTTTTTTGTGTTGCCGCGGGCAGTTAGTTAGCTGTGTTAGTCATCTTGTTCTAATTCTTGGTCGCAATGAACAGTTCACAGTTATCGAGAGGCATGGAGAGACTCGCCGCAAGGCCAGCATTTCAGCTGCGGAAAAAATTTTTTTGGCGGTTGCTGATGAAAACGTGTCTGATTCCATGATGATGTGTGGCGCTTTATTGCGCAAGGGCCAATTGATGGCAAAAGAGCGTCATTTCGATAGACTAGAGATATGAACAATGATATTGTAAATGATGACTGGCTGTAAAGGGGCCTTAAAATTCCTCGCGCTAACGTGGGTAAAAACGTAAGTATTAAAATCATGACAGTGGCGCGAAATAAGTGCAGTGGGAGAGAATGTCGAAAGGTCATGATAATAAGACTATGGCGGAGATGTAGACACCACAGGTCCTGCTACAGATCACCTGTAAATGTGCAGTGAAAACGGTGTACATCATTTAAAAACGTAAACAATCAGTGAATTTTAAACATCGGATTCCTACTGATAAGCAGCCCAGGGTGTAGTGGGAGCTGCTGTCGGTAGGGCAGTAAAAAGTACTTTTTTCTTAGAGCGTCCAACTGATTACAATGGACGTGGATGTGGAGAACCTTAAGTGGTTCTCCACATCTCGCATAGAATGGTGGATCACTGGCAGACAGAATATATGAATGTGTAGGGTATGTATGCCCTATTCTTAGCCTTGTGAGTGTCACTTCTGTATGTCGCGATTTTGATAGTGGCGGCCAATGATGAAGTTGTGGCTTAATAACATGTAATTTATTACTTGTATGTCTTTCCCACAAGTTTTGCCCATAACCTCTGAGTTTTCGTTTCAGGGAAGGTTTCATGTCAAGTGCAGGTATTGGTACTGATGCATTAGCGACATCGTTGCTGGCGGATGCAGCCAGCTGATCTGCCAAAACGTTTCCCTGTATCTCACGGTGCCCCGGCACCCAGCAGACTACAACGTGCTGTTTGAATGAGTAGACTGTGCATAATAGTGATAAAGGGACTCAAGAACCGGGTTTTTGCGCTTTGTAAGTATTTTCAAGGCTTTCACCACACTCAGAGTATCCGTGTAAATTACCGCTTTTTGTAGTTTTGTATGTGCAATAAGTTTAACAGCTTGAAGTATTGCGTAGGCTTCTTCTGTGAAAATGCTTGCGTCAGGATGCAGGACTCCAGTATCTGAGAAGGATAGGCCAATGGCTGCGTATGAAACAGAAGTGTTAGACTTTGAGGCATCTGTAAAGAACTCAGGGCCTGTGTACTTTTGTTGTAGTTCTAGGAAGTATGTGCGGATATGTACAATGGGTGCGTGCTTTGTAATCTCTAAGAAGGACACATCACAATCTATCAATTGCCACCGCCATGGTGGCAGACAATCTGCGGGAGCCATCAAGCGATTTTCGGGTGACACACTGGTTTCCTCAGAAAGGCCCCTCACACGAAGTGAATAGGGCTGTCTCAAAGATGGCCGGTTTTCAAACAAAACACAAGTAGACATGTCATCAATTGTGAAGCGTGAAGAGTTGTCCTTGTCTGCCTTTACTTTGAGATAATATAAAAAGGACATGAAAAATCTCTGTTGATGGAGTGACCATTTGTTTGATTCCACGTACAGGCTTTCATCGGGGCTGGTGCGAAAGGCACCCGTAGAGAGGCGGATGCCTAGGTGGAGAATAGGGCCAAGCATTTTTAGGGCGGTAGGTGTCGCTGACTGATAGGTTATTGCTCCATAATCCAAGCGAGTGCGTGCGAGGCTTCTGTACAAATTCATGAGACACTTCTTGTCACTCCCCCACGTAGTGCGTGACAACACTTTTAGAACATTCATGATTCTGGTGCAGTTGTTTTTTAGATACTTGATGTGTGGTACGAAGGTTAGCTTGGTGTCCAGAATTAAGCCTAAGAATTTGTATTCGGCATTAACAGACAGGCGTTGACCATGCAATTGAATGTGAGGGTCGGGGTGAGTGCCTCTCTTCCTAGAGAACAAGACACACGAGCTTTTTTGGGGTTTAATCGGAATTCGTTTTTCTCCGCCCATTAGGAGACCTTGTTCAAGCCAAGCTGAGCCTGCCGCTCACAAACTGCTAGGTTACAAGACTTAAATCCAAGCTGGACGTCATCAACATATGTACAGTGAAACATATTTTATGGAATGGAATGACGCAAAGAATTCAATTTAACAATAAAAAGAGTACAACTAAGGACACCACCTTGCCGCACTCCTGTTTCTTAGACAAATCTTCGGGAAAGAACGCTGTCGACTCTGACACGAAAATGTACGATTAGACAAGTAGCTTTCGATAATAGTAAACATCCTGCCACGCACACCAAGATTGGACAGGTCTCTTAATATTCCGAATCTCCATGTCGTATCGTAAGCTTTTTCGATGTCGAGGAACACAGAAAGAAAGTATTGTTTGTGAACGAAGGCGTCTGGGATCTGTGCCTCGATACGTACCAGGTGGTCCGTGGTGGATCTATCCTCTCGAAACCCGCATTAGAATGGGTCGCGCCGATTGTTTGTTTCAAGGTAAAATACAAGTCGGCGATTTATCATTTTTCAAAAAGTTTACACATGCAACTTGTAAGTGCAATTTGCCTGTAACTACTAACGGAAGATGGATCGTTGCTTTGCTTTAAAATCGGCATAATAATGGCTTATTTCTAGACAGAGGAGATTTTACCGGAAAACCAGATAGAATTATACAGGGAAAGCAGGGTTCTCTGTGTTTCAGAAGGCCGTTGTTTAATTATTTCGTATACTATACGGTCCGAACCTGGAGCTTATTTATTGCAAACATGTAGCGATGCTTGTAACTCAGCCAAACTTAAAAGGTTGTTGTACGATCATGTTTAGAGGATTTTCGCTGTAGTTTCTTTTTTTTTATTTTTCTTTTGCGTCGTTGAAAAGCTGCAGTATAATGTGACGGGCTGGACACCTCTTCGAAGTGGGCACCGACGAAGTTCCCCTGGTTTTCCAAGGTGTCCCCTTGTGTGTCTACGAGAGGTAGTGAAGATGCGTGCCGTCCTGCTACCTTTCGAACCATGTTCCAGACTTTAGTTTTTTGTCTATATGAAGTGATGCCTGATAAAAACTTATGCCAGCTTTCTCTCCTAGCCTGCCGGCGCGCTCTCCTGCCTTGGGACTTAATTTTCTTAAAGCTTTCAAGATTCTCTGCTGTCGCCGAGTCCCGTAGCAAGCTCCACGCTTTGTTTTGTTGTTTGCGTGCATTGGGACATTCAGTGTTCCATTATGGGACACGTCGCTTGCCGGGCAGTCCAGAAGTCTGCAAGATGAATTTCATCGCAGCGTCGGTCAGAAAAGCTGTATAGTGTTGTACAGCTTCATCTATGTTTAAACCAGATAGGTCAGTCCAACTTAAGTTAGTAATCTGTGAGAACTGTTCTCAATCAGCTTTGCCAGTGATCCATCTGGGGACCTGTGGGCGATATTTATTGATATGGGTGTGCTTAGCGTTACGGGAAAGTGGTCACTTCCGTAAGGATTATTGATGACATTCCATGTCATTAAAGGAAGGAGGGATGGTGAGACAACACTGAGGTCTATTTGCGAGTAGGTATTACTGGCGAGGCAGTAGTATGTGAGCTCTTTCCGATTTAGAAGGCACGCGCCAGAAGTAAAAAGGAACTGTTCAATCAGGTGACCTCGAGCATCGCAGCGAAAGTTCCCCCATAGATTGCTATGTGCATTGAAATCTCCAAGGAGAATATAAGGTTATAGAAGTTTATCTATTAGGGATTGGAATACAAGTTTTTCAAGATGGTAGTGTGGAGGTATGTAGACAAAGCATAAAGCGTCGGCGAAGGAAGGTTCAGAATAATTGTGTGTAGAAAAAACGTTGACGTGCCTCTTGAAATGACAGGTTGAACTTGACATTAAGTTCTAATATTTCTTTCTCTTTTTTTCATGCAGGGCTTGATCGGGAGTAGGCAGCATGATCTCCTTCACAGTTAGCCCAACAGTCCGATTCCAATCTATCCGATCATGAGGCTGAATACTCAGATGACGTTGTAAATGTGCCGTGTATATTTAGCAAAAGTATTTCATATTTTTCAGCACGACGGCGCCATTAATGATTACATTTCAATGTCACCATAGGATACTGATCTTGGAGGCCCAAGCAAAAATTTCACGCCAGCAGACGAGGACAGCAGCGATTCAGATGAAGGGTGCGATGCCGTTGAAATGAAGCGCAAGAAAGCCGCTAACTGGGTGAAGAAGAGCTTCAATCCGAGTGAAATATCATGGATCGCACCCCCCCCCCCCCCCAAAGAAAAAAAGAACGAGGTGCCGGCTGGACCTCTTCAGTAATTCATGAAATAGATCCCTGATAGTAGATTTGAAAGACTTTCAGAGTGCTCAAACTTCGATTACCTAAGAACGGCTGGCTCTGAGCTAAGCACTACACCTCAAGAAATTAGGGATTTTTTTCGGCATGATGTTGTACATAACTGTGCTGAAATTTCCAAGAATTGATGTACTGGAAGCAGCGTGAACCGCATTGTCGTAATTGCAGATGCTATGAATCAGATTTTCTTAAGCTTCGTATCGCTGTTTGCATCACCGATGCGAGTGGTTCGAGCCCTAACAAGCCGGATAAATTCTGGATGATGCGACCTCTCGTAGATGTTAGGGAGCGATGCTTGCAACTTTATCTAATGAAACAATAAATCATTGATGAACTGATGATTCCGTTCATTGAGAAAGTTCCTGTAGAGCAAGTCATCAAGTCGAACCCAAGCCCCGAAGGTGTTAAAGTTTTTGTTCGATGCAGTCATTATGGAATCACTCATGACTTCGAAATATATCAAGGCAAGGGAACTGGAATTGACTCCAATTATGCACACCTCGTCTAGGTGGTTCTGTCGGGTTGAGGCTGTGTGAAGAACTGTTAAAAAGAAGAAATTTCAAGTATTTTTTTTCTTTGACACTTATTTTACATCTGTAAACCTGCTTGGTGAACTCCAAATGACCGGCATAGAAACAACAGGTATAATCAGGGGAAACACACTGGTGGTTTGCAACTTGAACAACGAAAAGTAGCTAAGAAAGGGATGAAAAGGGGCGATGGACACAAAATCTACTCAGGAAGGGGATGTTGTTTAAGTTAGGTGACTGGACAACGGTGTTGTAAACATGGCTTCTACGCAAGTAAAATGTGGTATGGTTGGTGTTGCCAGCAGAGAAGTATTCCATCCAAGGAAAGGATTGCAATACCGTACCCGGAAGCCACCCTCGAATACAACAAGTTAATGAGCGGAGTCGACAGGCTCAATTTTGTGACCCCAACAGGCTTTTTTTGAACCCCATGAAAGGAAAAGCTAGAAAATGGCCCGTTAGGGCAATTTGCCAGTTTGTGTCACTAGCTTAGGCCAACTCTAGGCTGGAGTACGCAAGAGACGCTAGCGACGAGGGAATCTACCTGTCCTAATTTGAAAGTGCTTGCCAAATGTGCTTCACTCCATTCTTATTTTTCTAGTTACATCAATCGTATGGTTTGGCTGCGGTTATTACCTGCCCTAAGTAGACATAGTCCTTTAGAACTTGAAGTGCACTATTACCTATCTCGAAGCGCTGCTCTCTTCCGAGGTTGTTGTACGTTACTTTTATTATCTGCAGATTAATTTTAAGACCCACCTTTCTGCTCTTCTTGTCTAACTCCGTAATCATTAGTTGCAATTTGTCTCCTGAGTTACTCAGCAATGCAGTGTCTTCGGCGAAGCGCAGGTTACTAAAGTACTCTCTATTAACTATTATTCCTAACTGTTCCCATTTTAGGCCTCTGAAAACCTCCTGTAAACACGCGGTAAATAACATTGGGGAGATTGTATCCCCCTGCCTTACACTCTTCTTGATTGGTATTCTGTTGCTTTCTTTATGAAGCAATATGGTAGCAGTTGATCCCCTGTATATTTCTTCCAGGATGTTTACATATACTTCAATAACGCCCTGATTCCGCTGTGTCTGCATGGCTGCTGATATTTCTACTGAATCAAAACGCCCTCTCGTAATCTATGAAGGCTACGTATAGTGGTTGGCTATATTCGTAGCATTTCTCTATTACCTGATTTATAGTGTGAATGTGGTCGATTGTTGAGTGGCCTGTTCAAAATTCTGCTTGTTGTTTTGGTTGATTGAATTCTAATGTTTTCTTTACTCTGTTAGCAATTACCGTTGTAAATAGCTTGTATACTACGGAGAGCAAGCGGATCAGCCTGTAATTCTTCAAGTCCTTGTCATCTCCTTTCTTATGTATTCAGATGATGTTAGCATTCTCCCAAGACTCTGGTACTCTTCCCGTCAAGAGGCACCTCGTAAATAGGGGGCTAGTTTTTCTAAAACAATATGTCCTGCATCTTTAGCAGATCTGATATTACCTGGTCCTCACCAGCAGCTTTACCTCTTTGCAAGCTCTCCAAGGCTTTTCTTACTTCGTCTATCATTACGGGGGGGGGGGGGGGCGCGTTGTCATCTGGGCTTCTGCTAGTTCTTATAGCATTAAGGACAGCTTGCCAGTGTCCTGTCTAAGTACCATACCTCCAACTTCCACTGCACACTCCGTAATGATACTCGTCAGATTATCATTACGTACATATTCATGTTTTATTTGTGTCTCTTGTTTACCTTGAAATATTTTTAGGCTGTGTTTGTGTGAACCATTGAATGTACATGTTTTTTCAACGTCATCACATATCCATGTTCATGTAAATGACGTATGTTTTGTCATTATCGTTTTTGTATGTCTAAGAAGAAAATGTTCTGATGAGCGTTATTACCATTTGTGACAATAATTTTTTTCTAAACAGGCACCTAACGTCGGTATTCAATACCTAATGTGCACCTTAATCGGGGACCACAATTGGTAACACTTCCTTCGTTTTATGCAACATCTGTCATGTTTTTTCGTCACACCCAGTCGACTTCCCTGCGGTAGATTTGTTAAACAATCCTATCATTGACACAACAGCCGTTTTGTTGCTCCCGTTAGTTCCTCCGGCACACCGCATCCGCTCTAGTAGTGTGTCTTGGCACACGCTGACGGCATCAATTCTGCCTGGCCATCTTCGGGACTTGGTGTGGCGGCTGGGGTGGGGCGTTCTTTTTACCCTTTACTGCCTCGAAAGGTGGACGATGGTGCGGTCAGCAGCATGCCCGAACTGCTCCCTGCAGAAAACAAATCAGCAGGTTTTAATACAATGCGTCTTTGCTCATGTTTTCTAGAGGGCCGTGCATGCTAGATTTCGTGGCCTCGGAGTAAACCGCTTTGTTTCTTCTGGACGTTGTTCTCGAGGCTCTTTGCCTGTCTTCTCATTGTTGCTGGGGCCTACTGTCTTTGGCGCAATCGCGTTGGGGCTGTTGCAGCAGGTTGTCGCCATCGCGCTCTTTTCCCGAATGTGGAGCGACTGTACAAAAAAATACTATCTGTTTTGTCGGAGTAACTCTTATTTCTGGGTGAGGAGGCATTCCTTCGAGACTGGTCCTGCCCTTTTGTGTTCGTCTGTGGAGATGACGACGAAGTGTTTCTCTGCTGAACGCTGCTTATTTCGTTTTGTTTTCTTGTGAATTTACTAATTATCTGAGGATCATCACTCTCCTGCGGGCAGCGATGGATCCAGACCCCACAGTACGCAATCCGGACTTGGCGTCACCTTCGACGGCAATCTCAAGGAAGCGCAACAGCCGGGAGGACAACAGCACCAGTGACAGCACTGAACCGTACACGGCGAGTAGTGAAGACAGCGACAACGATTTAATCCCTGCAGTGAAGCGTAAAGCTAAAAGGAGAATGGCCAGCGCGTCTTCGTCAGCTAGCGTCTCCACTGTGAAGGCAGCATGCATTCCTGAACGCGATACCATACTTTTTGTTCCTGTCGACTCTTCTATCAACCTGAAGAACATGAACCGGCAAGTGATATCAGCGTGTCTCGACGCTATCGTGCCTAATGAGATAAAGGATGTTAGACTCAACCCACGGAAGAATATCTTGGCCATAGACGTTGAGCACCATGCGGCACTGCATACTTTGCAAACTGTCTCGGAGCTTGTAGGCATCATTCTCAGTGCCTACATTCCGCAGGATAGTGACACGACGACGGGCGTCATTTATGACGTTGATATTTTCATACCGAATGCAGACCTTCTTGTGCTGATAAAGCCAGCTACTGAGGCAACGGACGTATTGCAAGTATGCCGGCTTGGCAAATCTCGTTGCATCAAGGTGACCTTCAGAGGTGATTGCATCCCATCACATGTAAAGGTTGGTCATTTTCGTCACGTTGTCCGACCTTACATCCCAAGGCCACTACAGTGCCACAACTGTCTAAAACTGGGTCATGTTAGTGCTGCGTGTAGCAACAAGCAAGCATGCCCACGTCTCGCCGGACCCCACAAAGCAAAGGCTTGCAAAGCAACTCTTCTAAAATGCAGCACCTACAACGGGAACCATGAGACCTCATCCAAAAACTGCCCAGTACTGAAGAAAGAGAGGAGCATTCTGACACATATGGTGAAAGACGGATTCTCACGAAAGAAAGCGGTAACGGTTGTTCAACGACGGCATTCACGTCGACAGCGGTGCTCGAAGAAAAGAAAAAGCAGTCCTGTGCCGAAAATGCCTTCACTTACACCGCCACCGCCACCACCACCGCCGCCAATATCACAGTGACCACCCCCGCCCCCGCCACCAGGTGGGGTACGTCCAGAGGTGCCGGAAGACACTGTGGCACCACAGAGAACATCTTGCTCTGACTTGCCCGCTTTACCGCGGGTACACGTGTCGGCGGAACCACAACAACGACAGTCAACAACGGATATGCCCCCAGCACGCAGTCTATCCGCCCAAAAGGTACAAGTTTTGTCTGTATTGAGGTCGTTCATGAGTGTTATTCGCACTCTCTTGGCTAGTTCACAGATCCCAACCACTAAATGCGTGCTGCAAGTCTTGGACACACTAGAACCAATTCTTGCCGGACTTCAGTAAAACGATGGCGCACCATACACCTCATCAGTCTTTCCGAAAACAAGTCAAGCGTGCTTCTATATTTCAGTGGAACGCTAGAGGTCTACAGTCAAGAATGCCTGAGTTTAGACAATACATTTTCGAGAATAAGTTTCCCATAATCGTAATTTGTGAACCACCTTTTTCAAAAATACCTCGACTGTCGGGCTATGAATCGTTCGTTTCTTCATCATGCATTGAGCGAAGTCAAGTTGCTGTGTACATCCGTAAAGAGCTCACTTATGTTCGCCAAAGAGTAGAGTCTCGCAGTGCAAATCACTAGGTGTCTATATGTTAAAAAGAAGAAATTGTCGTTTACGCTGATAGGCGCATATATCCGTATATATATATCCATATATATATCTGTATATATCTTCATATATATATCCGTCACGTCGACTGGATCAATTGATAATAATTATTATATTTGCAATGACTCCAGAACCTTGGATGGGTGACTTCAACGCCCATCATCCACTGTGGGGAAGCATCAGGACAAATCGAAAAGGCACGAACCGAGTTGATCTCGCATCAGAGCACGGGCTTCAGGTGCTGAAAGATGGCAGCCCTCCTTATCTCCGAGGAGTAACTTATAGCAGTTGCCTGGACTTGACATTAGTGTCGCATAGCATTGTCACGAAAGTCCAATATGGTTCACAGATATTAAAACCCACGGCAGCGATCATATCGCCACCTACGTGACAGTCAGAGGTCTGGACAATTCTTCTTCCCCTGGACACTCAAGACATATTGACTGGAAAGAGTATCAGATATCAGTGGAGAGCAAGTGCATGCACGACCCACCGGAATTCATTGAAGAGGTGATTCGTTGTGTCATGGAGACTTCCACAAAGATATGTTCGAAAAAATCGAGACGTACCGCACTTGACCAAAAGTTGGAACAACTTCGAGCGGTCCGTCGACGTGCCGAAAGACGATACAGACGCACGAAATCTAACTATGGCCTCAGAGAATCCAGACGCATTCATAAGAAAATCCAGCGTCGAATGCACAAACTCCAGGAGCAAAGATGGAAGAGTTTTTGTGACTCACTAGACCCTCGAAAGCCTTTGTTCCACGTGAGGAGGACTCTTCGAGGTATTCACTCGCATCCGCAACAGCGTCATCCATTCGCCGCTCTGGCGCTACATCAACGTCGCTTACAGCTTGATGTTTTTGGTAAATTTTGTGCAAAAATCGCCGGTGACATCCCTATACCGATCGATCTATTGCCACAAGTCTTTCCAGTCACACTAGATCAGCAAATGGAGGTTGCATTCACTATGGAAGAACTATGGAAGACCATGGCATTGAACACATGCAGACGCTCATCGTACCCAGGTCCGGATGGAGTGACTTATACTGCCCTACGTCACCTAGGCCCGCAGGCCCAGCGCTGTCTCCTGGAAACTTGCAATTAGTCTTGGCATGATGGAATGGTGCCTGATAAGTGGAAGTGCAGTCGCCTGGTACCTTTGTTGAAGCCCGGAAAGTCTCCATTGGATTTGGCATCATACCGGCTCATAGCACTTGCAAGCTGCGTCGGCAAGGTCATGGAGAGGATGCTGCTTACACGCATGGCATTGTACCTAAATGTTGCAACATCTATCCTGATGCTATGGCTGGCTTTCGACGAGGTTGGTCCTCAATTGATAGCGTCATTGACTTAGTGACCTCTTTTCAGCAACAGAAAGCTAAGAAGCGGCTGTCGGTAGCTCTGTTCTTTTACGTGAAAGGTGCCTATGACAACGTGACCCATGGGGCTATTCTCAATGCTCTTGAAGCACCTGAACTTGGAGGTCGTGTCTTTCGATGGGTAAAAAGATACCTCACAAAGAGATCCTTGTTCGTTCTAACTGAGGAGGGGCCTACGAATAAGCATTTCACAAGTCGTGGACGTTTTGAGTCCGACTCTTTTCAACCTGGTTCTGGCAGGGCTCACCGAAACGCTGACACAGACGGCTTATATATCTATCCAGCTGATGATATCTGCATTTGGGCGTCCGGCGTGACACGGCCTCAAGTGCGCGCAAAGATACAAAAAGCGGCAACAATGACGGCATATCTTCGCCAGCAACGTTTAACTATCACCACAAAAAAACGCACAGTGGTGGCGTTTACACGCAAACCGATGTCTTTTTACTAATTGTGCATCGATGGCAGAGCAATCTAATATAAGAGCAGTCATAACTTCTTAGGTGTCATCGTAGATCGTGGCCTAACCTGGAGCCCGCATGTCGTATACCTGAAGAAAAAGCTTATTGGCATTGAGAAAGTATGCAAGTTCGTCGCCGGAAAATCATAGGGCCCATCCGTGCACTCCATGTTGCAGCTTTATACAGCCCTCTTTCTCGGAATTCTTCGGTACAGCCTTCCTGTCCTGTCCAACACGTGCAAGACTAACATCCGCGCACTACGGAGTGTACAAGCCCAAGCATTTCGGACATGTCTTGGCCTTCCAAGGTGCTCATCGACAGTGGCAACTGTTGCTATCGCACAAGAACAGCCGGTCACAACGTATATCATTGTCGAGATGCTGAGAGCGCACATTCGGCATTTATAACGGCTACCGTCACATCATTTAGCGTCTTTGACAGCACGGAGGCCCCATTCTTCGTTCTGCGGTATTGTGATAAAACATCAGGACATATTACCATCTGACTTCAAACTTGCGATGCATCCAGCAGCTGTGTTATGCAGTCTACGTCAACCTAACGTGCGCTTATCAGTTACTGGAATAGTTAAGAAGGCACGCATGTCACTGCTAGCCCTGAAGCAATTGACTTTGCGTTTGTTGGACGAAATGTACTTCGACCGCATACATGTTTACACCGATGGCTCCACTGAATTCAGCAGCTCTACAGGAGCAGTGGTTGTTCCATCTGATAATGTGTTGCTTCGATACAAGTTATCTAACACCACGACGTCGATAGCAGCAGAGCTTGCAGCGCTTCAAGGTGCAGTAAAGTACATTCTTCGGCAGCAACCTAACCAAGAGGCCATCTTTTTCGACTCGAGGTCAGCCTTACAGACACTACGGTCTATTATGCAGCACGGGTTGCACGAACAAATAATATATCAGATAAGACACGACTACCACGAAGCGCTCAAGGAAAGTCACGATATTGTATTTCAGTGGTTACCGAGTCATTGCGGAATTGTCGACAATGACCGCGCGGATGAAGCTGCTCAATCGGCTCATGACCAAGACCTGCGTACGCCCGTACCACTCTTGAGAACGGACGCTACAAGGCGACTACAATCAGTTTCTCGCCGTATAACTCTCCTACAATAGAATACACCGGGTTTCTCCAGCACGCACCTGTATTCGATCGACCCAAACTTGCAACTTCGTTTGCCATCCGGGCTCCCACGATGCGCTGAAACTTTACTGTGTCGCATGAGGTTGGGCGTGGGATTTACGAATGCGTAATCTCGTCTCCTTGGAATGGCGAGCACTTCAGCATGCAACATCTGCGCCAGTGAGGAAATGCTTGAGCACATTCTCGGCCAATGCCCAGAATACAAGTCTGAACGACGCATTATGGAAGCCAAGCTCCGTCAGCTGGATTAACGGCCGCTTCCAGAGGAGAAGATCCTGGGACCTTGACCGACGGTCTCTCATACACGCAAAGCCACGAAAGCTCTCTTGCACTTCCTAAGGACCACCAGACTTCACTACCGCTTGTGAAAGAACAATGTGACGCCATACTGTGTAGTCTCGAGCTGACTATTCATTCTCTTTCTTACTCCTCTTCTTTTCTATCTCTTTCCTTACTATTATTCTCTCTTTCCCCCACCTCAAGTGTAGGGTAGCCAACCAAGCCAAGCTTGGTTAACCTCCCTGCCTTTCCTCTCTATTTATTTCTCTCTCTCTCTCTATGTGACAAACGTGTAAAGCTTATTTTCAGGCTTGCATGGTTTTGGTAGGGTAATCAATGTTTATTGCTCGCACAAATACTTTGTAAATACTATGGAAACACCTAACATATAGATCTTTACATTTCATTTGCGTGTTCTTCGATTACAATGTATTGTAGATATGTAAATATATCTTTTTGTAAGAATTCTCGTGTATCTGTGTATGTTATGTTTCGTGTACATAAGTAAACATGTCTTTTTGTAACAGTTTTTGGTGTGTCTGTGGATGTTGTGTTCCGTCGCGATGTTCCGTTGGATTGTAATTAATGTTCACTGTTCGTGAGAATAAATTTCTCTAAGCAGCAATTAGATATAGTAGAGTACCAAGCACTCTAAGTCGTTAAGGCACATGAGACCTCGTTCAGCTGTCCCATGGTAAAGTACCGAGTACTCTGAATCGTTAAACACTTTTTCTTAACACCCGGAATCAGATTTTTTATTAACAGGGCCTCATAAAGTGTGAGGCCCACGCGACAGATCTATGCCCTCCCGTAGTAGAGTACCTAGTACTCAAATCGTTACCCACTTTTTCTAAACACATCGGATAGAATTCACGACATGTGGTACTTTTAGGGGACTTTAATTGCGTCTGAGACTCGCACGCAGATGTTCGAGGTCTGGGTCGTGGCCAGCCAAACTGGAACGTCGGAGAACTTGTTGTCTAGTGCAGCAATTGGCATTGACTGACATACATGAAAGTGTACATGCTAGCAATTACGCCTACAATTGGCGGCGAGCAGCAGAATTGATCGCGTGTACGCATCCCCCGGTCTCATTGCCTACGTTCACGACACTGGGGTAATGTCATTGCCACCGACACCAGTGTAAAGTAGCGACCACCGCCCGATTATGCTCTCTCTCCGCCTGCCAGTGTGAAAGCCGACGATTCACAGACCATGCGTCTCGATAGCCGCGTCCTCCTGGACTCTCAGTCTACAGAAGAATTGTCCAGAGTCTTACGCGTATCGCTCATCGGCGCGTATATAGCTGATTGGGATCACCTCAAAGAACAGTGGCATCACCATTGCAGTGCGTCGGGCAGGGGATTTTGCGCCCGTATGTCCAAAGATACTGCATTGTTAATCCAAAACATACGCATTGCCCACCGTGATCCCAGCCCTTCCCTCATTATGCGGGCATGGCAAGAGGAGCTCGTTGAGCGATACCAAAGTACTATGCACGTTTCTTTGCTCTCCGCTGCGGCTTGGCACTGTAGATGAGCACCGTGTGCGCACCCTGAGGTGCTAAGGTATGCACGCAGAGCTCTGCTTCGTCCACTTGGCTCGCTTGCCCACTCGCTAAACTCTGCCGCGCCAGCTACTGCGGGTACACGTGGATTTCAGGCAATCGCTCAACATTTTCAAACAATGGCTCAGTCTGTTGCTGGTGTCAGTTACCCATGATCCCTTTCTTCGCATACCCTGTTGAAAGACTTACCACATGATTCGAACATGTCATATGCCGTACTGCTATCACCACCATCCGATGACGAAATAAAGGGTGCATTGGACGCAATGAAGAAGGGTTCAGCCCCCGGACCTGACGGACCCCCTGCAGAGTTTTATGTACAGTTCTGGCCTACCATTGGTATATTTATGTCACGCGTCATTCGCAACTGTTTCCGAGATATTACCCTTCCAAACTCTTTTCACCGAGGCCGTATAAAACTAGTCCTCAAGAAAGACCAAAGGTACACGCGACCAGAAGATTGACGCCCTATTACCCTGCTTAATGTAGATTACTAGCTCTTGGCAAACATTCTGATGTGCCGAACCAGGCCGTCTCTTGCACCATTAATCACTTCCCACCAAGTATGTTCTGTTCCGGTCCCGATAAATACACACCCATACGTGGTTAACGTGAGGCGTCATTCAGTACACCACTAGCGGATGTGCGCAAGGGCTGCTGGTTTCCAGATATCAGGAAAAGGCCTTTTATTTTATAGAGCATGGCTGCCTACTTCATGTCTTACATTCATTCGGATTCCCGTATAAGTTCATGGACCTAATTCACGCGATGCACACTAATTCAATAAATACCCTTTACGTGGATTCCCGAGAGAGTCACCCCTTTCAAGTCACGCGTGGGGTCCGTCAAGGGTGTCCCCTCTCCCCAGTTCTAATCATCCTTGCATTAGAACCCTTCTTAAGGGCCGTTGAACGTGACCCGCAGATTCGAGGCTTACCCATACGCGGTAACACCCAAGTAAAGATCACTGCATATGCAGATGACATTACTCTATATGTACATAATGAACAGCCGCCGCCGCATGCTCTTGATACTTTCCTTAATTTCGGCGTTGTCTCCGGCGCATGGTCAAACTTTTCTAAAAGCCAGTATTTTTGTTGCCAAACCTAGCGGTCGTATCAGCATCACGTCGCCTCTACTGTGGTTTCCTAACATTGATATACGGGCAGTTACTATTACTGCATTTGGTTTACAGAATTTGGTTTACTGAGAAAAGCTGCCGTCCATCCGTCTATCCATGTGTCCATCCGTCCATGCATGCGTCTAATTGCGTTCGAGAATGCAGATGGCGCGCGGGTAACACCGACGAGGTGCGGGTCAAGGAAGCCGAGCGCATGCGTCTTCCACGCGCCCGCCGCTCTGCTTCGTCCATGCCCCACCAACGATCGGCCACGTACGGCGACTATCCAGGAAACTGAGAGAAGCACTCATTTTCCGCGCACTCAGGCACAGCGTGCGCAGCAGCCAATCAGAGAGTAGCGGCGTTTCAGAGTGTAGCAGTCGAGTAACGCCATCTTGAAAATGAGACGAGAAGTGGTCATTCATTTCTTCTGCCTTCTTTTTTTTTTTTCTCGTCTCTTCTTTCGGTTACGCGTACTGACAAAGCTGGACTAAAAGGAGCTTTGCCCCTAAAAAAGAAGAAAAAGCGGAGTGCTAAGAAAAGGCGCAGCCGCCATTTCTGGGGCGGGGGAACGCACTCTGCCGGAGCCGCTGCGTTGCAAAGCTCCTTTGTTCAACCGCGCAGTAGGAGACGTGGAGGGGTCATTCCAGGCACCTCCATTCTCACGAAAAAAAGAAAAACCTTTATTAAGAGCGTTGGCTTTCAGTGTGCTACTGAAACACGGATAAGTAAAAACATTGCAGTTTTTTTTTTCTTTTTCCAGCACCCTTTGCGTTTCGGCAGGGTGCTACAAGTGTCGAGCTGCTTTTCGTTCCTCGTGTAATGTTGTGATTTGTTGGTATAGCATTCATTGATTCCCCTACGAGGTGAAACTGCGCCTTTTGTAGTTTCATTGGCGCTGAAAGTCATTCTTGCACGTTTTGTGTACGATTGCGTTTGGGCGAGCTGGTATTGGCCCCTGTAGACATTCATGGTAATCTTTCATTGATATTTGCGCGATATCCAACTTTTTATTTCTGTTTTTTTTTCCAGAGTGTCATCATCACCATGTTAATCATGGTCATCATCATCATCATCATCAGCAGCAGCAGCAGCAGCAGCAGCAGCAGCAGCCTGACTACGCCTACTGCAGCATGAAGGCCTCTCCCACGTTACGTATCAACCAGGCCCTGCGCTTTCTGCCGCCTTGTTATACCTGCAAGCTTCTAAATCACATCTTGCCACCTGATTTTCTGTCTCGCCCTCGCGCTTTGGCCTTCTCTTGAAATGCGGTCAGTTACCCGTAATGACCATCAGTTATGCTGCCTAAGCACGTAGTGCTTAGGCAGTATACCTTGTATACTTTTCTATACCTCCTATACTTTTCTTGGCATTATTGTCTGTTACACATCATTAATACTGTGTAAAACACGAAAAACAAGCGGTTAAGTATACACTTGTTTCCCTTATTCATTAACGAGGGTCTCGCACTGGCAGACTTGGTGCCTTTAGGTTGTATACGGGGGACTATTCGTCAGCCGCCAGTTAATAAAAATGCCGCCATATCCACGAAGTGAATGATGATGAGTGGGCGAAGCTCCGGAGGTAAACCTGGTAAACCATGAATCCTCTGTACATTTTGCCCACTCGATTTTATTACATCGCTCCCACTAGCGTACGTCGCCGCACTGAATCGAACGATTGCCTTTAACCAATTACACGCGCCATATGTGACATCATTCCTATTTTATAAGATCTCGCGTCTTTCATCAACTACAAGTACCGCTTTCTAGTTTATAACATCTTGCATCTTTTCATCATCAGCTACAAGTACCACCATCTAGTAAACACTACAAGAACTAAACGAGAGGTGGCTACATGGATGGATGGATGGATGTGGCTGTACCCTTCACATCGGGCGGCGGCTAACGCCACCTAGCCGTAATACTTAGTGAACTAACCATTACATTTATCTTTTTTTTCCTTTAAATAATGAAGTTGAGGATTCGTACTTCGCAGTGAAGGGTTGAATTTTCACACATGCCTTGACTTTAGCCACCAATCAGATAACCTCCTTCTAATTAAGTCTACCCGCTTAAAGTCTATTTTGCCCTACCTATCCCTAAATCCCAGTGCTTTGAAAAACTCTGCGCCATCATCCTGAACTATAGGATGAAGCCCTTTAAGGAACATTATCAAGTGTTCGGCCGTTTCTTCTTCCTCTCCACACGCACTGCATACTGTGTCTACCCCTTCGTATTTGGCCCGATATGTCTTGGTTCGCAGTACTCCCGTCCTGGCCTCAAACAGTAGAGAACTACCCCGAGTATTATCATAGATCCTTTCCTTGGCAATCTCCTGCTTAAAAGTTCGATAGATCTCTAGTGCGGACTTCTTAATCATGCCCATTCTCCACATACCAGTCTCCGTTTCCTTCACTTTCTTCTTAACCAATAGTTCTTTTTGGTTTGGCCTCCTGCTGTTTTCTAAGTATTTACCAGTCAACTTCTTGGTTCGATTCCTCCATTTTGTATCGGCATTCTTCATGTACAAGTAGCTGAAAACCTTCCTAGCCCAACGCTCTTCCCCCATTTCTCTCAATCGCTTCTCAAATTTTATCTTGCTGCTAGCTTCCCTGCCCTCAAATGATGTCCATCCCATATCACCTTGTACTCCCTGATTTGGTGTATTCCCGTGAGCTCCTAAAGCAAGCCTACCTATTCCACGTTGCTTAATTTCTAATCTTGCTTGAACTTCTGATCTCATGCACAAGACCGCATTGCCGAACGTCAGCCCAGGAACCATGACCCCTTTCCATATTCCTCTCACAACATCATACCTATTGTAATTCCACAGTGCCCTATTTTTCATGACTGCTGCATTCCTGTTACCTTTAGTCGTCACGTATATTTCGTGTTCCCTCAGATACTCGGTCCCATTGCTTATCGATACGCCCAGATATTTGTATTTATCTGTTATCTCTAGCGTGACCTCCTGTATTCTAAGCTCACTACCTTCGTTGTCATTGAAAATCATGACTGCTGATTTTTCCTTACTGAATCTAAAATCTAACCTATCTCCCTCATTACCGCAGATGTCCATCAATCTCTGCAAATCTTCCTTGTTGTTGGCCATTAGCACTATATCATCTGCGTCCATTAATGCTGGTAGTGCCTGATCAATAAGTTTTCCTTGTTTGACTAAAGAGAAGTTGAAGCCCAGTCCACTTCCCTCTAATTTTGCCTCTAATTCTTGTAGGTACATCATGAATAAAAAGGGTGACAGGGGCACCCCTGCCTAAGCCCCCGTTTTACCTCTGCAGGCTTGGTTACCTGTTTTTCCCACTTTATAACTACCTTGTTACCTTTATAGATACCCTTTAAAAGATTAGTGACTACATGTTCCACGCCTAGTGTGTCCAGTATTCCCCACAATTCCTCTTGAACCACGCTATCGTACGCTCCCTTGATATCCAAAAATGCTAGCCACAGTGGCCTGTGTTCCTTTTCTGCTATTTCGATGCACTGCGTCAGTGAGAACAGATTGTCTTCCAACCTCCTGTGTTTCCGAAACCCATTCTGCAGTTCCCCCAGCACCCCCTCATCCTTTATCCACGATTGCAGTCTTTCTTTTATAATCTGCATCGCCAGCCTGTAGACCACTGATGTCACTGTTATAGGACGGTAGTTGTTTATGTCAGCTTTGTCCCCCTTTCCTTTATAGATCATGCTCATCCTGCTAAGTTTCCATCCATCGGGAACTTCACCATCGATTATTAATGTGCTCACTGCCTCTCTCAAAGCCTGCTTAGACTTCGGACCTAATATCTTTATCAGCCTAATTGGAATGCCATCTGGGCCTGTTGATGTACTACTAGGAACCCTTTTCTCAGCCCTTTCCCACTCTTGTTGTGAAAATGGAGCCATTGCACCACTTGATTCGTCCTTGTCTATTGTGGTGCATAAAGTAGTTTTTTGTTGAAATTTTTCTGTCACCCTTGTTTTTATATATTCAATAGCTTCGTCCCCTTCTAGCCTAGCCCCTTGGGCTATAGTTATAAAACTCTGCTCGAGGCTCGTTTCATTTCTTAGGGAGTTTAGATGGTTCCAAAATACAGGAGACGGTACCGCCATCTAGTGAACACTGCAAGAACTAAACTAGAGGTGGCTACATACAGGGGACGGTACCGCCATCTAGTGAACACTGAAAGAACTAAACTAGAGGTGGCTACATACAGGGGACGCACAGCCCACGCCCTAAGGAGCTTCGCCCCTAATAAGTGAAGCTACGTGACGCCGAAAAGGCTCATAAAGAGTGTGCCACACTCGCCGCCATGGCTACTAGTGGTTAGTGGTGCTGACTGACTGACACTCCCTCGTTTAAATTGACATATATATATATATATATATATATATATATATATATATATATATATATATATATATATATATATATATATATATTGCAACGAGCAAGGTTGCGTAAAACCACAGGTTATTATTCCAGACACGTTAGCCACAACAAGCTGGTACAGGCAGGAACCCGGCAAGCACGAGCCACACACGTACGTCAACGTCTCCTTTCACGCTGGCACAGAGCTGGCGCCACTATGCTTCGGTACAATTACTCCCCGCGCAGAAAGGAGCCAACCTGGCGACCTAGGGAAAGGACACGACAAGGGGGTCATAGCACGGTTTGAGGCGTGATACGTGTACTGTTTCACGCCCACGGCAGCGTTGGTCTGAAGGTGGATCAATGGGCTCAATTTTATAGTTGACAGGAGATGTTTGCCGCACCACACGGTAGGGGCCATGGTATTTCGACGAAAGCTTCGGGGAAAGACCGGGAGGGGTAGACGGAACCCAGAGCCAAACCAGCATTCCTGGGTTATAATGTACAGTAGACGCAAAGGAATCGTCGTCAGTTTTCTGGCGCCATTGGTCTTGTGCGGTAAATGAGCGAGCGAGTTGACGACACTCTTCGGCATAAGCAGCTGCTTCAGAAACAGGCGTCGCTTCGGAAACATCAGGCCTGTAAGGGAGAATGGTGTCCATGGAGCATGATGGCTCACGTCCGTACAGGAGGAAGAAAGGAGAAAAGCCGGTGGTTGTTTGTGGCGCAGAGTTGTACGCGTACGTGACAAAAGGGAGCACTTGGTCCCAATTAGTGTGGTCGTCAGAGGCGTACATGGCAAGCATATCTCCAAGGGTACGGTTAAAGCGTTCCATCATGCCATTGGTTTAAGGATGGTATGCCGAGGATTTCCGATGGACAGTGCGACATGCCTTGAGTAGCTCGTCGACGGCGTTCGAGAGAAACACGCGTCCACGGTCACTCAGTAATTCACGAGGTGCACCGTGTCGCAAAATGAGATGGTGAAGAAGAAAGGACGCAACGTCTTTTGCAGTGGTAACAGGCAGCGCAGATGTTTCAGCGTAGCGTGTCAAATGATCCACGGCGACGATAATTCACCAGTTGCCTCGAAGAGAGTTGGGTAGAGGACCGTAAATATCAATTCCGACGCGGTCGAATGGTCTCGCTGGGCAGGTTAAGGGTTGCAAAGAGCCAGCAGTGCTGTGAGAAGGCGTCTTGCGTCGTTGACACGTGGTGCATGACCGAACGTACTGGCGAACGTGCCGATACATGCCGCGCCAGTAGTATCTTAGACGAAGGCGAGAGTAAGTCTTAAATACTCCAGCGTGGCCACACTGGGGGTCATCGTGAAAGGCAGCGCAGATGTCCGAACGCAAATGACGAGGGATGACAAGGAGCCACCTATGGCCGTCCGTCACGTGATTGCGGCGATACAACAAGCCTTCACGGACAGCAAAGTGTCTTGCTTGACGAGAGAGGGAGCGCGAAGTCGTTTCTGACGAACCATGAGAGAGGACGTCGAGCAAAGAATTCATCCAGGGATCCTTCCGCTCGGATAGCATGTCAGTGATGCTCAACGATGACGAATCGCAAATGGCAGTTGATAAGCAGGCAAGGTCAGGAGGCAGTGGAGAACAGGATAGTGCATCGGCGTCTGAATGTCTGCGTCCTGAGTGATAAACAACACGGATATCGTATTCCTGAAGGCGTAAAGCCCAACGAGCGAGCCGGCCAGTAGGAACTTTTATGGACGCTAACCAGCATAAGGCATGGTGAACTGTGACAACATCTAACTGGCGTCCGTAAAGGTAGGTGCGAAATTTCCCATAGCCCAAATGATAGCCAAGCACTCCTTTTCCGTGACGGAATAGTTAGACTCTCCCTTCGTTAGTGTACGGCTGGCATAGGCGACAACGTACTCGTCGCAGCCATCCTTGCGTTGAGCGAGAATGGCACCGAGGCCGACACCGCTTGCATTCGTGTGAATTTCAGTGGGTGCATTGGGATCGAAGTGGCGGAGAACTGGCGGAGACGTGAGTAGCCGGCGTAGCGCCGTGAATGCCTCATCGCAGTGGGATCCAGCCAGAGAGGTCCGCGCTACGGGAGAGAAGCTGAGTCAGAGGGGCAATTATAGAGGCAAAATTGCGAATGAAACACCGAAAATAGGAACACAAGCCTACGAAACTACGAAGCTCCTTTAGGGTAGTAGGCTTGGGGTACTCAGCAACGGCACGCAGTTTGGCAGGGTCTGGCGATATTCCTTCTTTTGAAACGACGTGGCCGAGAATTGTGAATTTGCGGGCGCCAAAACGACATTTCTTGAAGTTTAGTTGCAACCCGGCTGCCGTAAGGTACTGGAGAACTTGTTCCAGACGGAAAAGATGAGTTTCGAAATTCGCCGAGAACACAACTATGTCGTCTAAATAGCAAAGACAGACGTGCCATTTAAACCCCCTGAGGACACTGTCCATCATTCTTTCAAAAGTCGCAGGCGCATTGCAAAGACCGAAGGGCATTACATTAAATTCATATAAGCCGTCAGGTGTCACAAACGCCGTTTTTGGACGGTCTGGTTCAGCCATTGGCACTTGCCAATATCCAGAGCGCAGATCCAGTGAAGAGAAAAACTCCGCACCTTGAAGGCAATCCAAGGTGTCATCAATGCATGGCAGGGGATAAACATCCTTGAGTTTGATGTTGTTTAGTCGACGATAATCCACGCAAAACCTGATGGAGCCATCCTTTTTTCGCACGAGGACCACTGGCGAAGCCCAAGGACTGTGTGAGTGCTGAATAACACCACGTTGCAGCATCTCGTCTACGTGTTGAGTGATGACGTCACGCAAAGCCTGCGAGACGCGATAGGGGCACTGACGAAGTGGAGTATGATGACCGGTGTCGATATGGTGAGCGACAACTGACGTGCGTCCCAAGGGAGGTTGTCCGTGGTCGAAGGAGGCGCGGAAACGGTCAAGTAGTTGAATGAGCTGATTGCGCTGGTCTTGCGTAAGGCCGGTGTCTACGCTGCGCAACAGAACGTCTTCGTCAGGTAGTGAGGGCGCGGTGCCAGTTGTGACAGCATCCATGGACATCGGTGTCGTATCAGAATGGGCATGGAAAGGAAAGATGTCATCATAAGTGTCAAGACTCCCAATGCATTTGCCATGCAATAAGGTTGCGGGACAAGAGAACGGATTGCACACGTACACGGCACTGGAGCCATCGGCAAGTGTTATGACGGCAAACGGGACGACAAGGTTCCGGCGACGAGCGCATTCTTGTGACGGCATAAATAGGGCAGTTGAATCGGAAACGGAGTTGCACAAAAGAGATACCGCGGCGACCGAAAAAGCAGAAATGACGACGTCAGCGGCGACGATCATCTTTTTGGGTGAGCGAGGGAGATCTATGAATGTCGTGCTGAATGGAAACAAAACGAGTTGAGCACGAGCGCAGTCAACAACCGCCTGATTAGCGGAAAGAAAGTTCCATCCCAGGATGATTTCATGGGGCGCATGCGGAAGGACGACAAATTCAACGATGTAAAGCACTCTTTGAATCACAACACGAGCAGTGCATGTGGCAGAAGGTTGCACGTGTTGCGAACTCGCTGTGCGTAAAGAAATTTCAACCAGTGGAGTCGTCACTTTGTTCAGTTTGCGGCATAACACTTCACTGATTATACAAATAGCGGCACCTGTGTCGACAAGACCAGTTGTGGCGAAACCGTCCACAAACACGGCAATCTCGTTAGGGGGCGAAAGATGAGGCCTTGGAAATTTCGTCGGTGGCGCAGCTCTTGCCTAAGGAACTGCGGCTGTTAGTTTTCCTCCTGGGCGTGGTTGGAACGGCAAAGCATGGGGGAAGGAGACCGAAGACGGGGTGAAGGAGATCGACGTCGGCTGAAGTCTGGTCGACGTGAGCGGGGGTCTTGTGAATCAGGTGTCACATGCGATTCTGATTGCCGAGGTATGTTGCCGGAATGCTGCACATCATTAAAATAGAATCCACGGCGACGACAGTAGCGCGCGACATGTCCTGGAATACCACAGTTGTAGCAGACGGGCCGGTTATCGGGAGTACGCCAAGAGTTTACAGGTGCTCGAGGTGGTGGAAAGGGCTGATTTACCGGATAAACTGAAACTGGTGACCTGTAGTAGTTGGCGGCTGGACTGTATGAAGGGAGCGGCGGTTGGGCAGGAGGTCGGCGGACGGCTTCTGCATAAGTCAGCGGTGCAGCCACTGATATTGGGGATGCGGGCGAAGGGAAAGCCTCGGCAACTTGCGTCTGAATAGCACGGCGAAGTGAGTGGTCCAGTGTTGTGGGGGTCTCGTTGATGGTGGTGACAAGAGAGAGCTGTCGAGCAACTTCTTCCCGGATGTACTGTTGAATTTGAGGCATTAACACGCTGTAGTCGGGGCCACTTCTTTTGCACTCCAAGGCCGAAATATCAGCTGTTTGCGTATTGGCGCGACGTGTAGAAACTCGTTGCTTGCGCAGCTCATCGAAACTTTGACATAACTGAATCACGGCCGTGACGGTCTGTGGGCCTTTGGCCGCAAGCATATGAAAAGCGTCGTCATCAATGCATTTCATTATATTCTTAATTCTGTCAGCCTCCGTCATCCTGGCATCAACTCGCCTACAGAGGCTGATCACATCCTCAATGTAGCTCGTGAAGCTCTCACCATTTCGCTGAAATCGTCCCCGCAGTCCCAGTTCAGCACGAAGCTTACGCATGGCTGGACGACCGAAAAACGAGGTGACAGCCTCTTTGAAAACCGACCAGGTGGGGATGTCGGCTTGGTGGTTGGTGAACCATAGGTTGGCCAAATCCGTCAATTAGAAGATGACGTGAGTCAGCTTCGCAGGGTCATCCCACTTGTTAATCGCGCTGGCATTCTTGTACTCTGCCAGCCAGTCCTCGACATCTTCATCTTCAGTGCCGTTGTATACTGGTGGGTCACGCAGACGAAGTACACCAGAACACATGACAGGTGGCAGCGTGGAAGAGCCTTGTGGGGGATCGACGCGCTCGGTCATCGCGGACTGAGATGGTAGCTTACGGCTGCGGAGCTCCAGGACGTTACCCAGCACGTTTCCACCAAATGCAACGAGCAAGGTTGCGTAAAAACACAGGTTATTATTCCAAAAACGTTAGCCACAACAAGGTGGTAGAGGCAGGAACCCGGCAAGCACGAGCCACACACGTACGTCAACGTCTTCTTTCACGCTGGCACAGAGCTGGCGCCACTATGCTTTGGTGCAATATATATATATATATATATATATATATATATATATATATATATATATATATATATATATATATATATATATATATATATATATATATATATATATATATATATACGTTGCAACACATTCAATACATCTGACACTCCTGTAGCCTTCAGAGCACAACGCGCTGGGTTCGGAACCCTGCCGCGCTGAAAACAAATTTCTTGTTTTTACACACGTGTATTTGTGTTGATAGACCTTAGGTGACGAAGAATCAGACAGACGTGAACACACTGTCTGAGGGTCGGCATACACATTTCAAAATCCTAAGAACGGTTGGTATCCCAAAAAGAAGGTCGGCATTTCCAAAGAGAATGCTCTTGTACGAACAAAGTATCAGCGAGCCTTTCGGTAGGGTATCGCGATATGACAGTGAGGTGCGCTGTGTCGCAATACTACGACGAACAGCGACGCACAAAAACGCATTTTCGAACCAAATACTACGTGCAGCGCCATCTGAAGCTATGCACTGAAGTTGGGGGTGCGAAACTTCCGAGACGTTCGCAACCTCCGTGGAGGTCGCGCTTTAACGATGGCTCTGATCGCGCGGTGGCGCCACAGGTCCACACACTCGTGTTATCGCTTTGTCGCTCAGTTAATACCGTGCGTGGCCGCACAGCGTTTCGCGTCATCCTCATGCGTACGTACTCCTTTTGCACGCCCCAGTTGACACCCGTGGTGGGTTTCAATACCACCCTACCCTACCTAACTGGTTACTTTTATCTGTTCAATGGAATTACGCGCAGTACACGGTCAAGTTATTCTTAGCAGCATAATCGCATTTGTCGAAGAATTGTTGCGACATCATATTGCGTCACGTGGAATACATGAGCAGCCAGTCGATTCCACATCAGTACGTAAACATATTTTAACAGCAGAGCCGTTTAATGCGGGCGGAAGGTGTCTGCTCAATCCGAAAACTTGTCACCATCGGGCACCGGCGCGCGCTCTCTTCATCTTCTTCCAGTTCTGCTCCGCTACCATGAACACGTGCGCCGATTTCTTCCTTTTGAAGTTATAGGGCGAGGGAGCGAGTGCGCAGAGAAAGATGAAAAGAGATAGAGAGAGAAAGAAATATAGGGAGAAAAGAAATGGAAGAAAACAGAAATAGAGAGAGAGATGCAAACATACAAAAGAAAAAAGTATAGATAGCAAGCATGCCTTTAATAGTATTGTACCGCAAGAAGAAGGAAAGGTAAGTAAAAGTGAGGAGTTGCCAAAGGAGGAGGCTAGAGGCTGAAGTATGAGACCGTCTTGTGCCGTAGGGTGGCAATGTGCATAGCTGCCCCATCCATTTTATAGGAATGAAGCTCCTTAAGGCATGGGTCGGCCGTCACCTCTATGAATGCATGTATGTAGCAACCGCCTCACAGCATATCCACGGAGTGAATGATGATGAGTGGGGCAAAGCTGCGGAAGGTTTTATCGGCAAAGTGGGAACCATCCACTGGCTGCGTCCATCCGTCGTCTGTCTGTCTGTTTGACGCAAGGATAGACGGACAAACGGGCGGATGGACGAATTGACGCATGCATGGACGCATTGATGAACAGATGGACGCATGGACAGATGGACGGACGCACAGACGGACAGAATCAAGAACGAACGGATGGACGGGAGCACGGACGAGCTGACGGACGCTTCGCCCCACTCATCATCATTCACTTCGCGGATATGCTGTGATTTTTTTTTCACTACTTGTAGACGTCTTTTTCATTTCCTTTCTGTTGGTAGGTAGCCTATGCTGCTCCGCCTTCTGCTAAGCAGGTTCAGCAGACTTCAGAGTCTGCCGGACCCCGGACCACTGCACCCGCAGTAAGGTCCGAAACTTCTGTGAACGTGCCTGCTAAACAGGCACCATCCGCCACCTCGCAGGATGTGATGGATAAAAGTACCCCTCCTCCGGCGCCTCAAGCACCGAAGGATAGGCACAACTCTGGAGCGCGCCGAAAAAGAGAAACCCTGAATTACAGGGTCCCAAAAAGGCCCTGCAACCTAAGTCAACACGTTTGTACACACACGACTGCACAACAATAAAATGACACAAATAGTACAGTGGAACGGCAGAGAAGTGCTGAGAAACCTCGACGATATCCAAGAACTTCTACTTAAACATACACCAAAAGTGCTGTTTGTGCAAGAAACACACTTAAAATATGAGCACACAAACTTCCAACGTAGTTACACTATGTTTCGAAAAGATCGGGACGATGCTGCCAGATCATCTGGCAGTGTTGCCATCATAGTTGATCAGGGAACAGCTTGTGCACATTCACCGCTTCAGAAACCCCTTGACGCGGAGGCCGTCCAAGCTGTCCTCTTCAACAAAATGGTCACGATTTGCTTTATTTACATAACCCTCCCCCCCCCCCATCACCAACTCAATAAACAGTAATTCCAGTCGTTCATAGATCAACTCCCAGAACCCTATGTTGTCCTAGGGAACTTTAATGCGCATAATAGCTTGTGGGGCGACACTTGCTGCGATGTGCGACGTCGCCTGATGGAACAGTTCTTTTTTTTTTCTGGTGCGTGCCACCTGAGTCGCAAAAGGCCAACATATTACAATATTGTGAACAACACCTCATCAATAGACCTCAGCATAACATCTCCATCACTCCTGCCTCAATTTATATGGGACTCATCAAAAATCCATTTGGTAGTGACCATTTTTCTATAGTTCTCAGCACATCAATATCAAATATATGTCTTCCACGGGTTCCCAAATGGCTCACCGACAAAGCCGATCGGGAACAGCTTCAAAAAATGGCTCTTTTAACGTGGACTGACATAGGGGTGTTAAGCACAGAAGCTGCTGTAAGCTATCTGACAGCCTTTTTGATTGATGAAACAACGAAATGTATACCATAAACATGAGGACCGTAAGGCAGACGACGGGTCTCATGGTGGAATAATGAGTGCCGTAAAGCGCGCAAAGAACAAAATAAGGCATGTTTGTAGCTTAGAGACTCGCTTATAGCCGAGAATCTTGTAAACTTTAAAAAGATGAAGTCGCAAGGAAGGAGGGTACACCGACAGCGAGAAGAGAATGTTGGCATAAATTTTTATCAGGTATTAATTCATACGCAGATGAGGCGAGAGTCTGTATCATGGTTAGTAAGGTAGCAGGACAACAAGTACACACACTTCCTCTAGTGAACACACAAAGGGAAAGCTTGGAAGACCAGGCGAGCACTCTTGGGGCGCACTTCCAGCAGGTCTCCAGCTCATCACACTATTGGGAAGTGTTCAGACGATACAAAACTAGTATATAAAAACAGAGTTTAGAGCACAAACCCCCAACACATGAGGCATACAATGAACATTTCTGTTTGGCTGAACTACAAGCCTCACTTACCTGCTGCAATAAATCGCGCCCAGGCCCGGACCGTGGGGCAGATGAAATATTAAAACACCTGCCCACTGAAACCCAGAAAGCTCTCCTCTCTCTGTAAAATGCGATATGGTCTTCTGGCGAGCTACCCTCAGCCGGGAAGGAAGCTATAGTTATCCCAATTCTAAAACAAGGCAAGGACCCGGCCTTAGCTTCCAGCTAAATGCATATAGCGTTAACCAGCTGTCTTTGCAAGGTCTTTGAGAAAATGATTAACAGGCGCCTGATGCACTTCCTTGAAATTATTGGCCTACTTGACCCATATCAGTGTGGGTTTCGAGAGGCTTGGTCCACCACTGACCGCCTCGTTCATATCTAGGCACAAATTCGCGATGCTTTTGTTCATTAGCAACTTTTCTTTCTGTGTTCCTCGATGTGGAAAAGGCATAAGACACTACATGGCGCTTTGGCATATTGCGAGACCTGTCACGTTTAGGTGTGCGGGGTAGAATGCTGACAATTATCGAAAGCTACCTGTCCAACCAAACATTCGGTGTCCTAGTTGGCACTGTATTATCTCGAGTATTTGTCCAAGAAACAGGAATGCCACAAGGAGGTGTATTGAGCTGCACACTTATCATAGTTAAAATGAATTCCTTGCACCTCTTATTTCCATGTAATATTTTTTTACTGCATACATGTCGATGATGTACAAATCGATTGCAAATCATGCAACATCCCAATGTGCCAACGTCAAGTCTAACTAGGGTTGAACAGATATCTCAACAGGTAAATGAGAATGGTTTTTTACTCAACGTGCAAAAGAGCACTTGCGTCTTGTTCTGCCAAAAGAGGGGCCTCCATACTGACCCCGACATTGACCTGCACGGTCAACATCTGCCAGTGAAGACCAAGCACAAGTTTCTTGGTCTCATACTAGACACTAAGCTAACCTTCATCCCACACATCAAGTATTTAAGGGAAAAGTGCTTAAAAACAATGAACATTTTGAAAGTCACACACTACATGGGGTAGTGAAAGGAAATGTTTAATTAACTTATATAAAAGCCTCCTACGCACACGCCTAGATTACGGTGCTATAATCTATCAGTCGGCTACAAACACCATTGGCCTTGAAGATCCTCGAACCTGTCCACCATCTAGGAATTCGCCTCTATACGGGTGCTTTTCGAACTAGCCCTGTAGAGAGTATGTACGTGGATTCGAATCAACGGTCGCTCCACCTACAAAGATGTTACCTGTATTTTTTTATTTTCTGAAGGTGAAAGCAGACAAGAAACGCCCCTATCATTGCACAAGTAATGACTTGTCTTGTTCTGGCTTGTTCGAGAACCGCCCTTCGTTGCGGCAGCCCTACTCGCTCCCTGTAAGGGGCCTGGCAGAAGAAACAGGTGCGCATCTTCTCAAACACAGTCTGATGGCTCCTGAGGCATATCTTCCACCGTGGCAGTGGTAGCTTATAGACTGTGATGTTTCTTTTGTTGAAGTCACAAAGGACGCACCACTTGCACACATACATTCATACTTTCTAGAACTACAACATAAATACACATGCCCTGAGTTATTTACCGATGTCTCAAAGTGCAACACTTCTGCGTCATATGCAGCGGTAGGCCAATCCTTTTCCGAGGCGGGCGTACGTCATCCTGATGCAAGCATTTTCACAGAAGAAGCTTACGCAATACTGGCGGTCGTAGAACACATCAAACAGATAAAATTACAAAAGGCGGTAATATACACAGATTCTCAAAGTGTGGTCAAAGCCCTGAAAACTCCTAAAAAACACAAGAATCCCGTGATGGTGTCACTTTACTCACTTGTGTGCACACTGCACACATCAAAACAGCATGTCGTTGTCTGCTGGGTGCCAGGGCAACGTGATATACAAGAGAACGTTTTGGCCGACAAGCTGGCTGGTTCCGCGAACGACACTACTTCCAATGCATTAATACCAATCCCTGCACTTGACTTGAAACTGTTTCTGAAACGAAAGCTCAGGGGGTATTGGCAGAGCACGTGGGATAGACACACAGACAATAAACTCCATGCTATTGAGCCGCAACTAGGTAATAGGCCACCACTATCAAAATCACGACACACAGAAGTAACACTAACAAAGCTTAGAACAGGACATACACACTCCACACATTCATATCTTCTATCTACCGGCAATCCACCATATTGTGAGATTTGTGGAGAACCACTTACGGTTCTCCACATTCTCGTCCAGTGCAATGAGCTAGATGCTCTAAGAAAAAAGAATTTTTTACTGCCCTACCGACAGCAGCTCCCACTACACCCTGGCATGCTCATCGGTAGGGATCCGCTTTTTAAACTGCAAACACTTTTCAGGTTTTTAAAAGATGTTCATAGCTTTCACCTCCTATTTTGAAGTCATCCGTAGCACGCCCTCTGTACCGTGGTCGTGGCTGCGGGGACTACGTCTTCGTCATGGTTTTATTATCATGACATTTTGCCAACCACTTTCACTACACATATCTCCCGTCACTGTCATAATTTTATTATTTCCATGTTTTAACCCGCGTTAGCGCGTAAAATTTTAGGTCCCCTTTACAGTCACGCATCATATCATTGTTCATATCTCTAGTCTATTGAAATGGCACTCCATGGCCATCAATTGGCCCTTGCACCATTAAAATCCACTCATCACTGTCAAACAGTGCAGGTTAGATGAACGAAGTTGTTTTGCGTAACTTAAAAGTAGTTCGTATAAGCACCACACACTGACCAGAAGGAGCTGCGCTGCTAACAGTGCCCCGGCTCAACGTCTTTCGCATTGGCCGTTAGGGGCCTGCAGGAAATAGAAGCCTGCTCGCATCCCCCATGTATCCTGTCCACAATCCGCGGACAGATACAGTGCGCCAGACGCGCGCGTGGCATTCCATTTTCACCTAGACCGTCTCCAGGTTGCCTTTTTATCCGCTAGGCTATGTATTCTGGCCCTGCAGTCGGGCAGAAAACTTTATTGAACGGTGTCTATAGAAGATACAAAGTTCGCGACAGCACCGAGATACAGTAGAAATTGGCAAAGTGGCTCACTTCAGTGAGAGGCTCCGAACGCTTAAGCTCATAAAATGAGCCGCCTTAGTTCAACTTCTCAGCGATTCGCCATTGGTGGGTTACTCGGTCTACCTCCCATGAGAAGCCTAATTGATGACTTGAGCGCTGGCAGAGCCATATGACCCCTCCTTTACGAGTCCGGTGAGAGGTATTCAGTTTCAAATCGCATAAACGGCAGCGTATACGGTGTGCGTCGTCATGCCAGCCACGACTCATTCTCCAGCTCTCTCTCATGCATGGTCTTTTTTTTTTCAAATGTTTTTTTTTTGTCGCTTGCGCGGGACGCATTATTTTTCTGTGGGTGCAAAGCAACTTCGAAAACATCACAGAATATCCACGTAATGAACGATTATGGGTGGGGCGAAGCGTCCATCCGTGTATTCAACCGTCCGGATGGATGGACTGACGAATGAGTGGATGGATGGAAGCATGAACGGATGCAAAAAATGGAGAGAAGTACGGACGGAAGCATGGACGAACGGATGGGCGGAAGCGTGCATAGACAGACAGAAGCGCGGATGGGTGAACGGATGGATGGACTCTTCACCCCACTTATCATCATTCACTCTGTGAATATGCTGTGAAAATCCCTAAGGCCATCTAGTGATAATATTTTGAACGAAATATGCACACAAGGCAATCTATTGAGCACCTCATAAACCAAAGGTGGCTACATACAACTGCTACGACTACAGAGGAAGGAGCGGCCCATGGCTTAAGGAGCTTCGCCCCTATTCGCAACTTTCACAGATGGTAGCGTCGCCATGCGGTATCCATCGTAACTGCAGTTTGGGGTATGCCCACACAGCCAGCCCTTGCCATCGTTCAGTCGGCCTCACTTTGGTGGTTCACTGGTGCTTTATATTTAGTCGCTGGCAATTTCTATAACGGTTATTCTGAATTCAATAGTGAACTACCGAAGTCGGACAGGTACTTCGAGTCGTTGTAGCAATGACTTACTCTCTATTGTTTGCTTGCTCAGCTAGAAGAATTGCGGAATATGTTTTATACCGCTGTGCAGACGCCACGCCGTCGAAAGCGAGGTTTCCTGCTTTGCAGGAGCACGGCTACTCGATATTCCCCAGCCGTGGCAAGGCAGCGTTCACAAAGCTGTACATGCATTCATTCACACCGTAAGAAACGATGTACTCGGCGTTTAAAACTTCTTTTCCTATAATATGCGCCGCACACGCGTTTCTCAACACGCAGTGCGGGATATATTGTAACGGGTGCAAGAGACATGCTAGAGTCAATGACCTTCTGTGGCTTCAGCCGAAAATACTACGCAGTCCGAAGTTAGGGGCACACCAGCGGTAGCTTCCGGCACACCGGCTGCAGTAGTAGTAATAAACAACTTTTTCAAGGCAGCTGACGGTTTCCTAACTGGCGAGGGCTGTCAGGCCATGCCTGGTCGCCACCTCGTCAGCGCGTTTGATGGCCCGGAGTCTGGTCTGGCACTGCAGTTGGGAGGATTCTCTCGCAGTTCTCACTTGAAGGTGACTGTCCTAGGAGGTTTGGTGGGGGAGGGTCCTTGCTGCATCCCAAGATGATGTGGTCTATGGTTGCGGCCTGTGTCTTGCAAATGGTGCACGTAGATGTCAATAAGGCTGGGTATATGCGTCTGTATATGTACGGGGAAGAGAATGAGTTCGTTTGAAGCCGCCGCCAAGTGGTTTGTTGAGCTTTGATAAGTTGCGGGTGCGGGGGTGGTCTGGTTTGCCTTGATAGCTTGTAGTACTGCGTGATGTCATGAAAGGTGATGAGTGGTTCGGTTGTTTCGGTATCGTGGTCCGAAGTCTGGTCCACCGCTTGGCGTACGAGCCCTCGAGCTTGTCTGTGGGCGGTTGCAGTATAGTGCCTAGAGTTTACTTACTAGTGTGCCCACCGCCGAGTGTTTCCATTGGGAGACCCTGGCACTGCCGATGATGCCTTTCTCCGGAGGACACCAGACGGCGACACCCTGAGAGACCATGCTATCCCAGCGGCAGGGCACACCGAGAGCGCGCGTCGCACGCGCGTTTCATGCGTGTCGCTTGCGCTTTGGATGCACTTCGGATGCGCATTCGTAAACCCAGTTGGTAGTGGTGTAGTTGAGGGGCATTTCTGCTGTTGCGCACATAGCGCATGCCTCCGCATGTGTTCACTGTGTTTTTTTTTTTTTGTGCGCGTTGTTCACGCTTATGTCTCTTCACGGAACAGGGATGTCGTCGCAGAAAAGAAAGCGCAAAGAGTGCGCCCGTTTTTTTTTTAATACTGTGTGAGTGTATACTACTCTAACAACGAGCGCATATTATTATTCAGCGGCCCTTCAGGCCCAGAACGCTGAGTCGACTAGGATAAAAACATAAAGCTAAAGGATGGAAGACTAAATGCGGCGGCTGTCGTTAGTGAGAAACATTTTCGTTATTGCTACACTTAGCGCTCCTTCAAAATTACAGTCGATGGTGTCATCAGTAAAATTCCCCGTGAAAAACTCAAACTTAGAATTTGTATCCTTCATTTTATTTGCAACTCTCGATTTCTTTTCACGGCCTAGATGATTTCTCGCTTAAACTGTCGTCGCCAACACCAGCATTTCTACAAAATGAGGTCTTCAATGATGTTGCGTTGTTATTCATCATTTTTTGCACCACTCGAAAATGTCCGCATCGGTACCGGGTGTTTCAATAAGTGTGTCCAAAATCCTCAAAAATGAAAAAAAGAAATTGATATGTGCTGTAGCGCTCTGACCATATTAGTTATGAAGTTTAACTATTTACGTTTAATAAGTTCAGCTATTGTCAACGTCATTGGAGAATTGAAGTTCATGCGAAGAACTCATCCAACCTTTAAACAGTGGAAAAAGTGGCTTATAATAGGTAAATGTTGTGGCATAATAAAATGAAACAAATGTCGCATGTTTCAGAGTTGAATTTTGTCGAACTTCATTAAGATGACTTTCCCCTCGGAAACTACGAGTATTCATTTAATTATCGTAATTTTTTATCAAACACTCAATATACTGTACCGTATTAATGATAACGGAGTGTACGTACATTTGTAAAAGTGCAACTAAAAAATGTTTCTTTGATTACGCATCGCCTCCCAACCAGCGTTCTACAGTTCTGAGTGGGGTGCCCCATCGGCGCCTGTCGCACGCGCGCGTTGGCAGAGAGATGGTTGCGGCCGTGGTAGAGACGCCGCCGACACCATTCCGCTCGGCCAATGGCTCAGCATAGCACGGTCCCTGCGGATACCGCCGTCTGGTGGCCGCCGGTGGAAGGCACCATTCTCCGTGCCACCACGACGGCCATGGTCGGCGCACTAGTAAATATACTGCAAGCACTATACCTGCAGGATACCCCAAACGACAGCCATGTTGGGCAGAGTTATTCAATTATATGAGTTGCGAAACTGCGTTCCTAAACCCGGACACGCCATTGGCCAACCTATCGGGAGTGACAAGATCGTCCCGCCCTCTGGGAGCAATAATACAAACACTGCATCGCCACCTGCGCGTGCGCTTCTTTTTAGACTGCTCAAGGCCGCGTGCAACACTGGCATCGCCGCCGCAATAAATGACCTCGGCTTGCACGGCACCCGCCGCCGCTGTCAGCTGTTTTCGCTCTTCAAAAGCATAATAAAAGCGTCAAGCTTTATTTTTTTGAAGGTGGGGCTTGCCATTGCATGCTATGATGGTTTTAATCCTGCGCCAGGACTCCTTCTTTGCTCATTTGAAAATGTGCGTTTTAGATCAGTTGCGCACGGGAAGTTTGACAAATCCTTTTAACTGTGCCACTCTGCGGTTCACGATGTGTCTCACTAACACGACGTGAGTGATGGTCGCACAAACAAGGCACAGATACGGTAGAGTGCAAACCAAAGCACAACAGTACCGATCAGTACTTACCGCGAATCGGCCGTTTTATCTTGTTCGGAACGGTAAAATTCCACTAATCGAGAAATCAATCAGACACTGGCTATGATACCATATATATATAAAAGCCCGATGACAAGAAAGTGGGAACATTGAACACTGCTACTTACTTGCAACTATCACTGCAATCGCTCTTCTCAGGCGCGATGTTCGTGGAGTCTTTCCTATGGCACCGGTGTTTGCTGCTCGAGCAACATCGTCTGCTGCCGTCGACAGGCTTACAGGGTGGATCCACGTGGATCAACGCTGCATCCCGCTTGCATCACGCCTTGTCACTCACTATTTTGCCTAAATGTAAACACCGTGGGCTCTCCACACGAATCTGATAAACTACCGACTTCGCTGCACCGTCCATTTACGCTGTGCTAGCTGTGTACCACACGAACACGCCACTTATAGCCACGTTACTTTTAGCGCAATACGAAAAACAAGAAAAAGGACAGATCATCAAGAGAACAAGCAGCTCCTCTGTCCTTTATAACGTCTCCACCACTGCGACAAAGTAACATGTTCAGCATCCTCACCAACTCACCTAAGAACAAGTTCTAGGCACTGCCAAGCTGTTTGTCAGAATTCGGCAGCTATCACTATCTTGTTGAACACAAAAACACAAAATCTTGCGTTTTCTAGTTAGCTTTATTGTCAAGAGAAGGCACTACAGTATAATTACTTCCGCAATTTCGGTTGGAAGTCGGTTGGAAGGCACTCTCGCAAAGCCTAGGTATTCGGCAGATCCCGCGTATACCTTGGGAATCGACGTTATGCGAAGCATGCTGAAGGAAAGTGACATGTGTTGCAATTACTTTATTGAGCAAAACATTGCGAAATGGTGCTAAAGACAGGTGTACGCACCGGCATATGATAAAGAGCCGAGTGTTTATTGTTCCGTAACGATGTCAACAGCAACATGGGTATTAGCAACGCCAGAAGCACTAAGCTATGTAGCGCTTGTGTCAGCTAGTATGGCGGCATAAGACACTACTATAGACCTTTTTCCCTCACGGCTTCCAGGGCGCCACCAAAGTCTTCTTTGGGCTGTTGTTAGTGCACGTGACCCCCGAAAATTGTGCTTCCTAGGCTGTGACGTTGGATTCTGTACTCGTGCAACAGTCTAGAAAGGTGGAAATCCTGCTTTCCTTTAAAAAAAAAAGGTCCATATAATACGCTTCAAAAATGGCGCTTCACTAACCCGACGTGATGCCTGTATGGTAGACGTACGCATTTACTGCTGATTAGATGGATAGCCAGCACATAAATCTCAATTGAAGTTTCACGAACATCATGGTCTCAAAGCAGTTCCGAGACCTGGCGTGGCTGTGTGGTAAAATAGTTTATTGCCCCGCAGAACGCTGGGGTTGGATTCCAGCAGGGACCATGATATTTATTCTATGCATTTGTTGGAGCAACGCTGCTGATGCCCGCTTTTAGAGTCGAAGGTCCTTTGGGCTGACCTAAATGGCGTTCATCGCACCCACGAACGCCGAACCGAGAGTGAACACATGCACGAGAAAAAAAACAAAAACATGTGTAAACAACAGACTTTATGTGTAATTAACTATACTACAGCACAAAATTTAATCCCCCATGCATTCCGCCTATCACTCCATTCATTCATCCGTCCATCTTTTTACTAGTCTGTGACTTCAACGTAAACATATTGGACCTTGGGGCCTGTAGCTTCGCCCACTCGTCGTCATTTGCTTCGTAGAGATCCACCGATTTCCCCTAACGATTCCGAATCGAAAATTCCTGTGTGTGTTCGCACCACTTTTTAGTTGATATAAACTGTCCATCACCTTTAGAGTATTGCGCTTCATTAAAGTTGATCTTAACCCGACGTGACCACTGTCTCGTAGGGGTGCGTATGTATTCTTTTTAAAATTGGATAGCCGTCCCTGCATCTCTGACTGTTCACCAAGATTACGGTTTATTTGAAAAGCAATAGCGTCACTTGGCATGACTGTGGTAGAGTACATTTGGTTCCCCCACGCAGATTGCTGGGGTTCGATTCCTGCTGGGAACCTGATATCTCCTTATTCATCGGGCCAACGCAGTCGATGTCAGCTTTTTCTTAACGCTCACACGTTGGAATCGCCTATGTGTGTTCTAGCCGTTCCTGGGTGGATATGAATTGTCAATCACCTGCGGCACATGCCAGCATACCAAGAGCACATACCCGCCCGCAGTTATGTGCCCCTGTCTAACGAAAGAGTTTGGCGACGTACGTGACATGATTGTGGCATTATTCATATCATGACTAGTGAGTCGTATTCGTCGAGCCATCCTACCATCAAGTGCTTATTTTTGTTTACTCAAAGCTAAGAAAGTGATCACGAGAGCACCAAGACGTAGGCGGCTATGTAGATAGATAGATAGATAGATAGATAGATAGATAGATAGATAGATAGATAGATAGATAGATAGATAGATAGATAGATAGATAGATAGATAGATAGATAGATAGATAGATAGATAGATAGATAGATAGATAGATAGATAGATAGATAGATAGATAGATAGATAGATAGATAGATAGATAGATAGATAGATAGATAGATAGATAGATAGATAGATAGATAGATAGATAGATAGATAGATAGATATATAGATAGATAGATAGATAGATAGATAGATAGATAGACACCAAAGGTACTTGCAGTGCGCAGACAAATGCTTGACATTTAAAATGGCTATCGGAAGTCGACAGAGTGCTAGAAGAAACACGAAGGAAACAAAAGGCAAGGACGTGAACTTGTTTAGGGGGACTCGTATGCTACCCTACACAGGGAAAAGTCGTGGGGTCCTAAAAATGGAGAAAGAAAGAGAGAGAAGAGAGAACACGCACACAAAGTCACGCTTGACAAGCATCAAAACACCGTAACTTCATAATCGCCGGTCCCCGCAGGGGCGTCTGCGTAAGTAGGCGTATGGTGCGTAGCGACACCACGGACCCGAGCTTACGGGGGGGCTCCCTCCAACGCCTAGCCGTGCGTGGCTTTGCCATGTCCGGGGAAAGGGGGATCCCGGGGGTTGAGCCGACGCCTGGTTATTGGACCTTTAAGGCTCCCCAGCAGCGGCAACCCACCCCTTTGGCCCCAGCTTCACGTAGACGACACACCTGGGCTGCCCCGCCGCGGTGGTCTAGTGGCTAAAGTACTCGGCTGCTGACCCGCAGGTCGCGGGTTCGAATCCCGGCTGCGGCGGCTGCACTTCCGATGGAGGCGGAAATGTTGTAGGCCCATGTGCTCAGATTTGGGTGCACGTTAAAGAACCCCAGGTGGTCGAAATTTCCGGAGCCCTCCACTACGGCGTCTCATAATCATATAGTGGTTTTGCGACGTTAAACCCCACATATCAATCAATCAAATCACACCTGGGCTGACTTACCCAGGCGAAATCGGCAGTCGCCTTTTCCTATCTCTCTCTCCTACAACTTTGTCTTTAGCTCTCACTTTCAGTCTATCCTGTCTACTTCTATCTTCCATTTACTTCCGAATTTCCTGGCGGCAAGGGTAAACCCTGTGGAAGCAGCCTACCTTGATCTGGGCGCATTGGGTTATGGCAGTGTTGTACGGCTGACGTCTGCAAGCTTTCAGCATCCGCAAACTTGCAGCGTCCCCTTGTTGGGCTCCGTGGTGGGTGGCCACCAACACTGTTGAATGGAAATAAAACCGGCATGCATAAAGCATTCTTCTCACTTAGCGATCGTACCGGCTTGAAGCGGGTACGCACCGATGACATAAACTTTTTCTACAAGCCAAACGAAACATTTGTTCACTTTCATGTCATCCGCTGTGAGAAAACTAGAAAGCAAGCCAGAACCGTCTCTCCCTTCGTAGTTGCTAGGTGTCTTACCGAAGCTCTTGGCGCTGGATACAAAGTAGCCGAAATGGCTAGCGGAGACCTTTTCCTCGAAATTTGGGACAAGGAACAATTTTGAAAGCTAGACCGTCTCTCAGCTTTCGGTGACATACCCATAACCATAACACCACACAGATCAATGAACACAACTCGAGGAGTGGTATCTGACACGGACTTACTTGACCTAACAGAGACTGCCCTTTTGTAGGGGTGGAAGAGCCAAAATGTGACAAATGTACACAGAATTATCATCAGAAGAGACAACGAGAAAACACCAACCAAACACCTAATACTCAAGTTTGCTTCTAGTAAACTTGCTGCCAAACGGTGCAGCAAATACCTTGGTATGGTTTTCCGCAAATCTCTCGCCGTAGCAAAACTTCCAGACGACTGGAAAAAAGCTAAAATAGCACCGATTCCTAAAGCAGGAAATAGCGATAATCCTTCAAACTTTAGGCCAATATCTTTAACCAGCACGTCATGGAAAATATTAGAACATATAATTTTGAAACACTTAACCGTTTTTTAGAAGGTAATGGCGTTTTGTCATCTTGCCAGCACGGGTTTCGCAGCGGATCATCGACTACCACGCAACTACAGAAGTTGTTCATGATTTAGCTTTATCTATTAACAACTGCACGCAAACGGATATCATACTATTAGACTTTGCTAAAGCGTTATTCCGTATTTCACAACAAATTAATTGCAAAACTTCGAAGTATTATTGGAGATGGAATATTAACAAATTGGGTTAAGGACTTCTTAACTAATCGTTCACAATGTGTCCTGTATGACCAAGTAATGACCAAGTACCATCAGAAAACTTGCCTGTTACGTCCGTAGTACCACAAGGCTCCGTTTTGGGGCCTTTATTATTTCTTGTTTTCATTAACGATATCACAGACAGTATCTCTTCCACCATGAGGCTTTTCGCCGACGACTGCATTATTTACAAAGAAATTAACAGTCATTCAGATCACCTTGCACTAAGCGATTCTTTACACCATCTTTCCAACTGGTGCGACATGTGGCAAATGTCGATTAACCCCAAAACAACAGTGTGCATGACGATAACCCGAAAAAAAGAAGCTATCCAGTATGACTACAGCATTAAAGGCACCAGGCTTGAAAAAGTAAATGCGCACAAATATTTAGGCGTCACGATAACGTCAAGCCTCAGATGGGATGCGCACAATTCTAACATTACTTCGGTTGCTCTGCGCAAGCTCTTTTATCTTCGCAGATGCCTTCGGTTGGCCCCTCACTCAACCAAGCTTTTAGCCTATACTACTTACGTAAGACCGGTATTAGAATATACTAACACAGTATGGTTTCCTTATACAGTCACTAACATTCAAAAGCTAGAAAATGTTGAGAGGAAGGCAGCAACATTCATCTGCAACAAATATAAGCGCACTGATTCTCCTACAGATATGTTAGCAAGCTCTGGCCTCCAAACACTTGTGATTCGAGCCAAACAAGCGTGCCTTAAATTTCTTTTTCAGCTACTTCACAACCAATATAAAATTGACCCATCATTGTACATCCGTCCATCAGACTCCCGTGTTATTAGGCACAAACATTCACACACACTGAAAGAGTACTCTTACCGCAATGACACGTTCAAGAAATATATTGTAACAGAATAGAAAGTTGGGCGAGTTGGTGTATTTTATTATTTTGACACGTTCAAGCACTCCTTTTCTCCACTTGCCATAAGGGAATGGAACTGTTTGGATTCCTCCATAACTAGTGCGAAATAGGTATCCGACTTTGCACTAAAATTAGAAAATCTGTTCTCTTAATGCGGCAATACTCGCATTACCAGAAGCATTGCGCCACCAGTGAAAGCGTATTAGTGGAGTGTACAAGTGTTAACTGGAGTGTTTGGAAGTTTGCTATTTGTTTGCCCGTGTACCACTGCATTTCATGCAAAATTTCTCTTCTTTTTGGTGATGGTTTCTTTGACTTTGCAGATGTAAACAATTTGTATATTTTTTGCTCTTATACTTTGTGATGACTGTCATTTCACTACATTCCTGTTTCTGTTTTCTGCGCTGTTAATGTGCCACCTGCATGTACAATCTGTACGCCCACCTGCTATGGTCTCGGAATGAGACTGCCAGTATTGAAAATAAATAAATAAATAAATATCGAAAAGGCTTACAATTCAACATGGTGCTTTGGAATATTAAGAGACCTGTGCCATCTTGGCGTGCGCGGAAGAATGTTTAACATAATCGAAAGTGACTTGTCAAACAAGACATTCCGAGTTCGTGTAGGCAGCATTCTTTCCCAAACTCTTGTCCAAAAAAACCGGCTTGCCGGAAGGTGGTGTACTTAGTTGCAAACTTTTTATTATCAAAATAAATTCTTTGCACTTGTCTATCCCTCGAAATATATTTTACTCCAAATATGTCGATGACGTCCAGTTCAGTTTTAAGTTTTGTAATCTGGCCATGTGTTAGCGGCAGCTTCAGCTCTGTCTGAACAAAGTCTCCAATTGGGCCGAAGAAAACGGGTTCCGGCTGAATCCACATAACAGCATGTGTGTCTTGTTTTCCAGGAAAAGAAGCCATCATTCCGAACCTGATATTCAACCGCATGGGCAACGTCTTGCTGTTAATACTGAACGTAAATTCTTAGGCCTAATATTCGACACAAAGCAAAGCTTTATACCACACATAAAGTATTAAAAAAAACAAGTGCAGCAAAGCCATAAATGTTCTAAAAGTGTTGTCACACACTACATGGGGAAGTGACAAGAAGTGTTTTTTGAATTTATATAAAAGCCTCATATGTACCCGCCTAGACTATGGGGCAATAACATATCAGTCCACGACACCAACTCCCCTTAAAATGCTTGAACCTGTTCATCATCCAGGCATCCGCCTCTCTACGGGTGCTTTTCGCACTAGCCCTGTAGAGAGCTTGTACGTGGAATCGAACAAATGGTCGCTTCACCTACAGAGATGCTACATAACTTTTAAATATTATCTTAATGTAAATGCAGACAAGGATCACCCGTCACATTCCACAATCAATGACATGTCAAGCCTTGCTGTGTTTGAAAAGCGGCCTTCTATGAGACAGCCCTACTCACTCCGTGTGAGGGGCCTAGCGAAGGAAACCGGTGTGCCACTCGAACACCGCTTGATGGCTCCCGCAGTATGATTCCACCGTGGCAATGGCAAGCGATAGATTGCAACGTGTCGTTCTTGGAGGTTACAAAGTATGCACCAATCACACATATCCAGACACACTTCCTTGAACTACAACATAAATACACATGTCCTGAGTTCTTTACGAATGCTTCAAAGGCTAACACTTCTGCCTCGTACGCAGCCGTCAGCCCATCCTTTTCGGAAGCCGGCGCTCTGCACCCTGAGTCAAGCATTTTCACCGGCGAAGCTTATGCCATAGTCGCGGCCGTGAAACACATTAAACAAATTTGACTACAGAAGGCAATGCTATATACAGATTCCCTCAACGTAGTGAAAGCTCTGAAAACTCTTAAAAAGCACAATAACGCTGTTCTTGTCTCGCTCTATTCGCTCTTATGCTTGGTCTACTCATCTAAGCAGCATGTTGCTCTCTGCTGGGTGCCAGGACACCGCGAATTTCAAGGCAACGTTCTAGTTGACCAGGTAGCTTGATCCGCCAACAAAACCGCTTCCAATACATCGATACCAGTTCCTGCACTCGACTTGAAACCTTTTTTTTAAAAATGAAAGCTCAGGGGCTATTGGAAGAGCACATGGGTCACACACACAGGTAATGAATTGCATGCCATCAAGCCGCAACTTGGTCATCAGTGACCACCAGTATCAAAATCACGCCACACAGAAGTAATCCTTACAAGGTTAAGAACAGGACATACGTACACTACACATTCATTTCTTTTGTTTGGTGGCGATCCACCTTTTTGTGAAAGATGTGGAGAAGCGCTCCCAGGTACTTCACATTCGGATTCAGTGTAAAGAGTTAGACACGCTAAGAAGACAACACTTTACGTTATCCCCACTGACAGCAGATACCACTTCACCCTGCAATGTTCGTTAGTAGGGAACCACTTTTTACATATAAATAATTGCTAGCTTTTTTAAGAGAGGTTCGCACTCTTCATTCCATATACCAGGGCATGCCGTAGCACGACCTCTCCAGAGAGGTCTCCGCTGCGGTGGCTACACTGAGCAAAGCACTTGCCTCACGGCCCTTGGACACAAAGGTGTGAACGAGTAAGGCACTTGTGCTAACGCCATACATGTCCACCATCGTTTTTAATATCACAAACTTTTGTCATTCTTTACAACCGCACACCTTGCATGGCATGGTCATAATTTATTTACGTCTACGTTTTTACCCGCCTTAGCGCGAGGAATTTAATGTCCCTTATTCAGCCGCTTATCACAATTATTGTTCATATCTCTAGTAAGATGAATTTGCACTCTTTGGCCATGAAATGGTCTTTGCGCCACAAAACATCAAACATCATCATCATAATCGCCGGTGCGGGTAAGATTGCCAAAGTCCATTTTTGTAAGAGATGTGGGAGGCTGTTGTGGGTGGCACGTCCGACGTCATCTATATATAGCTTCGTTGTATCTACTGTGGACCTTCCTGTCTGTCGGATTGGAACAAAAGAAAGAGCAGGGACCACCTCTGAAAGAAACTTGCTGCAGCGCCCCCCCCCCCACCTCTTTTTCCCTACATCCCTACTTAAAGGCCTCGCCCAATGCTTAATGATGCCTCCACTTTTCTTTTTTTTTAGATGCGGAGCATCTAATACACGAGGCTTGTAGTGCGGCGCCGTCCGCAAGCTTCCTCCTCCTTTTTCCACCATCTGTGCATCCCTTCTTCCTCTACACACCGCACGCGCTTCACTCCTCCACCATCTGTGCACCCTTCCTCCTCTACACACCGCGTGCCGGCAGCTGACGCGCGCGCATGCGCCGTCGCGCTTCGAGAACATCGGCAGCTGACGCGCGCGCATGCGCCGTTGCGCTTCTCCCCCTTCTCGAACATTCGACAGCTGACAGTGCATGCGCCGTCGCGCTGTATATATACTCAAGGTCGGTGCTCGCTCGCTCAGTTGCCGCTCGTCGGTTGGTTTGTACGGCGCGTCGACGTCCGAGGTCGCAATGATCGACGTCCCTTCGACCAGCGCCGGCCAAAGTGTTGGCGGAACCGCAACCAAGTCATCGTCCGAAGACAAGGCAGCGCGGAGAAGAGCTCGCGACGCCGAACGTAAACGTCGGCGTCGAGCGGAAGATGCTCAACTTAGAGAACGTGAAGCCGCTGAGAGACGTCAGCGTCGAGCAGCAGCACCAGATTCGGCCGCTTTGAAACGTAAGCGTCGACAAGAGGACCCGGACTTTCGAAAACGGGAAGCCGAGTGCAAGCGTTGGCGACGAGAGGCCGATCCCGATGCTGCCCGCGAGCGCAAGCGCGCCGAGGTAGCGGCGTGGCGCGCCAAGCAGTATGCCACGCCCAACGCTCGCTTCAAGCGCGACTTCCTCGACCGAAGCTTCGGCCACACCTGCAAGGTGTGTGATCGTCTTTGGTTCGATAACAACTTAACTCGGATCGGCAACATTCAGAACAACTCCAAAGCGTTATCGGTTCTTTGCGATACGTTTGGAAAGGGCACCGACTATGCCGACTACGTCGTGTGTGCTACGTGCAAGCAGTCGTTGACTGCCGGTCGAGTTCCCTCGGCTAGCTTGAGTTACGCTCCGCATCCTCCTCAGTGTTCCCCCGAGGGAAGCTGCGGGCAATTTTTTTCAGCAGTAAAACTTATGTCGGGCTCAGATAATTAGTAAAAAAACCCGCACGCCTGCGCGGAACGCTAATACAGTCACAGCGAACGCAGGAAGAGTGGTGTTTCTGGATTTATTATTTAAACACTGTTGTCATAACTGTTACAAGCAGACTACCGAGTAACCACTAGGCCATTAATCATTATAGTTTCTATGTTGCTGGAAGGAATTTATTATGCTTGTTCTTTTGACCTTGATATATGTTATGATTCATATTTAGCTCAGTTGGCAAAGCATTGAACTCATTATTCCGTGATTGTAGCTTTGGCCCTTACTAGGGGTGGGTTGATTTTTAATCAAGATTTATTTCTTTACTTTGTGCAATTATTACATTCGCTGCAGTTAAAACCTATTCTTTATCAATAAGGGGAGATGCTACTCGACAAAATGTCATTTTCTGCCAAAATATGATGTAGGGAGCTGGACATTTCTTTAGGAAGTAGCTCTTTGAAGTATGCAATGTTGTGTAATGTCACAAAGCTTCATGAAAATCTGATTGTGCATTGAAGAATACAAATGTTTATTGCTTTCAACTGTATTTTTTGCTATTTGAGTTTTTGGGACATTTTTCACTTTCTGTGCTTGAAACTCATCAGATGTTCATGAAGTATTGCGCAGAGTATATCAGCAGACAATATTGAGTGTCCGTAATTATATCATAACTTGATGTCCATTTTAAATATCTTTATTATTTATGATTGATGTCAAACGTGCGAATGTTAAGTGAAGATTTCACACTCCAGGTTAAAAACATTATGGTCGTACCAACATTTTAGGCAGCTTTTGCCTACTACTTCTTATTTACAGCAAAACAACTGAACTCCTAAATATACTTATTAAGCAACAAATGCTGCAAAATATACCCATATTGGGTTGTGAATACGCTTGTGACTCGAAACCTACTACAGTAAAGCTAATCTGCTATAGCTAAGGTCGTCCAGTTGGTGTCACCAACTCCAACGCCTAACTAGGTCACAAAATAAAAAAAATATTTTCTATCGCAGTGTCTATTCATGCAATCTACTTCATGGAGGCGTTATTGATGTATACTAAACCTAGTAGCATGCTCTAGTTATCGTTCCTTACTATACTGCAGTCCATGGTGTGTGATTGTTATAAAATTCACGTGTTGGGGCACCGTTAAGCTGTATTCTACATTTTTGTATCGCGTTTTTCTTTATAAAAGCCAGTCCCTTTTTCCTATCAAGGAAGTTATCTCACGCTGATAACGTGCATGTCGTACGTGATCTGCGAGTACCGCGCGCGCAGCGATGGGGCAAGGAAAGGAACGCAAGATAGACGATGATTATAGTAGTGGAACAAAAGGACACCTTCTTTACTTTATCTTTTTATGAGTGGTCGCGCAAACAGAAACCGCCTATAGACTGCATTTTAAAAGCCATAAATCGCATGCCACAAGCCTACCCCGCCTCCCTTGGTCTGTACGCACTTTACACTGTATATTCTGCATGATCTCTCTCTTTCGACAAGCAGCTACTATACTGGAATCAGGTTTCACCCCACACCGTGATGGAGAATAGCTCGAGCCATTGCTCATACACGAGTTCAACGCTCACGTATCCCGCATGAATAAAAATTCAGGCAAGCGATCAGAATCTAATCATAATCACTGGATACGCGTATTTTCGCTGCACGCTTTTGTCTCAGCGATTGTTTTTCATTACATTGTGTTATCTATCTTCGTGCCCTGTGAAATTGTTCGTAACGTATAATGTTAGGTACATGCATTTGCTAGAATTATTTCTTGCTTGTCGACTTTTTCCCGGTTTTCAAACTAGCAGTTAGCACACATACAAAAGGGTTTAAATCTGCGTATGTCTAAAAACCCCTCAATTAAACTTCTAATATTCTTTGTGCCTTTACTAGTCTAGATGTATATGTATGATATATATGTTTAATTACCTAGCTTAATTTTGTGTTTTTTTGGGGGGAGGGGGGAAGCAAAGGTGAGTGTACGCCTATAGGTTCGTTTCCGAGTGCTGCCAGGAACTTAAGCGTTCGTCTGGTGGGCAGAAAGGCCTGGTGCTAGGACTCGAGAACCAGAGGGGAGAGGGGAGTCCAGCCCCGACAATTTTATATTGTCCATCAAGATTGACTTTATCTGACTATACAGGACATATTGGAGTGCCTGTACACTGAATAATAGAGAAAAGTGCTGTGACATAGGGGGGGGGGGGGAGAGTGAAGGGGTACAAAATTTTATGCCTCGAGCAAAAGGAGAGGGGAGGTGCTGCGAAAAATATTCGTCCCCCCTCCCCCAAGCTTATATGCTTATGCTTATGCATATGCTGTATATGCTTATGTATACACGCACTCATAAAAACGCATGCGCAATCATAATGTGTTGTGGAACCCCCTCTTCCCCCCTCAAAAAAAACTATGCTACTGGAAGCTACATTCTCTTATTCCTTCGCGCTACTCTACTGGACGCTTCCTTCTTTTATCCCCTTTTCTGTACCCCCAATGACACTTAGCAGCACTTTGTGATGGTTTGTAGAAATAAAAGTGTCTTTCCTAATTTAACGTATGCCATTGCGGCGATTTCTCAGGCTTGATTTCACAGCTTATGGGAAGAAATAACGCGAAAAGCTGTGTCTTTCAGCCATATTTGTGTGTATGTGTTTGTCTACCCCTCATCGAATTTCTTCACTGAGCAGTGTTTGTTCTCAGGAATGCCTTATGGGTTTCCTTAGCTGTTCAGTTGAGTTCTATATTGCAACAAGCAAAATAACAGAGACAGCCAGTAGTTGACGTCTTGCCCAGAACCAGGCCAGGAAGCAACGATCTCTACTTCCTCCCCCTACAAGCCAGCTCCCGCCACAGTGGATGACTCATACCCATTCACCTGTGACAGCATTCCCTCTCCTCGAAAAGCATCGTCTCGATGCTGGTTATGAGCGTTGAAAAATGAGAAAGAAAAGATTCTACTATAGAATCTAACAACTACGTTATAAGGCAAAGAAAATGGGCTGCTGTCACAGAAGTACTCAATAAAGAACGGAGCTATAGGACACAATATACATCAAAAAAGAAAAAAAAAGTGATGAAAAGAAAATAAGTAGTCATGGCATCAAAAGTCAGTCAACGTTCATTTGACGACGCGAGAAATATGGCTTGAGCCTTGAAACACGCACCATTTCACTTTGTGGAAGCCGACGGGAACGTCTTGAGGTGCCCTCTGGAAGAAATTTGTACGTTACGTCGCTGAGTCGGCGTAGAACCTTCTACGGGCCGAAATAGCGCGGCAGCAACTTTTGAGAGTGGCCACGCTGTCGGGTGGTGGTCCACACCCAAACTTCATCGCCTGGTTGAAAGGTAACTTCTCGGTGTCGAAGGTTGTAGCGGCGTGCGTCGGCAGTTTGGCGGGTCTGAATACGGCGTCGGGCGAGTTGACGGGCCTCCTTCGCGCGTTGAGCGAACAAGGCAGCGTCCACGTTGAACATGCCCAGGTTGTCGGGGAAGAGCACTGCGTCGAGCATTGTCGTGACCTCTCGACCATGAACTAAGCGAAACGGGGTGAAACCAGTACTCACTTGGACTGCCGTGTTGTAAGCAAAAGTTAGGTAAGGGAGTATATCGTCCCAGTTCTTGTGATCAACGGCCACACACATTCACAGCATATCTGCAATTGTCTTGTTCAGCCATTCAGTGGGTCCGTTTGTTTGGGGGTGATAACCAGTGGTTTCCCGATGTTCTGTGCCACTAAGTCTCAGCACTTTTTGGAGCATCTCTGCAGTGAAAGCTGTCCCACGATCAGTAATTATCACAGCTGGTGCTCCGTGACCGAAGATGATGCTGGTGGCAAAAAACTGGGCGATTTCGTCTTCGGTAGTTTTGAGCAGGGCCCTTTTTTTTGCTGTCTTGCGTTAAGTAGTCGGTGGCGACCACAATCTACCGATTTCCAGACGAAGACGTGGGAAACAATTGGAGCAAGTCAATGACAATTCGATGAAATGGTGTTTTCGGTGTGCCGATTGGCTGTAGCAGTCCTGCTGGTTGAACAAGTGGCGTCTTACGGCATTGGCAGTTGCAGCATGCGCAGACGTACTGCTTGACTGTCTTCGTGAGGCGTGGCCAGTAGTAGAAGGGGCGGATTCTTTCCAAAAAGCGTGTGTAGCCAAGGTGTCCGGATGATAGTTTGTCATGACTAGCATGTAAAATATCACGAAGCGAGGTCGGCGCTATCAGTAGGTAAGTAGCTTGCGTATGGTCAAAGGTCTTATAGAGGACTCCATTCCTGATGAAGACCGAGGCCAATTAGCGCATGAAATTTCGAGGAAAACTACTTTTGAGGTTATCGAGGTGGTCAATGAGCGCGCTTAGCCCCATGTCGTTGCGTTGTTGCTGAACCAAGTCGGTCGCTGATACAGAGAAAATGAATGTATTGTCCTCTTCAACGTCAGTGTTCGTACTTCCGATTGGCGCAAGGGAGAGACCGTCAGCGTCGGTTTGTATGTGTCCTGACTTGTGAATGATTGTAACGTCAAATTCTCGCAGCCGAAGGCTCCACCGTGCTAGACGACAGGAAGGATCTTTGAGGTTGGGGAGCCAGCATAAAGAATGGTGGTCGCTAACTACTCTGAATGGGTGACCGTACAAGTAAGGCCGAAAATTCGTTATAACCCAAACAATGGCTAAACAGTCTTTTTATGTCGCAGAGTAGTTTGTTTCTATGGATGATAATGTTCGATTTACATAGGCAATCACACGCTCTACGCCATCTTGCCATTGAAGCAATACAGCTCCAAGTCTGACGTTGCCGGCATCCGTGTGTAGCTTTGTGGTATCCTTGTCGTCAAAGTAAACGAGTACTGGTGGAGCTTAAAAATGGTTTCATAGGGTGTCAAAGTCATGACGCTGATCCTGACCCCAAACAGTAAATGCGGCAACAGCGCTCGTTTTCTCAGAGTCCGGGGGAGGTTCAGGATGAGACGGGTCCTCGAACGACACCTGCAAGTCTCGTAGATCAATGATTGCACCATATTCATGAAGAAATTCTAGTCCCAGAATGAGTGGACGAGAGCACGCAGGTAATACGAAAAAGACCCAGTGAACGTCGAAGCACGGACTGAAGCATGAGCCGTGCACATCCCATGCAGTCGGCGTAACGAAGTGGCCGCCTGTCATGCGCAATGGGGGTCCTTGCCAAAGGATTATTACGTTCTTCAGTTTGGATGCCAGGACACTGTTCATAACTGAATAATCGGTGCTGGTGTCGACCAGTGCAGTGACCACGTCATTATCGAAGTGCACGGTGATGTCAGCAAAAACAGTCTTTGAACTTTCGGAAACGACTGAAAAATCGGAGCGGTCATCGTTAATTATTTGCATCGATCGGGAGGCTCTTTGGCAGTACATTGGGTCGCGGCTTCACCCCCAGGAGCCGCGGTTCCTAGTTTCCCTTGTGGGGACTCGGTGACCAGCCTCTGAAAGGAGCATAAGATGATGATAAAAAGTTAGGTGACGTGGAGCGGCGAGGTGATGGTGATCGCGATTGGTGTCGTTGACCAAGGCGAGGAGCTTGCTGGCTTGTAAGGTACGCTTCTATGTCGCGGGAGCGCTCACCGTAACGTGGACATCGAGCATCGGGTTGGAAACCACGGAGACCAAGTTGTGGTACAGACAATTGCGGTAGACGTGACCCGCTTCGCCACAGTGGTAGCAGAGTGGACGGTTATCCGACGTGCGCCCCACGTTCGCCTTTGTGGCATTCTGAAGTGATCCGGACGGACGATACGTGGGTGCACTCGGGAACCTTGAGGCGTGTGGCGGAGTCTAAGAGGTGCCCTGAAATCGATGGATAGCCTGATCTATTGTCCACGTAGTGCGATCAGAAGCGTGTGGCGCAGGAGATTGCAGGGCCACCGCATAAGTAAGCACAGGGGCCTCAGGCCTTGTTGGTGCGAGTGGGGCAACTGCCAGTCTGATTTCATTTCGGTAGACGTCAGCGAAAGCAGTTGCGGGTGATTGGGGTCCCGCTGCTTGGAGCTGGCGCAGCTCGTCCCGCACGACGCTTCTTATGAAATCTGTGAGGGCATGCCTTCCACTGTCAGCCCCAATAGAACATGAAGCAGCGGTGGAGTCGTTGCGTTCATACTCTGACGAGCGATGCTACAGAGTGCACTCTATTGCGGTTGCCTCACTTATGAACTCGGCCACGGTCGTAGCTAAATAGCATAAAATATCATCATCAAACGCCGGAAGAAGAAGAAAGAAGACTACCGCCTGGAGCGAGCGCGCTACTTCACTTCTTCTAATAAACCGTATTCGTTCGAAGCAGTCCCTGGTCTCGATCGTCTTAATAATGGTACCGTAAACCAGGATACCACCTCCTCGCCAGCAAGAAATGTCAATCTGTCACGGAGCAGCAGAGAAGAAAACGGCGGAGGAGCAGAGGATTGACCTGGATCGAGCGACGAGACCACGGTAGGCAGTACGAGCATCAGAGCGAACGATTGACAAGTAAGGAGTCATAGTTAACCACCTCAATATTAGCTAAGAAGTGATAACGAAGAAAAGGAAAGTGCTTCGCTCCCAGATCACGCGACTGATTAACGCAGCCGAGTAGCAAATATAATTATGGAGCTAACCGGGAGCAGCTACTTACAACGCAGGCGAAGATTAAAGCAATAAGCGACAGTCTCGAAAGCGCGAATGAGCAAATGAAAAAGTTTCTAACAGAAGACAATGTCGAAGCTGAATTCAAAAGCGTCATAGAGTACGACATGAAATTAACGACGATGTTATCTACAATAAAATTCAGACTTCGACAGCCTGAACAATCAGATTCAAGCAATAGGACAAGGCAGGTGACGCCCTCAAATACAGGACAAGAAGCAACGGAACTAGTTAGGCTACCAAAGCTTGAAATGATAAAGTTTGAGGGAAAAGCTTTGAAGTGGAACCGCTTTTGGTCTCAGTACGAGTTGGCAGTTCACCTGAGACCGAACATGAGCAAGGGACAGAAGTTCAATTACTTGTTAGCATCACTAACCGGAAAAGCGGCGGCTGCTATTAAAGGACTTCAGTACTCGGCAGAGGAAAATTATGATGATGCAATCAAGATACTGCAAAAAACGTTCGGCAATCGAGAACATTCCATTGAAATGCACATGATTGAGCTATTGAGTTTGGAGAAAGCGAGGTCTGTTCAAGATACCGATGACTTAAATAGGCTAGTACAGAGAGTGCAAGTTAACTTATTGGCACTCAAGTCCCTAAAAGTGGAAACCGAGAGCTATGCGCCAATGTTGTTACCGGTATTGAAAAGAGCAATTCCACCAGAATTATCAGTGCAGTTCAAGTCAAAAGAGGCTACGAGACACAGCTCAGCTTCAGAAAACGGCGAGCAAAACAACGCAACGGGAAAAGCGTGCGAGGAAGCGAGGAAAAGCTGGACAGGCTTATGTTATTCCTAAGAGAGCAAGCGGCTTTTCGTGAAGAAACACAACGTGACCAAGAGAGGATAACTGCAAAACCAAGAGAGAACCGCGGACAGATGCGCACAACTTCAAGTTTCTATAGCTCAGTGGACAAACTATGCCTATTGTGCAAGCAGAAAACCCAGGCAACTGAAAACTCTCGTAGGAGCATTCCAACGGATGAATAGAAAGCTATGCTTACCGAAAGTAGAGCATGCTTCAAATGCACGTGACCAAACCACACTGCACGCCTTTGCAAGGCCCAAGCAATGCAAGGGACGACATGCCACGTCAGTGTGTAGAACGGTGATGCAGAAAACAAGGGCAGAGCTGGTCTCAACAGCGCAAGCCGAAGCGACGACGTCTACGCTACACGCAACCGAAAATATCAAGAATAACTTTGTGCTTTTGCAGACGGCTGTAGCGTGCGTAGAAGGAGAAACATGTGGCCGACATTGCCGTTTGTTATTAGACAGCGGAAGTCAACGTTCATTTATTGAAGCGGCATTAGCAAAAGAAATAGGTGCGAAGGTGTTGCGACAGGAAAGGCTGACGATTGGTTCATTTGGAGGAGACGAAAAGGTCAAACTAATGAACGTGGTGCAAGTGACTGTAGGATCACAAGAAACAAGGACGACAACAGTGATTGAAGCGTTACAAGTCGAGGTCATCTCGCACAGTTGTATACCCACTCCAACTAAGAAACTCAGCGAGAAAATGAAACAGCTAGAGATGCAAGTGGCAGATCACAGGACCGAGACGACTGCGACAGATCCTGTAGAACTACTGATTGGCTCAGACTATTATTGGGAATTCTTCACTGGTAGAACTCAAAGAATCGAGGACAGACTGATGGCTGTAGAAATTATACTGGGATGGGTACTGCAAGGGCCGTCAGAGCAAAGCAAGACAAAACTAACCCATAATCAAGCAGTCATGGTTCTATATGTCGAAGTGGCGGAGACAGAGCTCCAGAAAGATCTGCAGAAGTTCTGGAGCCTGCAGTCAATGGGGATCACAAAAAATAGTTTGGATAACACCAGAAATGAAGTGGTCGAAGAATTCAAGCGCAAGATTGTACAACAAAACGGTCGCTATCAAGTCAGCTTGCCATGGAAACAGGACGTAAACTTAGAAAGCAACAAGGAAAATGCGATAAAAAGACTACAGCAACTGACTAAAAGGCTGCAGAAAAGTGAAGACATGCTGTATCGCTACGACAAAGCTATATCAGAGTATATGGCATTAGGAGTCGCAGAGGAGGTCCAAGAGCCATCAGAACAGCCAAATGCACTTTGCTACTACATGCCACAACATGTGATCGTTAGAGAGGACCGAGCCACAAGAAAGGTTCGAGTAGTGTTTGACGCCTCATCACATTCTCGAAAAGGCATGTCTTTAAACGAGAACCTAGAGGCGGGACCCGATTTGAATGAGGACATGCAATTGCTGCTCATTAATTTTCGAAAAGAAAAGTTGGCATTGGTTGGAGATGTTGAAAAGGCCTTTCTACAAATCTCTATACATGAAGAGGATAGAGATGCAATGAGATTTCTGTGGTGGAAGCAAGACGCTGAAGGAAGGTTAATGAATGAAGTGCAAACATGGCGCATGACAAGAGTAACGTTCGTAACAACACCAGGCACGTTTATACTGGCAGCTACAATTAAACACCATTTGATACAAGTGGAAGACCAGTTTCCTGATACGACAAGGACACTGCAGAAAGCGATCTACGTGGATTATGTCATTTTGGGAGCAGCAACGCTTGATGAAGCAGTCAAGTTGTACAAAGAGGCAAAGCAAGTGTTCAGAAAGGCAGCGATTAATTTGAAAAAAATGGACATCCAATGAAGAACGATTAAACAAAATAATTGATGAAAACGAATGGGACGATTCTCACATAGATATTCAATCTAGAGGATTTACAATGCTTGTGGGCTTTATATGGAAACACTCAAAGGACATGATTTGCCTCCCTATGGGAAAGTGGAATTTATTAACAGATACAACGTACTTGACAAAAAGGGCTGTATTACAAACCACAGCAAAAATGTTTGACCCACTCGGTTTGTTGTCGCCATTCACAGTACGCGCGGAAATAGGACTGCAGAGACTGTGGAAAACGAACGTCACGTGGAACGGCCAGCTTCCTAAAGATGAATGCGACAAATGAAAGAACCTTATGTCTGAAGCGGAGGACTTTCGAGTTCTAGAAACCCCACGATGCTTCGCAAGCAAGAATCAACCAGTACAAGCATACAAGCTGCATGTATTTGCCGACGCGAGCCCATTAGCATACGGAGCAGCAGCATACTTGATAGCAGTATACCACGATGGAAGCAAAGAATCAAGGCAGGTAACAGCAAAAAGCCGCGTAGCTCCAATTAAAGAGCTGACATTGGCGCAATTTGAATTGATGGCAGCGGTGGCAGCATAAAGATTATGCGACTACATCAAAGGTCACTTCAACGAAAGAATTCAGGAAATACACTGCTGGACGGACTCGATGATTGTGCTTTACTGTATCAAGGGAACAAGCAAAAGGAATTCGCTTGTTGCCAACAGAATCGCAGAAATTAGAGAAAAAACACTTCGAGCAAGCTGGTCATTCGTTCAAAGTGACGACAAGCCTGCTGACCTACTTATACTTACACGAGGAATAAGCGCAAAGGCATTGATAACGTCAAAGTTATGGTGGAACGGTCCCGAATGGATAACATCACTGGAAAAGAACTTATAAGCATAATTGGCACAAATACAGACGTGGAAGACCAGCATAAAACACAATGTCACCAATGCATGGGAAGAGCCGAAATTGAGCCAATCTTGGAAATCGAAAGGTATTCATCATACGGACGGCTTATAAGAGTGACAGCATGGGTTTTCAGATTCATAAACAACACAAGAAAGGAAAATCACAAAGGGCCGTTGACCGGAAAAGAAGTAACAAATGCAGAGAAATACTGAATAAGACAGACCCAAAAATCACTGAGACAAACAAAGGGTGAGGCCTATCCAAACACTCAATCATTTGAAAAATGGACATGAAGTCTACCTTGATGACGATGGAATCATCAGACAGAAGGGACGATTGCAGTGCAGCCAAGAATTCAACTAGCACGTAATAGTAATTTCAAAGGATGAGCATTTCACGGAACTGCTAATACGTCACTTGCACAAAATGGTATCACACGGAGGAGTTAAAGTGACACTAGCGCAACTTCGAACTAAGTTCTGGATATTGCAGGGTAGACAAGCAGTGAAAAGAGTTCTAAATAAATGTGTCGTCTGCAAGAGGCATAACTCCAGACCGGCGACTCAAGACATACCTCCACTTCCGGCAGACAGTCACTGAAGCAGAGCCATTCAAAGTTACGGGAGTTGACTTCACAGGACCTCTTTACGCAAAGGACAAGTACTAGATTGTGAAGCAATATGTACTGATATTCACTTGCGTGGTAACAAGAGGAGTACACTTGGAAGTTAGCAACGATTTGTCATCGTCAAGTTTTCTACAAGCATTCCGACGATTTACAGCTCGACGGGGAATGCCAGCAGTAATCTACTCGGACAACGCCAAAACGTTTATAAAAGCTGGAAAGAAAATCAACAGAATGCTCGAAACAATTAAAAACGAAGTCTTGAAGGATTACTGCAGTGGCCAACAAATTCAGTGGAAAACGATAGCCGAGTGAGCGCCATGGTGGGGAGGATTTTACGAGCGCCTCGTAAGAAGCTTGAAGACGTCGGTGCAAAATATAATATCGAAAAGCACAGCTTCGGTAGAGGAGCTACACACTAGTGTAGCAGAAGTTGAAGGAACACTCAACAATGTACCATTGACTTACGTATATGGAGAACCTGACAAGTCAATGCCACTAACGCCGGCAGACATCATAGGTGGACGGCGACAGCTTCGAGACGGACGAAAAAGACTGTACAACGGTGACATTGAAGACGCATGGCGACGCAGATGCAAACTCGTGCGCGCTTGGTGGAAAAGATGGCATCAAGAATACATCAAGAAAATAGAGCTACGGTCAAGGCCAAGACTCGGCAAGCAAAACCACTCTCACAGGGTGACATCGTGTTGGTTGAGGATAAGACTCCAAGAACATTTTGGAAAATGCGCCGGATTGAAAATTTGTACCCTGGGTGAGACGGAATAACAAGAGCTTGTCTCCTTCGCACATGCAAAAAAGAGCTTCTAAGAAGATCGGTGAACCACATATACCCTATGGAAGGTTGTTTCAAATAGCCCGCGAGAGCTTATCACATTTCAACTTTGTGGGTGGGAGCCCATAAATATCATCATCAAACGCCGGAAGAAGAAGAAAGAAGACTGCTGCCTGGAGCGAGCGAGCGCTACTTCACTTCTTTTATTAAACCGTAATCGTTCGAAGCAGTCCCTGGTCTCGATCGTCTTAATAGATAGCACACTAGTCCGGTGAAGAGCTGCTCTTTTACCCCACGCATCATACCTCGCAACTTCTTTTCCTCGGACATCACACGGTTCGCACGCTTGAAGAGTCAAAGCATGTCCTCGGCAAAACTCGAAACTATGTCGTTAGGTTGTTGGTTCCAAGACGAGAAGGCCTACTCCGCGCTCTCCTTCCTTTCAGCGCTGCGGTACGCATCGCGAGATTGTTGACTGAACTCTTGTCACGTCGCAAAGGAACCCTCGTGATTTTCATACCACGTTTTCGCAGAGTCCTCCAACATGAACTAAACTCTCCGCAGTTTGCGAGCTTCATACCATTTGTTGATGCTGGCAACTAAATCTAAGGGGTCAATACAGCCATCAACATCTTCATAAATGTCTCCATGAAAGGAGCTTGGTGTTTGCGGCGCATGAAAAACATGCGGGAAAAGAGAATAGGTGTCGTTGGTTTGATTCGCCTGGTTGTTAGTCGAGGTTGCCATCTCGTCTTGAGATAAGGGATCAAATTCGGGGGGTAGTCCTCGCAGGCGGCGGCTGCTTCTTCCCGTGGGAGCTGTAACTGTCTCCAAGTAGCTCGGTGTGTCGGCTGAAACTCGGCAGCCGAGACGCATTTACCCAGCATCTCCACCAGTGCCACGAGTGGAATAACAGAGACAGCCAGGACATGACGTCTTGCCCAGAACCAAGTCCAGATCCTTGACGATGTGGTGCACACCACCGCTAACGGATTGGCCAAGAACCGGATAGTTTTCATGAATTACTTCCTTATTAACAGGTTAAGATTACTCTATTCACGAGAAAGAAAAAGATGCAACAGAAGGTATTTGATAGTAGAATAGTAAATAATCTCTAGTGTAATACAATGAAGCTCCACATTTGATATAAAGGGCCACTCACCAGGCTCTCAAAATACAAAAAAAGCGCAATATTCTTTCCTGATATTTCTCGTCCTTCTTGGCACACTACTACGACGTAGACAGCAGTTCTCGTGACGTCTACAGCGTACATGCTCTTCATTCATTGATATAGTTGATATAGGCAAAATATCACATGTGATTCGTCTCCTGCACTGCTTTGCCATGGAGCCGCCCATGTGTTCTTATCTTTCTCGCATGAACACCGTGCACAATCAACCAATCAAACTTAATTTTCTGTGTTTACAACTGCACAAGCGGCGATCACAGCGCGCAGCCGAGATGCGCCGAATCCTGATAGGCTCTAGCACTTAGTGCTGATATTGTTCATGTGCATTCAAGAACTTAGGGACGAGGAGGATGCATCGTGTGTATGAAGAAGAGGAGAAAATTTCCCCCCCCCTCGTCTTTAAACGTGCAGCGCTGAGTGGCCCGTTAAAGTGAACATTGAAAAGTCATATAATCGACGGAGGAATGATTTCAACACGTAAACATCTTTGAACCTTTGACGAACTCCTGCAATATGTCAACAATCTTCCCGTTGCTTTGGCCAAGAGACAAAGCCCTGAAAAAGAGCACCTTTTGCGCATTTAAATCTATTCCGAGAAGGTGGCAAACTGCACCTTAAGTGTTCTTGCTTATGGCAGAGAATCGATTACAGTAAATGAGGTAATGTTCAGTTGCCTCATTTCCTCCACAAACAGGACAGTGATGGGAGGCTACCAGACCAGCTCTGTGTAAATATAAATTTAGCTGCAGAATTCGTCAACCAAGTCTAGTGATTGCGACTTCCATTCCTCACGTTTGACATACTTTACTATTACAATGATACAATAAGTGCTTCAATTCTAATGTGGATCTTAGTAAAGGTGCAGAAAATGTCTCTAGTAGCAGTTTCTTTGTTAATCTAGCGCCTATTAGGAATTTTGTTGCCGGTAATATCTCCATGACAGGCCCATTTAACGATGACTTTGCCAGCACATCTGTTACTTCATTCACACATATGCCCTTATGTCCTGGAACCCAGACGAATTTTATCAGATTGAGATGCGAGGCAACTACTGCTTTGAAAGCACTCTGAGCATGCGAGTTCTCATCTGCAGTAAGGGAGGCACATACTGATAGTGATTCCGTTAAAATTACCATGGAACATTTTGAAGCCGTTATTTTACGGAGAGCTAGCGTTGTCGCAAAAAATACTGCTTGAACGATCGGCACAAAATCTGGAAGGCGAAGCAAAAAGGACCAATCTAGGGCAGGAGAAAAAATGCCATCCGTAACTGACTATTATTGATTTTTCCTAATATTCTCACCGCACAGCCTCTCTTTGCTGCAATGTACTCATTGTGAGTCTTCCAAGACTCACATTGAGTACATAAGTACATTGGCCATAAATAACCCCTAGATATTTCACATTCACTACTTCAGGGATAGGGTCAAGATGATACGAGAGCGAGATGTGAAAAGGGTCTTTGAGTGGGAATGTTAAAACAGAACATCTCTTGACATTTAAATACAGATGTAAACTATCAAGCCACATTTCTACGGCAGATAGGTATGACTGCATTGTTGGAAATAGCTTAAGAATGTCATCTGCTGTTGAAAAAATGCGATGTCGTCTACGTACACATATGTGTAGACGTCCTGGTGCCATGGTACAGAGCTCATCCAAATATTGAACAACACCGGGGAAAGGACGGGCCCTTGTGGGACACCTCTTGTTTGCACATAATTAAAGACGAGATGCCGCTTTTGAAACAGTAAAACGTTCTATTGCGTAAAAGATCTGCTATCCAGGATTGTACATAATTCGGAAAGTTAAAGTTGAGCAGCTGGTTGATTAGTACTAAATGCTCGATGCAGTCGTACGTTTTGCTATATTGAGAGTGACGAGCGCAGCATAATTTCCTTCACGCTTAGCCAATTTTATGCGACTTTCAAAGTCTACATGGGCCTCCCATATGGAGCATTCAGATCTGAAGCCAACTTGGAATGGATTCAAAATTTCTTTATTAATAATGAAATTTGTTATTCGAGTGTTTAGTATTCTCTCAATTATTTTACAAAGTTAGAGGTTAACGCAATGGGCCTAATGTTATCGAAAACGTATCCTTTACCCGGAACTTTCTGTAATATTATTACCTTCGCTATATTCCACTCCAATGGGAGCCATGCTGTTCTTAATAATTGGTTTATTACATTCACAGGTACTCATGGGACTTTTTATACATCATTTTCAACATGACTGACGTAACTCCGTCAGTGCCAAGAGCCGCTGATGACAGGCTAGATAACACGTGCGACAATTTATAACTGGAAACTTCCGTGAAGTCCTTATTATTTACTGCATAAGAAGGAGGTGATGATAGTTGGCAAGAAAAACGTTGCTCCAATCCCTTACCAAGTACTTCCAACGAAGCTTATTTCTTCGGCAGACAAAATAATAGAGTGTGCATTTATTGACGGCGGAATCATTTTATTTTTACGTAGGAATCTATATACCGCATTTTCATTATTGAATTTAGAAAGATAATTGAACTTCCACCTGTCGTACTCTTCTTCTGACTTGGCAACTGTGCGTTTAAAAACCCCTGCAAATTACTGATAGCCCTTCCAATATTGAGGCCACTGATTGTAAAAAAAGATTTTTCCCTGCTGCCTTTCAGCGTCTACTGTCTCTGGAGCAATCGTCATTTAACAGAAGAAAATTCGAGCTATGATTAGCTGACGACACCACCAATTCAGATTTCTCAAGGGACTTCTTTAACAAAGAATATAAGCTCCGAGTATTCGACATCGTGATTTTATCTAAGAGAAGCCAGTGAAGAATGGAAGGAACCCTCAAATTTCGAGTAATTTATATGCGTGCGAGTGATGGAGATTGGCGAGGCTATCTGATTCTCTATTCAGAAGTTATCGGTAAGAGGTCGCTATTTGTTCCGCCATCAATGACTCAGCACAAAGAAACACTAAGGTTGGAGCTTGTAAAAGTTAAATCCAGTGCTTAAGAAGTATGACTGCATACGTATGTTGGGCTTCCCGAATTCAGGCATGAAAAATGATTATCTTGGGCCCAATGCCACAACCAGCTTCCATATGTATCAGTTTTTACTCCCCATTAATATGGTGGGAGTTCAAGTCACCTGCTGGTAAAACAATTTCTCCACATGTACGTGGTTATTAAAGTATTCAATGGCCGAGTGTCATGTACGCCTCAGGGAAAGTAAGCATTTGTTGCTGACGAAATCTGCCCAGTCGGAAGACTTAAGCCTACAACTAATATTTCGTATGCCGGGGAGAGGAGCTTTAACGTCAGTTTGGTTTTGTGGCAAAGTTTGTTCGAAATCATTGTCACTATTGCACCACCTTTCGTAGGGTCATCTAGTCTGAAAAAACGGTAACTCTTAAAATAAAGATTGGTATCGGGAGCAATCCAAGATTCTTGAAGTAAGATTAAATAAGGATTTAGTATATCACACAGGTAATGTAAGTCAGTAAGAGCAGCAAATAGAGAGCGACGATTCCACTGCAGAACTCTGAGGGACGCTATATTGGTTTGAGGATTGTTGCGGAGATAACTTTACCCAATATACTTTCTTTGAGTACTTAACTGGACGGAGTCTTTTTTTTTGCTTCAGACAGAAGGGAACATAAAAGTTCGTGGTTCAACGGGGACCAGGTGCGTTTCTGTGCCCGAGCTACAAGCTCGAAATCGGTAGACACATTTAGGTCTAACACTTGTTATTGGTCAACGTTTACTATGCACCCTAAAGAGCCCTGGATGTTATCCGCGATATTCACCTCATCAATACATACTGCATTATCATCACTGGCACACGGTATTTTATTGAACTCAGGATTACCCAGAGCAGCTGGGATCAACAGCTAAATAATTTGATTACTGACAACTTGTGCTATGTATTCACAGATGCTAGCTATCAATTGGTCAGTTACTGTAGCCATAGCTCTTCCAACCGCTACCTCAACTGCCTGCGCGATATTAGTATCTTGACATGAATGACGTGCTGTAACGTTAGCATAGCCATGGACTCTATCCTTAACAACTGCAATGACTTCCTTTCTTGAGCATGTCCTTTTGTCTAGGATTTCTAGAATTATTACTTCTTCATGGCGCATCGGGCACCCAGTAAAATCAGCTGCGTGATATCCACCGCACAAGCAACAGAAGTCATCTTGGGCTTCACGATCTTGATCTAAGTGGCGTTCACCACATCTGCGACATCGACCCTGTGATTTGTAGCCACAAGAGCTATGCCCAAACCTCAAGCAGTTCTGACTTTGCATTGGGCGGGATGCTAGCTGATCTACTCTAAATACTAATGGTCATGCTTCAATTCTGAAGGGCATGATGTACCTGCAAAAGTCGTAGTCACTGACTCTGTGAGATTTCGTTTGTTGTCAACCAGTCGATTACACTGGTAAACTGCTACCACACCTGCCACAGAAAGCTTCTCGAGCGTCTCCGCAGGGCTTAATTTTGCGTCTACCTCACGCACAATGTCTTTAGTGCATGCGAGATGCTGTGGTATATACTCACTCACCGGGATCGAAGCAAAAGAAGAACACTTAAGATCCTTAAGAAGATCCTTTACACATTGCATATCTGGTGTTCGGCATACAATGCCACCGCGACCAAACTACCGCACGTCGGTTATGCTCTGGTAGTTTGGGGCCATGGCATGGAGTTGTTCTTGAGTCGCCTTAGGGTTATTCAGCTTATTGAAGCGTCCACCCAAAAGTACCAGAGCGACAGTAATACTGCTCACGCCACTGCGGAGAACCAAGTTAAGAGGTAAACCATCATAGAGAGGCCGTCCCCATGGAACGATCCTGACCCGGATAATTCCGAGACATCAGTGCAACCACGAAACTAGCTCCAGACAAAAATTATCCTGCATGAAATAATGAAAAACACATCAAATGCAAGGTGGAAGATAAAAACTATCCGGCACTTCGAGACTCAACCAGCACCGAGAACTGTCTAACCAGCCACAAGAAAGCAAGCAAGAAACCCATCGCAAGCAGCATCAGGCACTGACGCTGATGCTGATGACCTCCGATGGATGGCGCTCACCTACAGAGGGCGTTCCCGATTGACTGCGCAGATAAGTGGCTTTGCATGTTTTGAGTTTGGCTTTATAATAATAAGGCAGCAGTTAAAAATTTTGTAGCACTTATTACATTGTTCGGCTTTTCCGGGGGTCAGTCACCAGGTGTTTACTACTTGGTGCGTGTGTATGAGTGTTTGTTTCTTTGCTTTTTTTTGTCTTGCCACCCCGTGGGGAAGGTGCATGTACATTGAACACGCAAAATTTTGTAGTAGAGCTTAGACTTTCTCTTTTTCGTGGGGCAGGGATCTTGTTTTGTATTTATCGAGTGAGATAAGTCACAGGTAAATTGGCGTCATTAAGACATGGTATAAAGGCTGTAAAGTGTTCAGGACGCGAGCTGGGTTTCGAAAACGGACCCAAGTGCAGAAGCAAATGGAGAAGAGGCTGACGCGAAGTGTAGGCAATGTGAGGTCGAGGAAAAATTGGAGAAAACGATGGTTGCCAAGAGTGAACGGCTGATGAGAATCACCGAGCTGGAGACTGCGTTGGCGACAGGGACAGAGACAACGAGGGCAATGGGAGAAAGGCTGAAGTCCGCCGAGAAAACACTAGCCAAGTTGAACAAAGGAGCGGCCGACAGAGAGAACAGTAGGACACCAGAAACCAGAACGGCGGAGAAGAGAGAGCAAGCAAGTTTGAAAAAAAAACATATTCAGCCGGTTCATCTATCGCAAGGCCAAGCTTCAGCGAAGTAGTGGTGGGCCTCGGAGAGGTCAAAGCAGCCCGCTTCACAGGTGAAAGTAACCCCCAGATGCAGAACACTTCAGCTGAAAAGTCACAACATGTGAATATTGCCGGGGACTCGAATTTAAATCAATGAGCAGAAGCAATCAAAGAGAGGGTAAGAGGTATCAAGAGGGTTGCAATAGAGACTTTCCCAGGACGCAAGCTAGAAGCGGCCATGAGGCAAGCGAGCGCAAAACTCAAAACTACAGCTGTTAGGCGAAACCTCGTGATAACTTCAGGTTGTTTAAACGATATCTTAAAGGAAGATACGTCAGGACTAGCCACCACACTGGCGAAAAGGGTCGATGACATGCGCACCACTTCTCCTCACGTACAGGCAGTGATATGCACGATACCGCAGGTACCGGTGCGTGACGGCAACCTGCAAAGAACGGTTGTAAACGCAAACCAAGGGATATGGCGGATGAATCGAGAGAAAGGCTTTGAGGTGGTGGAAATAAACAGAGAGGTGCATAGGTGGGGGGTTTTCAACGAATCAGAATTCACTTCGATGGGTGGGTAGGTCATGAGGGGGGTTGGCGACTTGCAGGACGCGCAGTAGCTTTTTTGGGGAGCACGCGGGCGGGATACAGGATAGCTAGTAACGAGGAAAACAACCAGGGAGACTCTTTGACAGGTGGTATGGACAGATACGATTCCAAAGTGGCACCACTATAAAAGATAGATAGAGTCCGGGGCAGAAATAGACTAAGCCACGAGCACCGAGCCAATCCGGACATAGGGTACATTAACATGCAGGGTGACAGGAACAGGCTGAAGTGGGAAGAGATATAAGAACAGCAAAGCGAGGAGAAGCCGATGGTATACGGTTTGGTAGAAACACATCTTAGGGATATGGAACAACTTCCTAACAATCCGGACTACGCGTGGGAATATTGTAATAGAACAGAAGGCAGCAGAAACGGGGAGTGAAATTGGGGCATTCGATCATAAAAGTACAGACTGGCAAAGGGTCAAGCAGGAGTGCAAGGAACACTTATGGCTAAAAGGAAAATTGGCAGGGCAAATGACACTCCTTGATATGGTGTACTTGTGGACGGGAGCAAAGGCCAGAGAAGAAAACCAGGCAATGGTAGAGCTTATATCAAAGGACACTGAGGAGTTAGGAGGAGAGTGCGAGTTAATTATACTAGAAGATATGAATGTGCATATAGAAGGCATAGATGGGTATACCGACCCAACAGGCAAAAGGATTGTGGATATGTGTGAAAGGCATGATTTGTCCATTTGTAACAGTACCGAGAAGTGTGAAGGGCAAATAACATTGGAGGTAGGAAGGCTGCAGTCGACGATAGATTACGCACTGATGTCACATAGGATGTATGATAAGCTCAGGGGAACGCACATAGATCGAGGTGGTTCCAGAAGTCTGGGTAGTGATCCCAAACGTATCAAACTAAGTTTGGGAGGAGCAGTGAAAGTGGAAAGGAGACAAGATGAGCAACTACAGAAAAATTTTTATTCAGAAAGGCAAACAGAAATAGCTACTAAACAAACTGAGAAGGTAATCACTGAGGATAATAAAACAGCGTGGACATACACGAATCTAATTAGACTGTTTGAGCTAGAGCTTTCTAAGGCACGTGACAAGTCACCCCGGAAAAGAAGACACAAACTCAAGGGATGGTGGGATGAGGAAATTAAGAGAGCAATTACAAAACGTCAGGAAGCCTCTAGAGAATACAGACATGCTAAGTAGCGGGGTGAACCGACAGATGATGTTGAAAGAAAATGGGATATCTTTCTAAGCTGTAGAAGGGACACATCCCTTCTGATCAATGAAAATATTAGAAGAAAGAAAGCTCAGTGGCTGGCAGAAGTACATAAAGAAGATAGAAACGCAGCTGCAAAATTTTGGAACCATCTAAACTCCCTAAAAAATGAGACGAGCCTAGAGCAGACGTTTACAACTACAGCCTAATGTGCTAGGCTAGAAGGGGACGAAGCTTTTGAATATATAAGACCAAAGGTGACGGAAAATTTTCAACAAAGAAGTGCTTTATGCACCGTGATAGACAAGGGTGAATCAAGTGGCGCAATGGCTCTATTTTCACAACAATAGTGGGAAAGGGCTGAGAAGAGGGTTCCTAGCAGTACATCAACAGGCCCAGATGGCATTCCAATTAGGCTGATAAAAACATTAGGTCCGAAGTCTAAGCAGGCTTTGAGAGAGGCAGTGAGCAAAACAACAATCAATGGTGAACTCCCCGATGGATGGAAACTTAGCAGGATGAGCGTGATCCATAAAGGAAAGGTGGACAAAGCTCACATAAATAACTACCGTCATATGACAGTGACATCAGTGGTCTACCGGCTGGCGATGCAGACTATAAGGGAAAGACTGCAGGCATAGATAGAGGATTAACTGTGCTGCGGAAACTGCACAATGGGTTTCGGAAACACAGGGGTTTTGAATACAAACTGTTCTCACTCACGCAGTGCATCGAAATAGCACAAAAAGAACACAGGCCCCTGTGGCTAGCATTTTTGTATATCAAGGGAGCGTATGGCAGCGCGGTTCAAAAGGACTTGTGGAGAATACTGGACACACTAGGTGTGAAATATTGAGTCACTAATCTTTTAAAGAATATCAATAAAGGCAACAAGGCTGTTATAACGTGGGAAAACAGGTATCCAAGTCTGCAGAGGTAAAACGGGAGCTTAGGCAGGGGTGTCCGCTGTCACCCTTGTTATTCATGATGTACCTACAAGGATTAGAGGCCAAATTAGAGGGAAGTGAACAGGGCTTCAACCTCGCTTTCGTATAACAAGGAAAACTCATTGAACAGGCGCTACCACCATTGATGTACGCAGATGATATAGTGCTAATGGCCAACAACTAGGAAGATTTGCAGAGATTGATGGACATCTGCGGTAATGAGTGAGATTGGTTAGATTTCAGACTCAGTGCGGAAAAATCAGAAGTCATGATTTTTAATGATAATGGAGGTAGTGAGATTAGAATACAGAAGGTCACGCTAGAGATAAAAGATAAATACAAATATCTGGGCGTATAGATAAGCAATAGGACTGAGTACCTAAGGGAACACGCAATATACGTTACGACTAAGGGCAACAGGAATGCAGCGATGATGAAAACAGGGCACTGTAGAATTACAATAGGTATGATGTTGTGCGAGGAATATGGAAAGGGCTCATGGTTTCTGGTCTGACGTTCGGCAATGTGGTCTTGTGCATGAGATCAGAAGTTCAAGCAAGATTCGAAATTAAGCAACGTGGAATAGGTACGCTTGACTTAGGAGCTCACGGGAATACACCAAATCAGGGAGTACAAGGTGATATGGGATGGACATCACTTGAGGGCAGGGAAGCTAGCAGCAAGATAAAATTTGAGAAGCGATTGAGAAAAATGGGAGAAAGCGTTGGGCTATTAAAGTATTCAGCTGCTTGTACATTAAGACTGTCGATGCAAAATGGAGGAAGTGAACCAGAAAATTGACTGGTAAATCTTTAGTAAACAGCAGGGGGCCAAACCAAAAAGAATTATTGGTTAAGAAGAAGGTGAAGAAAGCTGAGATCGATATGTGGAGAATCGGCATGATTAAGAAGTCCGCACTAGAAATCTATCGAACTTTTAAGCAGGAAATTGTCAAGGAATTATTTATGATAATACTCGGGGTAGTTCTCTAATGTTTGAGGCCCGGACGGGAGTATTGCGAACCAAGACATATCGGGCCAAATAAGAAGGGGTAGACACGGCATGCAGTGCATGTGGAGAGGAAGAAGAAACTGCCGAACACTTGATAATGTTCTCTTAAAGTCTTCACCCTATAGTTCAGGATGATGTGCAGAGTTTTTCAAAGCACTGGGGTTTAGGGACAGGGAGGGCAAAGTAGACATTAGGTGGGTAGAATTAACTAGAAGGAGGTTATCTGATTGGTGGCTAAACTCAAGGCACGGCGGGAATATAAACCCTTCACTGCAAAGTACGAGTCCTCAACCTCACTATTTAAAGAAAAAAAATAAATCTAGTTTTTGGTTCACTAAGTATTACGGCTCGGTGGCGTTAGCCACCGCCTGATCCAAAGGGTATACCCATATCAGTCCATCCATTGTCGGGATGGGCGAGAAACCGGGCGGCAGGATACTCAAATGAAACTAAAATGATATGAAAGTCAATCTAAAAAACTAGTTTAGAGATAAAACTGCCAATAAACAAAAATGCTTGCTGAGCAAGCGATCAAACCATCTCTTGTTCCTGGCAGACATAGGTACGAATTATAAACTCAAGATCTGAAAAGGTTAAGGTTCACTAGCACGGTAATCTTTTAATTGCATTGATGTAGTCAAACACAGTGGAGCATGTATTCCTGTGGCACTAGCCAAATGAAGTGCCGCCAAGTGATAAACGTACAGGTACATTACTTGTATTCCTAACTTGTGTGATGGTGCTTTTAAAAATTCTTATCTATGATAAGAGTAACGACGACAGAATAAAAGAAAATGTTCCATTGTTTCAATTTTGTTAGAAATGAGAAACACTAAACCATTTGATGCCCACTGCTGCTCTGGCGTAACAACCACCAAACATTTTTTTTTTCAGTTAACACAACATGCTTCGCGTCCTTTCTGGCTCCATATGAGGCCAAGAGACAAACACTACCGAGCGTCTTGAGCTTTCAAAAAATACGTAAGTAAAATGCATCGCGCTTTCGTAGTGTTTTCTTCCAGCATCTTACAAGTGGTGAAAGAAGCTTGGCACAGGCTAGAAAATTTATTCACCTACAGTGTAACAGGACTCACCGGCATCTTTTGTACTTAGAATGGCTCAGAAGGCGTTGTAGAACATTTATAGACACGCTGATTATCGTGGCTGCCAATTACATCATAGAAATCTTGACACCAAATGAGTTGTTGCTCCCGAGCAAAATTGGGCATATATAGGATATGGAAGCGAATATGGTAAGATATATGTTATTGTAGTAATTTACAATGTTTGGAGCTGTAATATTTGATGCTCTTATTGTGGAAGAAAAAGAAAACTGTTGTCTTCAAGCTCCACTTCACGCTTGTTTTGTTTGTTTGTTTGTTTGTTTGTTTGTTTGTTTGTTTGTTTGTTTGTTTGTTTGTTTGTTTGTTTGTTTGTTTGTTTGTTTGTTTGTAGCCTAGAACCCATGGCTCATACCCACTCTGGGGGGTTGTTAAAGAGAACATATATACTCATGTGGACCATAACTGCAGTTTTCTTTACAATAAAAAAGGGGGAAAAGTTGTAGAATGAACAAAGAATATTGAAAACAAAAAACAGAGATTGAGAAAGTGAGATAAAAGAAGAAAATAGACACTAATATAACAACTATACCTCCTTTAATCCTCTTCTTTCATCCTCTTCTTTCTTGCCTGCGTCACTCCCAGAACAAGCACGCCGGTCTGTCCGTCATAGGAAAGAAAAAAAAAACATTATTTTTGCAAAAATATCTGTATGGTTCGATTCCTTTTTGTTTTGACAATAACAAATCTAAAAATACCATCTTCATTGTAAAAAACGATGAGATATATGTTATAATTTGTAGCCTTGAAATGTTTTTTTTAGGCTACTAGACTCTCAACTAGTCTCCCAGGGTAAATGCAAGCCAAAACTTTAGGATATACAATCTTGGATAGTGAAACATGCATCACACCTTCTTGTTCCGGGCCGCAACGTACATCAGGAAGGCGTTCCATGTTAAATCGTACCAAAGTTGCCCATTGTTGCTCAGGGCCGACAACTTATTACACACCTATAATTATTCATAATGTTTTTCTGACGATTTTATTTGCAATATTTATCATTTTTTTATAGATAATATAGTTCCCTTGGTATTGTTCATTAAGGAAAATTTTGGGTATCAAAGGTTAAGCTGCACTTTTAGCAATATCCAGTTCATGGTGCGTGGTTCAAACAGTTAAAGAAATTTTTTTGAACTTGCTATGCACCCACTACGTGGCCCTAAAGGCCAACTACGCTGATGAATGGCTTTAAGATATAAAGTCATTATGATATATTCCCATGTTCTCATAAACGGTGGAAACGTGTTATTACGGTAATTTTCATGTTTTATTGTGAAGCATGTACACAGGACGCGTGTGTTTGTAAAGCAAAAAAGTTACATTCACTGCATTATCAAGTAGAGGATGTTATTTTCACTGTATTCACCATTATAAGTGTGGCTTTGAGGTAGAATATCTGCTTTCCACGCAAATGACCCGTGCTCATTTCGCACTTTGACCCAAAACTTTTATTATTCTTTTGCAGTTTTCTTGCTTTTTTGGTCATGCAAAGATCTTTTTTCGCTCACAACCAACCTCTCCGACAGAGACACCGACTGCGATATTTCTACGATTGAGCACTTTAACGTTATCGCGTTAAAACAGTTGCTATAGTCGAAACATATATGCGTAAATGAATAAAATGAAATGTTTAGAATGAAGAACACAATTGTGACGAAGTACGAAGCCATTCTACTAGTTGGCGTCTTCAACGTAGACATTGTGGACTTTAGAACCAAGATTAGCCGCCCCACAACTAGAGATGCGGTGATTTTTTAAGCCACCTGGTGAGAGAGGAGGTCCTGAGCAGGCTTTGTAGGGCATGCCAGGCATGCATGCGCCGCATGCGCTGTGTTGCTCCGTCGCGGCTGCATTTCATTGGATGCAGGGAGCTTCTCTGTGGTTGGACGATTGCGCGTGGTTTACTACCTTATTAGGCAATGCGCTAGGTTCAACTGAGTCAGCGGATCTGGCCAGAGCCGCCATTGCTCACAGTCGAGATCGCGACTGCGTTAGGCACAACGTTCGACGCCGTCACTTCCATCTAGCCCGGATTCTCGAAAATGGCGACTTTCAAGAGTCTTCAAGATGACCTGGTGGTGTGTCCATACAACGAGCATCACAGGGTGAAGAGAGGACGGCTAGATATACACATATCAAAGTGTCGACGAGGAGGTCGCCCGCGCAGAGTGTTGCCTTGTCCCTTCAATCTTGAGCACGGCGCGCCTGCTGAACGGGATGCGTTTCGCCATCACCTGCAAACTTGTCCTGACAAAACAAGAAACTTGCCCTGCATGGAGGCTAGGCAAGACCCTACCTACAATTTGAAAGAGCCAGGAGTTCCACAAGTGCCAGTGGCAGGAGATGGACGGCCTTTTCCTAGTGAGCCCGAGGTTCGCCTGGTGCATAGCAACCGTCCAGGGAGCAGCAGAGCCGAGGATGGCGAACCATCTGCTTCGCAGGCCACCCAGCCTCTAATTGACCATCCGAAGAAGCCTGTGCTGGCTATCGAAGCTAGGGTAAGCGCTACTTTCACTCGAGCGAGTTGGTACATTTTAGCTGGGAAAAAAACATCCCCAAAAAAGCACGAGAACACAGAGGGCACAAAACACGTGCATCGCTCACATGTCCAGTATGTTTCTTTGTCCTCGTCTTTTTTCGCTGTTTTTTCCCAGCTAACAATGAGGTAAAGCGAGCAGTGTTAAGCCCAGCATGCAATATTGACCCTCCTTCTGGTTGGTAGGCCGTGACTGGGGAGCACCATGGCGCCTGGGACGAGGCTCGGGTCGGCCAACCCTGTGGCGCTGAGGTCACCCACTCGACCGGTAATCTAGGGGCTGCGTGGGTCTTGGCAAACCAGCCTTGGGCTCTCCGGGCCTCAACCATTCAAGACAAGAGTGCCCCGCTCGCACCAGGACCAGCCTATGCAGTAGCCGTGGCACAAAGGCTTATGGCGCTCGGCCGTGCTTACCAGCAGCGAAGCTCTGATTGAGCCTGTAAGCCTAATTGGAGGTCTTTGTTTATTCAGGGGCTCAGAAAACTCTGACTGTTTCTATCTGAAACGTTCATGCTGAACATCTTGCTGGGCATTTTCTTTCGTTTAAACATTTATGCTTCAGGGCAATGCCACCTTTGTGAGTACTGCTGTTTTGAAAAAATGGCAACAGGGTATTAACAAACTTCCTGTTAAATCTGTGAATAATTATAATGGTCGTTAATGTTAAGAACATTTGAGGTGTAGCATTCGAATGCGTAATACTCAATATGCTTGTTCAATAATCGGAAGAACTGGTTTCGCACCTCACAAACTGCTGTAATCCCATTTGATCTGCTGTTGCTTCCTAATTGTTGTTGTGTATGCATATTGCCGTGAAAGGAGATCTCCGCAATTATTTCATCACTTCAAATTAAAACTGTAATGGTAAAACTTGTAATATAAGAACTGTTTCTTTTATTTCAATAGCGGGTAACAGTGATTTTTATTGGAGCACCACATTTTGCAAATTGAGCCTCGATTGGGAGCAAAATGATTTTAAAATGCAGTTTTTTCGTGAAATATAACAATTTCGGTGGTTTTGAACCCTTTTACAGTAGAATATACTTTTACTAGAGTAAGTAACTCTGATAGTTTTACGTATTGCAATACTACAAGAAAGAATACTAATGTAGAACGTTCTGTTTAATTCTTCAAGACGTACAAGACTGTAAAATTGGCAATAATGTCCTCAAAATTCGAACAGCTTTCGGAAATACCATTGCTTTATATGTAAGCCAATTTTCTTGTTGAAATAACACATGGTACTCTTCGAATAAAATTGCTGACAACACTCGGACGACTTTGTGTAGTAAACATCCACGTGACCAAAAAAAGTTTTCTCATTTACGTCCTTTAGCGGTAAGCTGTCTTTTTTTTAATGCGTTAAGTTGGCACAATACTTTTTGTATTGCATTTGAGATGATAACCAAAAGAGCCGAGACATTTGGCAAGGAATTTGGAATCTGTTTGGCAAAAGGACATCCAAGTAAAGCTATTAACTATCAACTGGGCTAGAATGATTGATTGTATTGTGAGAAGTCTAACGTCTATAATTTTAACACGATGTGTTTATCAAGAGGAAGGAAAAGGAAGGCCAAAGTTTCATATTTTTTAGATTTTGTACCAAAATCAACACGCATGGCAACATAATTCTAAGCGTATTTTTCGCTTTTTGCCACTTGTTGGCTGAATGAAATTTCATGAAACTTGACATGGTAACTGCACAGCTTATTCTGAGGATGACGTACTTCTTTATTACCTTTCAGATCAATGTGTGAACTAGTATACGCCGTTGAAATCTATGGCAGCTGCGTTTTTGGCCACTCACTGTTTTATAATATTTCGATATAAAACAGACACATTTATCTCTCTTTTTTTTGCCATTTCATCTGCATTGACAAAAAACGTGTTCACAGACCGTTCCCATTTCTTCTTTGCTATACCAGCGCACCGTGTTTTCCACTTTAGCGCTGTGCACCTTAAAGTGTCTCTCAATGTCCCGAAGCTTATTCTGCGTAGGTGCAGTTAAGGAGAACGGAGAGTCGAAAGTGATAGTTTTTTTTTTTTTCAAAATACGTATTTTAGTTTTTATTTGCTTTGTCAAGTTTAGCGGCCTTGCTTTCTCGACAAAAAAACTGTAAATATAATGAAGCTTGACGTGGGTTGAAATTCTTTCAGAAAGTACTTGCTGGCTACTCGCTATAAAAGTAACGGAAAACATCCCATTCTCTGAAGCCCGGAAGAAGGTGTCGCTCTTCTCCGGAAGAACGTACGCTGACGCAGCGCGCCGGAGGGCCGGGCGGCGTCTAGTAACCGTGGGCACGCAGTACAGCTTTGCTGATGCGTGCACATCCCGGCCCCACACCAAGCACTCGCAGGCTGCACCAACGTTCGAAGTCTCGCAGGTCCACCTCCATCAGACCTCGGAGACAAAAGACACAATCCAAACCCCGCAGGTCAACCTCCGTGAGACCACGGGGACGACGCAGACAACTGAGAGGGCACCTGTCCCTCTTGAGAAACTTCCGTCAGCCTCCGAGTGTACACAGGGGGCAATGGATGTGACACTGGCGTCCTCAGCGTCTCCGATGCTCACGGAATCCATCCTAGTGAAGCGGAGCCCAACAGAACGCCTCAGAGGGAAGAAACACCCTCCAGTCCAGGCGCCTGACAAACGCGGCGAAGTCTGAATAACCCTCCTACCTTTCTTCCTTCTTAAAAAATGGCTGCCGAGAGTATCATCTACTGGAACTGCCGTGGTCTACCGAAGAACCTGGATGACATTTATGAAATACTTGCGCAACACCAACCTAACATACTTTGCCTGCAGGAGACACACTTAAACTCCACACACACTAACTTTCTAAGAAAATATGCGGTATACCGAAAGGACAGGAATGGCACTGCCTATTCATCCGGCGGTGTCGCTATCGTGGTGCAGAAAGCACTCCCGTCCCGATACTTCACTCTGGTTACCGACTTAGAGGCAGTGGCAATACGAACCCTTATCTTTGGGCGAATGACAACTGTGTGCTCATTATATATCCCTCCAAACTACCACCTGTCTACTAAAGAGTTTGAAACTCTAGTTGACCAGCTCCCGCATTCATTCCTCTTGGTTGGAGATTTTACTGCACACAACACCCTATGGGGATGCAGAAGAACAGATTCTCGAGGCTTCTTTATCGAAAACTTCCTCTTGTACTCCTGCTCCTGTATATTTAACAAAAAAGAACCAACGTACTTTAACTGCGCACAACCACCTATGGGGATGCAGAAGAACAGATTCTCGAGGCTCCTTGATCGAAAACTTCCTCTTGTACTCCAGCTCTTGTATATTTAACAAAAAAGAACCAACGTACTTTAACGCAGCGTACAGCTCATACACAGCCATAGATCTTGCTATCGGCTCCCCTTCGCTCATAACAACCACAGATTGGTCTGTTATTCATAACCCCTATGGAAGTGATCATTTTCCTGTCTGCCTAAAACACACAGGAAGTACAAGTAAGACGACTACAAGTGTATTCAGGTTTAGAGAACAAGATGCTGACTGGACAAAATTCCGAGAACTTACAGAACTGTCGCGTTCTTCTATTGAAAACCTAGACATTGATGACTGTGAAGCATTGGTCGTACTTCATATCATACAGGCTGCAGAGCGATCGATCCCACAGACATCTGACAGGACGCGAAACAAACGACGGCCCTGGTGGAAGGCGGAGTGCAAAAAAGCTCGCGAGAACCAAAACAAAGCTTGGTCAAAATTTCGCAGGCACCCGACAACTGACAACCTGATGAATTTCAAGCGTGCAAAAGCAAATGGTAGGCGTATCCGACGAGAATCAAAGAGGCAGAGCTGGCAGCCCTTTCTCTCGTCAGTTAACTCCTACACTAATACGCATAGGGTGTCTTACAACAGAGTAAGAGCACTTCAAGGGCACAACACTCATCCGGTCCCTCTCGTCAGTACAGGTGGTGATACGCTGGAACACCAGGCAGAAGCCATAGGCCAACACTTTGAGTATACCTTCAGCTCAGCACATTATACAGACTCCTTTAAACGACACAAGCTTGCTAAAGAACGTAAGCCTATCCGCGATAGAAGGCCATCTGCTGGAGGCAACAATACTCTGTTTACCATCCACGAATTGAAGACAGTGCTGGCGACATGTGGCAACTCAGCTGCATGCCAAAACAAGATTACATATGGCATGGTGAAACACTTACACATGCTTGATGTCATTCTATTACTGTTCAACAGCGTACGGTCCTCCGGGCGTCTACCCAAGGCCTGGAAAGACGCAGTTATAATACCCATGCTCAAACAGGGAAAAGAAGCCACACTTGTCGCTAGTTATAGGCCTATCGCCCTGACTAGCTGCTTGTGCAAGGTATTTGAAAAAATGGTAAACCGTCGCCTCATGTATTACCTTGAATATAATGGCCTCCTTGACCGTCGTCAAGCTGGATTCAGATCAGGCCGGTCGACAGCTGACCAACTCGTAGCATTCGAATCCTACGTCAGGGATGCCTTCATTCACAAACAACACTGCCTTTCTGTATTTTTCGACTTGGAGAAGGCTTATGACACGACATGGCGGTATGGCATTCTTCGTGACTTTCAATCTCTTGGAGTGTCAGGGAACATGCTGATTACAATTCAAAGCTAACTCTCTGAACGTACGTTCGTTGTTCGTGTTGGAAATGTTTTTTCAAGGCGGTTTACGCAAGAAAATGGTGTCCCCCAAAGTGGCGTGCTTAGTTGCACACTGTTCATCGTAAAAATGAACTCCATAAACACTACACTGCCTAAAAGAATTTCCTACTCTGTATATGTGGATGACATTCAGATCAGCTTCAAATCGTGCAACCTAGCCATCTGCGAACGTCAGATTCAGTTGGCAGTAAATAAGCTCACAAGGTGGGCAGACAAAAATGGCTTTAGGTTTAACTGTGACAAGACTGTCTGCCTACTCTCAAAACTACGTGGCATAAGGCCGTCCTCCAACATTTCAATGAACACCATTGCTACTAAGAAGGATCATAAATTTCTAGGTGTTGTGATAGATGAAAAGCTCAGCTTTGTCCCACACATCAAGCAGCTGCGACTGAAATGCTTGAAAGCCTTGAACTTGCTCAAGATTCTCTCGCATCAGTCATGGGGTACAGATCGAGACTGTCTATTAAACCTTCTCAGTAGTGTAGTGCTCTCACGTATTGATTATAGCTCGGTTGTGTACGAATCAGCATCGAGATCCGCACTTAAGATGCTCGACCCAGTGCATCACCATGGGCTTCGTCTGGCTAGTGGCGCTTTCCGAACCAGCCCAATAGCCAGCCTTTGTGTTGAGAGAGATCGGTGGTCATTAGAACGACGACGGCAGTTCACAAGCATCAAGTATGCAACCAAGGTGCTCTCTCATGTCGACCACCCATCTCGCGAGCTATTGCAGGATACATCAAATGCCCACCTGTTCTTGAGGCGACCATCAGCCACGCCTACATATCCCATTGGAGTGGCCTCACACTTTGAAAATCTTAATATACCTGTCTCCAATCTTCAACTAAGTTCCCACAAGGACACTGTGGCACCATGGGAAATGCGAGCTATCAATTGCGACTTGTCATTCCTAGAGGTAGGAAAGCATGGCCTCCCAATCGCAATCGATCAGCATTTCATGTACTTGCAGGCAAAATACAGGTGTGCTGAGTACTACACTGATGCTTCCAAGTCCTCGGCCGTCGCATGTGCTGCATACGGCCCAGCGTACTCTGAATCTGCAACAATGAATGAACATACCAGCATATTTACTGCTGAGTGCTATGGCATACAGCTAGCTGTAAGGCACATCTTAAAGAAGAAAGAACCAGCCTCCATCATATACACAGATTCTCTCAGTGCAGTGACTGCGTTGTCTTCCGCAAAGACACATATAAATCCAGTGACTAATACCCTTCTAAACTGCCTCATGTCAGCCTACAGATCCGACCTGAAAATCACGCTATGCTGGATTCCGGGACACTGCAACATAGCTGGCAATGAGGCAGCGGACCAACTTGCGAAGTCCGCTGCACTCCGCCCAACAGTAGACGTAGCCGTCATCCCATATGAGGACTTGAGGCCGCTAACCAGAAACCGAATGCGTAAGCAATGGCAAGGGGAATGGAACGCACCAATTGAAAACAAATTGCACACAGTAAAGCCAAGAATAGGTAGATATGCTCCTGAAAAACGTAACAGGCATCAAGAGGTTGCACTGTGCAGACTCAGGATCGGTCATACACATGCAACACACACGCACCTTTTAAGCAACTCTCCTGCACCATGCTGTGAAAAATGTGGTGATGTGCTATCTGTCGTTCACGTTTTAATTATGTGCCCGTACCTTGAACCACAAAAACTACATCACTTCCCAAAGCTATACAAATGCCACATACCGCCTGACCCTTTATTTTTTCTTGGGGACGATCCCATGTTTCCCATAAAAGTAGTTTTAAAGTTCTTAGCTCATGTTGGATCCCTGCACTTAATTATATATTCTCACTAATCTCAGCCCTCTCTCAATCCTGAGAGAACCGCTGAGACTTCTTTACCAAATGTCATGCAGCAAGCACTCCTTGTCCTGACAAGGACCACTGCCGCCACTGCATGACTTTTTAAAACCCATAGGTTTAGACCGTTTTAAACTCATCACACATAGTCATTACACGTAAGTTTAATCCCTATTCTCCACTCTTTTATTCTTGCCACACCGAGATTTTTTTCTTTAATTGAACCAACAAAAAACCCTGTGTTTGGCACTCTTTGGCCTGAGTTGCCCTTGCACCACTACAATCTACCATCATCATCATAATCATAGATAGATAGATAGATAGATAGATAGATAGATAGATAGATAGATAGATAGATAGATAGATAGATAGATAGATAGATAGATAGATAGATAGATAGATAGATAGATAGATAGATAGATAGATAGATAGATAGATAGATAGATAGATAGATAGATAGATAGATAGATAGATAGATAGATAGATAGATAGATAGATAGATAGATAGATAGATAGATAGATAGATAGATAGATAGATAGATAGATAGATAGATAGATAGATAGATAGATATGAGATATTGCTTTGCCTAGTAGGAACTAACAAGAAATTTTAATGGCACTTCTAATTATGTATACTTTCGCAGCCTATTTAATAAAGTTACGAGGAGCGCGTCACCATGTTTGTAGAAACCACTGTTATCTAGTGTTTGGAGCTTAACTACTTTCCGGAACGCTACCGTGTACTGGATAACATGAAAAATATTGAAATTATATTTCTACGATAGGCTTTCACAATATAAAAACTATGCACACCTATTGTAAACTGATCAAAAAGTAATTGTCAAGCAATCCGGCTGGGAAAACGCGAAAGTGCTCAATAAACTTCACAATAATCAATATAACTTAGTTTAAGACATCTCCATAAATATAACAATGATATTGTCAAGCATTCAGTACTATATAAGTCAGCTATATGCATTGTGGATTTTTCTGTGAGCCTCAGAGCAAGAAGCTAGTTCAGAAAAAAAAAAAAGTCAGGTGATCGGCACGCACAGGAAAAATCAATTGGTTTTTAACTAGACAGCGCCTCGTAGTTTACTAAATATGCGATAATTTATCGCTGTGATAAATGAGATTAGGAAAACACAGATTCGAACAACTGAGTGGGTCACTGTTGTGATAAACACCAGCTGATTCTCTGCGGCTGCTCCTCCGAGGCAGCCAGCCGCCGCCCCTAGTTTCCCCGTCCCTCCCGTCCCTAGAGTGCCTCGATGCGCGCGCCCCCGGAGCGCGCGGGCATCAAGGCACCCTACCCGTCCCGGCCCCGTCGCGCTGCAGCGGCCGCGGCTGACCCTACGGCGGACACGCACTCTCCCATAGAAAGCCGCTCTACGCGGCAGGCCCTACAGTGCGCTTTTTCATCCAGCGGCCATGCAAGTACACTCACTTCCAATCGTAAACACACATGGTGACAGCTTGGAAGATCAGGCGAACTTCCTGGGCGCACACTTGTAACAGGTGTCCAGCTCATCACACTATACTGATGCATTCCAAAAATACAAAACAAGAATAGAAAAGCAGAAACTAGAACACAAATGAACAAAATACGAGGCATACAACCAAGCTTTCAGCTTAGCTGAGCTGAAAACATAACTAACTCCTGCCGTAATTCCGCCCGTGATTCCGTGCATGTGCTGTACGAAATGCTTTTCTGAAAAACCTCCCAATTTAAACGCAAGAAAACTTTACTTTATCTGTACAGTGCTATCTGGTTTTCTGGCACTATCCCTTCTTCCTGGAAAGAGTCCTTTTTTGAGAGAGGGCAAGGACCATTCTTCAGTTTCGAGTTATAGGCCTATTTCACTTACGAGCTGCTTGCGCAAACTTTTCGAAAAAATAATAAACTGCCGACTTGTACATTTCCTTGAAACAAGCAATTTGCTCGACCCATTCTAGTGTGGTTTTCGAGAGGGTAGATTTACCACCGACCACTTCGTTTGTTTCGAGGCACAGATCAAAGACGCTTTCGTCCACAAACAGTACTTTCTTTCTGTATTCCTCGATATCAAAAAGGCTCATGATACAACATGGCACTTTGGAATATTAAGAGATCTGTTTCACTTTGGCGTGCGTGGCAGAATGCTTACCATAATCGAAAGTTTCTTGTCAACCCGGATATTCCGTGTCCGAGTGGGCAGCATTTTTTTTTTCAAAACATTTGTTCAAGAAGCGTGCAGGAGTGCCACTAGGTGTGGTACTTAGTTGCACACTTTTTATTATTAAAATGAATCCTTTGCGCTTGTCCATCTCTCGCAATATATTTTATTGCGCATATGTCGACATCGTCCAGTTTGGTTTCGAATTTTGTAATCTGGCCATGTGTGAGCGGCAGGTTCAGCTTGGTTTGAACAAAGTATTCAATTGAGCAAAAGAAAACGGTTTCCGACTGAATGTACAACAAAGCACGTGTGTCTTGTTTTCCAGGAAGAGAAGCATTCATTCCGAACCCGATGTTCAACTGCATTGGACGTCTTTCTGTTAATACTGAACACTAATTCTTAGGCCTAACCTTGGATGCCAAGCTAGCCTTCATACCACACATGAAGTACTTAAAAAACAAGTGCATAAAAGCAGCGTTCTAAAAGTGTTGTCACACACTATGTGGGGAAGTGACAAGAAGTGTTTAATTAATTTGTATAAAAGCCTCATATATACGTACCCGCCTAGACTAGGGGCATTAGCATATCAGTCGGTGACACCTACTGCCCTTAAAATGCTTGGCCCTGTTCATCATCTAGGCACCCGTCTCGCTGCGGGTGCGTAGAATCGAATGAATGGTCGCTCTACCTACAGTGATGTTACATGTCTTTGAATTATTATCTTAAAGTGAACGCAGACAAGGCACACCCATCACATTTCACAATTATTGACATGTCAAGCCTTGCTGTGTTTTAGAAACTTCCTTCTTTGAGAAAGCCTTACTCACTCCGTGTGAGGAACCTAGCGAAGGAAACCAGTGTGCCACTTTAACACCGTTTGATGACTCCCGCAGTATGTCTGCCACCGTGGCAATGGCAGGTGATACATTGCGACGTGTCTTTCTTGGGGGTTACGAAGCATGCACCATTTGCACATATTCAGACGTTATTTTTAGAAATACAACAGAAATACACATGTCCTGAGTTCTTTACGGCTGCTTCAAAGTCCGACACTTCTGTCGCGTGCGCAGCCGTCGGCCCATCTTTTTCGGAAGCTGGTGTCCTGCACTCTGATACAACAATTTTCACCGGCAAAGCTTATGCGCTACTTGCATCTGTTAAACAGATTAAACAAGTAAAGCTACACAAAGAAATAATATATAGCGACTCGCTGAGCGTAGTAAAAGCTCTGAAAACTCTTAAAAAGCACGAAAGCCCTGTCCTTGTCTCGCTTTATTCACTCCCATGCACTGTCTACTCATCCAAGCAACATGCTGTAGTCTGTTGGGTGCCAAGACACAGCGAAATACAAGGCAACGTTCTGGTGGACCAGCTAGCTGGATCCGCCATTGATGCCAATTCCTGCACTCGACTTCATTTTTTTTTCCTAATCGAAAGCTAAGGGGTTATTGGCAAAGCACATGAAGCACACACAAAGGTATTAAATAGCAGTTATCAAGCCACAACTTGGTCATTGGCCACCAGTATTAAAATCACGCCACACAGAAGTAGTACTGACAAAGTTAATAACAACACATACATACACTACACATTCATTTCTTTTGTCTGGTGGCGATCCACCTTTTTGTGATAGATGTGGAGAAGCGCTCACCGTACTTCACATTCTGATCCAGTAAGAAGAATTAGACACGCTAAGAAGACAAAACTTTCCATTACCCTACCGACAACGGATACCACTTCATCCTACAATGTTCATCGGTACAGAACCACTTTTCACACATAAATCGTTGAAAGCTTTTTTAAAAGATGTTCGTAAGTTTCGTATCATATACCCGGGCATTCCGTAGCACGACGTCTCCAGAGAGGTCTCAGCTGCGGTGGCTACACTCAACAAAGCACTTACTTCACAGCCCTTCAACGCAAGGGTGTGAATCATAGAGGCGCTTGTGCTAATGCCATACATGTCCAAATGGCTTTTATTATCACAAACTTTCGTCATCCATTAACACCACACACTTTCCATGACATGGTCGTGATTGTATTACTTCCAAGTTTTTACCCACCTCAGGGCGGAGATTTTAAGGCCCTTATACAGCCGCTAATCACAATCATTGTCCACATCTTTTATCTCACGAACTGGCGCTCTTTGGCCGTCAAGTGGCTTTTGCGCCACAAAGCACCAAACATCATTTTTCGATAAACAGCTGCTCTAATGGAATCGGGTTTCCCCTCAGACCATCAAAGAGAATTTTTCGCGAGCCATCGCCCATACATGTGTTCAATGCTGATTTATCTGGCATAAATGAAACTCCAGACAAGCAATCAGAGTCTAATCATATAATCACTGCATACGCGTATTTTCGCTGCACGCTTTCGTTGGTTTTATTCTCGTTGCATTGTGTTATCGATCTTCGTGCCCTGTGAAATTGTTCGGAACAAATGTTGTTCTATTCGAGCGATTTCTTTGTTCCGTGATCGAATATATGCGTGTGTTAGAATATTTCTTCTTCGTCAACTTTGTCCTGGTTTTCAAACTGGCAGCTAGCTTACCAATACGGAAAGGTTTCAAACTGCGTATGTCTCAGAAACACCTCAATTAAACTTCTAATAATGTTTGTGCCTTTACTATTCTAAATGAACATATATGAATAGTTTCCTAGCTTTTTTGTGTGTATTTTTTTTGGGGGGGGGGGGGGGGACAGTAGTGAGTGTAAGCCTATAGGTTCGTTTCCGAGCGCTGCCAGGAACTTAGATGTTTTTTCTTCAAGAGCCAGGGGGGGTGGGGGGACTCAGACCTTCTAAGTTTTTCTATTTTGCTTGCGTATATATACACGCACTCATACAAACGCATGCGCGAAAATAATTTTATTTGAACCCCACCCCCCTTCCCCCAAAGAAACAAAATTCCTGGCTACGCTATTCGCCGCTCTCTTATTTCTTTTCCGATACACCCCAATGACGCTTGGCAAGACTTTGCAATGCTTTGTAAAAATAAAAGTGTCTTTTCTAATTTGAACGTACACAACTACGGCGATTTCTCATGCTTGATTTTATAGCTTATGTGAAGAAATAACAAGAAAAACTGTGTCCCTCGGCCTATATATGTAGATGTGCTTGTCTATTCGTGCGTGAATTTCTCAACTGAGAAGTGTTTCTTCTTAAGAAGTGATTGTGGGTTTTCTTGACTGTTCAGTTGAGTTTGATATGTAACACGTGCATGAATTCGTGAACGATGGGCGAGCACTTCACTCAGCCTTAATTGTGGTGCTTTCCGACACCTCTGGACCCACTTTTGCAGGACCTAGGCTGTGATGCAAATGCTGTTTAAAATCACCTTTCTCAAAATAAGTATTATACTGCATTCCTATGCACTCTACATCGTTAAACACTTTTGCTAAACACATTCTACTGCATTCCACATATCATTACCACCCTCAAGTTTTTTTCATTGCACGTCAACTCCTTGCGTTGTAAAAGAGTGAACACATTTAAAGTACTCAGCCAAAAATTGACCCCCCCTCCCCGACTCTTCCCCGACTTTAGGCAATGAAGCTGCCCCTTCGGCACGTCTAGCAGCTGCAAAACGCTGTCCAAGTTTGCACTCAATCGCAACTATCGAAGCAGTACGTCAGCGCCGTCCGGCTACGTCTGTGTACCATGACGGGAAAGTGCGTGGATGCAAGACACGCAAAAAAAAGCTTTCAAAGTAGACAAATGTTAATCATAATTGAAACAGAACGACGTAAAACACCAAGAAGCACATACCTTTTATACTAATCGCTACTTAACGTACAAATCACGGAGCCTAATCAGGATCCCTATAGCTTTGTTGTTGACATCCAATGTCATCTGTCATAATGTACAGAAAAATCAAGCAACCCCTAACCCTTCGATGCCCACTGCTGCGCTATGGGGCGACAACCCCGAAACATTTTTTTCTTTAGTTAACACATTATGCTTCGGGTCCTTGCTGGCTCCTATGGCGCTAAGAGACAAACGCTACCGAGCGTCTTGAGCTTTCCAAAAATACGTAAGTAAAAATGCATCGTGCTTTCGTAGTGCTTTGTTTCAGCATCTTACAAATGGTGAAAGAAGCTTGGCAGACGCTAGAAAATTTGTTCACCTACAGCGGAACAGGAATCTACGGCATCTTTTATACTTAAAATGGCTCAGAAGGCGTTGTAGAACATTTATAAGCTCGCTGATTAATGTGGCCGCCAAATACATCAAAGAAATCTTGATACCGAATGAATTGTTGCTCCTGAGCAATAATGGGTATATGTGGAAGCAAATATGGGAAGATATATGTTATTGTAGTAATTTACAATGCGTGGGGCTATGATATTTGATGCTCTTATTGTGAAAGAAAAAGAAAACTGTCGTCTTCAAGTGCCGCATAGCGCTTGTTTTCTTTGATTTGTTTGTTTGTAGCCTAGAATCCATGGCTTATACCCACTCTGGGGTGTTGTCCAAGAGAACATATACACTCATATGGACGATAACTGCAGTTTTCTTTACAATAAAAAATGGGAAAAAGTTGTAGAATGAATAAAGTATATTGAAAACAAAAAACACAGATTGAGATAGTGGGATAAAAACAAAAAAATAGACACTGATAGAATAATTGTTTGTTTGTAGCCTCTAATCCATGGCTCATACCCACTTTGCGGGATTGGCCAAGAGAACATATAGTCTCATATGGACGATAACTGCATTATTGCTTACAACGAAAAAAAAGGAAGGGGGGGGGGGGGAGTTGTATTGTGAAGACAGTATGTTAAAAAAAGAAACCAAGGATTTAGATAGTGAGAAAAAAGAATCAACAAGAAAGTATAGACACTAATAGCTATAACTTGATTTTGGGAGCCGGTCAGACAGCTGGTTTTGCTAAACCCGAATAATTTGGTATGTCATGAATTTATCCAGATTTAAAAATTACTTTTCGACCCGTTTTTTTTTTGAGTACCTGTTAACGTGAGCTTTATGTTGAAAAACGTTTACAGTCTTGAATAAAATTACACACCGCATCGAATGCATCTCAGTGGCAATTTCCCAAAACAGAGGCACCAAAATTTAGAACATTTTCTGTGGTTAAATTTCAACCTAGCTTCGCAAATGGAATATCTAAAAGTCGTTTGCTAATTATTGCATAGTTACGACATGAGCCAAAATAATGTTCAATAATTTCTGATTCTTCGCAAAACGGACAAAGGGGGGAAAGTGTCAGGCCAGCTCTGTGTAAATAAAAATTTAATGGGGGGACACGGCACCAGAATCTGAAGATTATAAATTCAAGTTTTTTTTGACGGACTCTGCTGGGCTTTTCATGGAAATTTGAGGTGCTGATAATTTGTCCATTGTGTGATATTTTCTAAGCTATCTGTAAAAATAGCGAATTTCCTATATCTAAACCCTGATAAGTATTCTAACTCGGGAAGTACTGAAATTACTGGTCCATAGAGTGATGCTCGTGCCAAAGCATCTGCCAATTCATTTAATTGTAATCCGCAGATACCTGGGACCCACACTAATATAGGAGTTCTAAATGCGGCGGTGCTAATGTGTGGAACGCTGCTAGGGCACGAGATTGTTCGGAGGTTGTCAGAGCTTCACACACCAAAAGTGAGTCTGTTAGGATGATTGCACTGGTCTCAGTCGTAGGAATTTTACGAAGAGCTAAAATATTAGCTACTAGCTTGGCTTCAAATATAGGAGTGAATTCTGGAAGCCTTACTGAAAAATACCAGCTGAGGAAATCAGACGCAATTCCTACGCCTGCCTTTTTATTGTTGACAGAAGCATCTGTAGCTATTACATTTTTTGTTTCTGCATGTACCGAGTAATCGTTTATTGTAGTGGTCAAAAATTTAAGAGATTGCAACTGGGCTTGTGGGGGGAAGATTTCATCGTACTCTATTCTAATGTTGAGGGTTGAGGAATTAGTTTCAATTACTGTACTAATGCCTACATTTATGCAATTCAGTTTCTTTTTAACGAAAATTATCTGAGGGGTATGAAATCGAGGTCAATGTGCAAGAAAGAAAGAGTCAGGGTCGCTGATAAATGCGTACTCTGATCTTCGCGCCGGTAAACTGTAGAACTTTAAGAAGGTTTGAACCGTTAGAATGCGGAATCGACAGAGGAGTGTTGACAATCGCGCTTCTTGATACAATACATTATTCGCCACGAACCTGGGAAGTCCCAGGCATATTCGCAGGGCTTCTCGCTCTAACATTACTAGCGGTTTAATTTTATAACCAGCGGCCCCCGAGAATAATACACACCCAAATTCCAATATTGGTCGCACATACATTTTATATATCATTAACATCGTGTGTCTGCGCAGCCCGTATTTTCTGTTGCTTAACCTGCGTAATTAACCTGACGCCCGTTGTGCCTTTGCTGTTATATATTCAATGTGTGGGCTCCAATTTAGCTTTTCATTATAAATCATTCCTAAGTACTTGACTGAATCTACTTGTGGAATAGGTTCCCGATTATACAATACAGAAATGAAACTGTATCTGCTATAGGAAACACCAAGAGCGCACTTTTACTGATGTTCAATGACAATGAAATGGATTGCAACCAAATTTCTAGTGTATTATTATATCTTTGCAGTTTTTGATGTAGTGAATAAATGTCGCTCTCTGCAGCGAAGAACGCAATATCATCTGCATAAAAGTAGACACTGACATCCTGAACAATTGGAATAGAGCTCATCAGTATATTGAATAATGCTGGAGATAGGATGGACTCTTGGGGAACACCACGTTTCTGTTTGAATTTATGCGAAAAACAGCCATCTTTCACGCTATACAATTCCCTTGATTTTAGGAATTCCGCTATCCACTCAGTTATATAATGAGGAAACTGTAGGCTCTGCAAGGTGGTCAGTAGAATAGAGTGCTCGACACTGTTGTACGCTTTAGCTATGTCGAGAGTTACTAATGCGGCGTACTGTTTCCTTTTACGAGCCAGCTGTATTCGACTCTCTAAATCCGCATGGGCGCACCAAATTGAGCATTCACAGCGAAAACCAATTCGATTTGGCTTTAATATTACCTTATTCGTCATCCAGGAGTTTATTCAGCCCTTTAGGACCCTCTCTATGAGTTTCACCATGTTCGAAGTTAGCGAGATGGGTCTGATATTTTCTATGGTAAAACTAATCCTTGATTTTTTATTAATGAGATTACCTTAGCTATTTCCCAGTCATACGGTATCCAGGCATTCTTTAAAGAGTAGTTTATAAGATTGAGGACGTCGCCGGGGGATAGCTTGAATAAAATTTTAATTATAGGAACTGTGATTCCATCTGGACCAGGAGCTGACGATGGTAGATCTCGAATTACTTTTGATGCTTGAGACAGCGTTACGTTTTTGAAGTCAGTGCTTATGCTAGAATTTTGCCAGTTGAAAGAGATAGTCGAAGAAAATCTAATTTCTAGACCTCTGCCAATTGACTCTAAAGAGTTCTTCGTTTCTTCCATTGATAGTTTTTCATAATCAGTATTTACTGTACACGGCAGGATTTTGCGAGATCGCATATATTCAAATAAAGCTTTCTTATTTTTAGATTTCGAGAGAAAATCGAAATGTCTTTTATCATATTCTTCTTTAGCTTGAGCCACCGTGTGTTTAAATACAGCGGCAAGAAATTTATAATCTGACCAGTTCTTAGGGGACTGATTATGTATTAGCTTCTTCCAAGCTGCCTGTCTTCGTCTGTGATCTCGTGAACAGTTTGAATTCCACCAGGAGCTACAAGGTACTCTCTTCGCCGATTTAACAGCAAATTCAGCGTTTTTGTATGCCCTTTTAATTGCTGCGCTTAATTTCATAGCTTTAGTGTCATCTCCATCCTGAGAGGGAGCGTCTAAAGCAGTTTTTAGGTCGTGTTGAAATTTTGCATAATTTATATAGGTCTGGGAATGGAAGCGTGATGGTTTGACGGGGCAAGTGATTTCGAACATTATTGGAAAGTGGTCACTGTTGGAGGCGCAATCAAGGGCTGTCCACGATGTACTAGCAATGGCCGAGCTTACAAAGCTTAAATCTAAGGTGGAGCGTGAATGACCTTAAATAAATGTGGGAGTTTTAGCGTTAAGGCGCAATGAGTTGTTGTCTACCGACCAGTCCCACAACCGTTGTCCACACTGATCTGTTCTAAAACCCCAGCAGCTATGGTGAGAGTTGAAGTCACCAACTATAATTTTTTCTTTACAGCCTGAATTATCAGCCATATATAACAATCTCGTGTCTTGAACGCCTACAGGAAAGTACACGTTTATTAGCGAGAAAGTCAAGTATCCTGGCAAGGTAATATTTAACGCGAAAATTTCGCATTCAGAAGACATACATTTGTATGAGTTTTTTACTTTTAAACTAATTTTATTGTTTATAAAAACAGCTAAACCTCCACCTTTGGATGGACGGTCTAGACGAAAGGTTTGGAAGTTGGGTAGGTGAAATAAATGATGTGTGGATAGCCAAGTTTCTTGTAATGCAATAATAGCCGGATTGATTTGGAAGACAGGTATAACAGATCTGTTATGGCTGAGTGAAGAAATCGGCAATTCCAATGTATAATTTTAGGAGACCCTATGATTTCGTTAAAATGGTTTCGGCAACTACCTTATCTAAAATACTTTCTTTTAGAAAATCGGTTTTTGAAAGGTTGTCTTTCTGGTATTTCTTGCTTTTTACATGTTTCGGCGAGCCAGGTTTTTTCGATACAGGGGATCTAGAACGTCTTGGGCATTTGAGATCCATGTCCATATCTTGTGTGTCCTGAGAAGCTTCCTGTTCACGCTCGCTTTGCCTCTGAACGCCTTCTCCAGAGGGCTCTGCAGACAGTGCATCCGGTGGAGTTATCTCAGATTCTGCCTCACTTGTCGGGTGTGCAGACTCGGCATTTTCTACAGCCGTACTTATATCTATCTGTGCTCCACATACTTGTGCGATTTGGTTATTCACAATGTGCGACAGCGACTCACATAGGGTGGTAGCAAGGCGCTGCATAGCCTTATCCACAGCCTTCTCGATCAAGTCCGCAATTGATAGGGTAGAGGATGCTTCCATTGCTATGTTATGGCGGGCAGCTGCTCCTGCATACCCTTGAGTTCGGGCTTGGATTTCAGCAATGGCATCCTTTCGGGCGCATCGCCTTCTGTCTACAATTTCAAGGATTTGGATATCACGTGCCTTGGCTGAGCAGTTTGGGTTATCAGCACAGTGTGCTTCATGGCAAAGACAACACTTTTCTTCATTACTTTTACAGTCGTTTGAGTTGTGCGTCTCACCACAAATTCTGCATCTAGGTACTGACCTGCACCCTTTGACTGTGTGCCTATAACGCCAACACTTAATAGACTGTAGGGGACGAGGTGATAGTGGCTCCACTCTGTATATTAAAGGCCACGCTTTGATTTTAGTTGGGCGATTCGACCCGGCAAATGTAGCAATCACGGACTGCGTTGGAACCCGTTCTTGTCCACAACTCGACTACATCTATAGATAGCTATCACACCTGCTTCTGAAAACATATCTAATATCTTAGTTGGGGTCAAGTTGACATCGACACCCCGAACGAGGCCTTTAACGCAAGCTAGGTGAGGTGGAATGAATGCGCTCACCGGGTTGGTAGCGAATACCGAGCATTTTAGTAGGTCTCGAACACAGAGCTGGTCAGACGAGAAGCAAAGAATGCCACCCTTGCCGAACTGTCTGACCTCTGTGATGCTTTGGTAGTGAGTTGTAGCGGCTCTTAACTCCGTCTGAATCATTTTTGAATTCTTCATCCGTATATACCATCGTTGCTTGGGACCAATGCTACAGGAACGGATGAGATGCCATTGCGTAAAAACAAATCCACTGGCAATTTCTGCGAAGGAAGAGAAGCAGACCAAAGGAAAGCCCCTGGTCCAGGTGAGGAAAACGACATCTGCCTGATCGTACTATATGAAAATACACTCGCTAATCAATTAGGACACTATAGAAACGTTTATGAAAAAAAGAATAAACAAAATCAATCACAACCACTGAATTCTTGGCCAAACCCTCAGAGCAGAAAAACGTCAGTCGTGGCCCAATGCTCGCGCTTTTTATCTATAACTATACCTCCTTTCCTATAAATATATATATATATATATATATATATATATATATATATATATATATATATATATATATATATATATATATATATATATATATATATATATATATATATATATATATATATATATATATATATATATATATATATATATATATATATATATATATATATATATATATATTGTGATGACGTTTATTGAACCGGAGAAGTCGCAACGATGTCGCAACGAAAAATGGCCGTACGACAAGTCTGGCAAAGGCGGCCCAGGTTCTCGTGCAATCAAAGCACGGGGTTTTTTCTTCTCTTTGGAAGGTGCATACACGTTAGTGCGTATGCTCCACTACAATACCCCCCGGGTTGAAGAGCAGCCATCCTGGCGACTCACGGAGTAGGCACAATGAGGGGGTCGTAGTAGGGCTTGAGACGGTCGACGTGTATGGTCTCGCGTCCTCGACGGCGCAAATCTGGCGATTGTGTTAGGGGCTCGATGATGTAATTCACCGGCGAGGTTGCGTCAATGACACGGTATGGACCATGGTACCGGGCCAGAAGTTTAGAAGACAGGCCAGGAACGTGCGGGGGCACCCAAAGCCTCACGAGGGAGCCAGTACGAAACGTAGGCGCTATGTGATGAGCGTCATCATGTCGGGTTTTTTGTAGACCTTGAGCCTCACTTGTCATAGACCGAGCCAACTGACGGCAGTCTTCAGCGTATCTGGCGACTTCCGAAAGCGGGGAGCACTCCGATGCATCAGGGCGGTACGGGAGTATGGTGTCGAGTGGGTGGGATGGTTCGCGGCCGTACAACAGAAAGAACGGGAAAAACCGGTAGTCGCTTGCGTCGCGGTGTTATAAGCGAAAGCAACAAAAGGTAATACAGCGTCCCAGTTGGTGTGGTCGGAGGAGGTGTACATCCTCAGCATGTCGCCAAGTGTGTGGTTGAACCGCTCAGTGAGACCATTGACCTGTGGATGGTTTGAGGTAGATTTCTGGCGGATGATGTTGCATTCAGCGAGGATAGCTTGGATGACCTCCAACAGGAACACTCGACCCCTATCACTAAGTAATTCCCGTGGAGCACCATGGCGTAGAATGAAGCTGCAGAGAATGAAGTGTGCAACTTTGTGGGCGGTCACTGCCGGTAGAGCTGCAGTCTCAGCGTAGCGTGTCAGATGATGAACGCCAACAATAATCCGCCAGCTTCCAGAGTCACGATATGGGAGGGGGCCATAGAGGTCGATACCCATGTGTTCAAATGGGCGAGCCCGGCACGGGTGCGCATATAACATGCCAGTAAGGTGCCGGGGAGGTGTCTTGTTCTGTTGGCAAGTGGTGCAAGACTGAACGTATTTCTGCACAAAGCGATACATTCCTCGCCAGTAATGTCGTTAGCGCAGCCTTTTGTAGGTTTCAGGACACATGCGTGAGCACTTTGGGGATCTGCATGGAAATTCATGCAGATGTCAGAACGCATATGAGTAGGGACAGCAAGAAGCCACTTCCAACCACCAGGCATGTAGTTGCGGCGGTACAGAATGCTGTCTCGCACGGAAAAGTGGGCTGCTTGTCGGCGTAGCGCTCTCGTGGAAGGGACAGCAGACGGATCGCTAAGGTAGTCGAGTAACAATGCAAGGCATGGATCTTTACGCTGCTCCGAAAGCATGTCAGTGGTGTCTATTGGTGACAAGGTGGTAAAAAGTGGTGACAGAGAAGCCACATCTGGGGTTAATGGCGATCGCGAAAGTGCATCAGCATCCGCATGTTTGCGACCGGAACGATATACTACACGGATGTCGCATTCTTGCAATCGAAGTGCCCAACGTCCCAGGCGTCCGGACAGGTCTTTCAATGTGGACAGCCAACATAGAGCGTGGTAGTCTGTGACCACGTCGAAAGGGCGGCCGTAAAGGTACGGGCGAAACTTCGTAATCGCCCAGATTATGGCCAAACACTCCTTCTCTGTCACGGAGTAATTCAATTCAGCCTTCTTAAGAGCGCGACTTGCATAAGCGACTACGTATTCGGTTTGGGTGCCTTTCCGTTGTGCCAAAACTGCGCCAAGACCAACGCTGCTTGCATCAGTGTGAACTTCTGTGGCAGCAGTGGGGTCGTAGTGGCGAAGAATAGGTGGCGAGGTCAGCAGGCGGCGCAGCTGGTGAAATGCGTCGTCACATGCAGGTGACCATGCAGATATCCCTTTGCTGTTGGAAAGCAGACTAGTCAGAGGTGCAATGATGGACGCGAAGTTGCGCACGAAGCGACGAAAGTAAGAGCAAAGGCCAACGAAACTTCTTAGGGCTTTCAGTGATGTGGGCATTGGGAAGTCAGCGACAGCTCGAAGCTTATCGGGGTCCGGAAGAACACCGTCTCTTGTGATGACGTGTCCCAAGATAGTTAGTTTTCGGGCTGCGAAGTGGCACTTCTTGGTGTTAAGTTGTAGGCCTGCAGAAGCTAGACACATCAGAATCTCATGGAGACGACGAAGATGTGTCGGGAAATCAGCTGAAAAGACTACGATGTCATCTAGGTAACACAAGCAAGTTTTCCACTTGTGGGCCCGCAATATGGTATCTATCATGCGTTAAAACGTCGCAGGCGCGTTGCAGAGCCCAAATGGCATGACTTTGAACTCATACAGGCCATCTGGCATTACAAAGGCTGTTTTAGGGCGATCACATTCAGCCATTGGCACCTACCAATACCCAGAACGCAGATCCAAGGATGTGAAGTACTCGGCGCCTTGTAAACAGTCAAGAGCATCGTCTATTCGTGGTAGCGGGTAGACATCTTTCTTCGTAATCTTCTTTGAGCGGCGATAGTCCACGCAAAATTGAACGGTTCGATCTTTTTTTCTTTACCAGAACCACAGGTGATGACCAAGCGCTTTGAGAAGGCTGTATCACTCCACGTTTAAGCATGTCGTCTACTTGCTCCGTAATGACGCGGCGCTCTTCGGCGGAAACGCGGTAAGGACGCTGTCGCAGAGGCGAATGTGAGCCGGTGTCAATAGTATGAGTGATAGTCATGGTGTGGCCCAAAGCAGGTTCTTGAAAGTCGAAAGAAGAGCGAAACTTGTTAAGGAGAGCAACAAGTTGGCGGCGATGCGAGAAGGGAAGGTCTGCGTCAATAGCATTGTCGAAAGCTGACAAACTTGATGGCTCAGACGCATGAGTTATTGCGGCAATGTGTCATGGCGTTTCGTCGGGAAGAATAATATCATCGATATGGTCGACAGGTTGCACATCTCCCAACGTTTCACCACGAAGTAAGCCAATGGGGTAGTTGCAGTGGTGGTAACCAGCATTACGGTTAAACCAGACGCAATTGTAAGAACGGCAAATGGGAGAACGATGCCCTTGCGTTCAGTAAAAACAAGAGATGGCGTAAACACCACCGTGGCGTCAGGTTGCGCCACACATGAAAGGCTTATAGGGACCGAAGCTTCCGGGGGCAAGGTGATGTCGTCGTCAGCGATGAGTTTGCAGAGCCGAGGAGACCGGTCGGGTGGTGGAAATTCATATGTTGGCACAAGGGACACTTCGGCACGGGAACAATCGATGATAGCTTCATGACGTGATAAGAAATCCCAACCGAGGATAAGGTCATGAGAGCAAGATGGCAGAACAAAAAACTGTACGACGTACAAAACGTCTTGGATGACGACGCGCGCCGTACACACAGCCGAGGGATGAATGCGTTGCGCGTTAGCCGTGGACAGCACCATGCCACTGAGAGATGTGGTCACTTTCTTCAGTTTCCGACAAAATTTGGCGTCCATCACAGAAACGGCGGCCCCGGTATCAATTAACGCTAATGTGGCGACTCCCTTAACATCGACATCAACAACATTTTGTGGCGAAAACGGAGGCCTTGAGAATTGCGCACAAGTTGCAGTTCTTGCCTCCGGAACTGCACTGATTTGTTTCCCTCCTCAGGAGGTGGTCGATGACGCATAGGCGATGGCGATCGGTGACGAGGGGATGGGAAACGAGCAGTCGACGGGCGGCGATCCGAGTCTGAGCGCCTTTGTTCATATGCAGATGCGGTGGCCTGCTGCGGCGCGTAGGTAGGAGTTCCGAAGTATGCGTTTGCAAGTGTGGGGCGACGGCGGCAGAAGCGTGCAATGTGGCCAGCGATGCCACAGGCGAAGCACATAGGACGGTTGTCATGGGTGCGCCACTCATTAGATCGACGGAAAAAGCGAGGTGAGGGCCTGTAAACCGGAGGCGCTGCCGGAGGAGGTGGAGCCGATAAGGATACTGGACGCGGTGGGGGCCGCGCAACCACAGCTGCGTAGCGGAGAGGTGAAGATGGTGCAGGTGGTGCGTAGCTGACAGCTGAGAGATTAGATGCTGCTGAAGTGCATGCGTAAGGGGCCTGCACTGTAGAGAGGACATCACAAATTTCAGTGCGTATGGCCTGCTGCAGTGTCGAAGGCAGGCTTGCGGTGGGCGCGTCGCTATGCGGCAGCAGGGAGAGCCGTCGGGTGACTTCCTCCCTGATGAAGTCTTTGATCTGGTTGGACAGACTTTCTTGGCAACCGTTGGCATTTGTGAGTGCGACGGCCGAGATCGAATCCGGCGGTGGGACACTCTGTCGGGCGATGGAACGCTGACGGTGCAATTCATCAAAGCTCTGGCAAAGCTCTGGCAGAAATTTCATGAAACTTGACATGGTAACTGCACAGCTTATTCAGAGGACGACGTACTTCTTTATTACCTTTCGGATCAGTGTGTGAACTAGTATACCCCGTTGAAAGCTATGGCAGCTGCGTTTTTGGCCACTCACTGTAACTAATATTTCAATATAAAACAGCCACATTTACCTCTCTTTTTTTGCCTTTTCATCTGCATTGACAAAAAACGTGTTCACAGACCGTTCCCATTTTTTCTTTGCTATACCAGCGCACCGTGTTTTCCACTTTAGCGCTGTGCACCTAAAAGTGTCTCTCGATGTTCCTAAGCTTATTCTGCGTAGGTGCAGTTGAGGAGAACGGAGAGTCGAAAATGATAGTTTTTTTTTTCAAAATACGTATTTTAGTTTTTGTTTGCTTTGTCAAGTTTAGCGGCCTTGCTTTCTCGACAAAAAAGAAACTGTAAATATAATGAAGCTTGACGTGGGCTGAAATTATTTTAGAAAGTACTAGCTGGCTACTAAAAACTAAAAAAAAAACGTTGAAATAGTCACCTGTCTGCTTGCCCATTGCATTTCGTATGAGGAGTTCACTTAAGCCGTGTCTCAAAAAAGCCATGATTGCCAAGCTCTCATGATGGAAGAAATCCTGTTAACCAAAATATACTTTGATCATACCATGGCGAAAAATATTTGGTGGGGGGGGGGGGGCACGTGCTCGGTGGGCCACCCACTGGCTACGCCCCAGACATCAAGGTATAAACAGGAGGGGTGTGCGAAAAGTGATCAATTTTCGGAACTGAATGCAATACGAATATACATTGAATACTGCTGACATCGTGTCTATCAAACAGAATAGCATCAGAATAGCTAGTGAAACATTAATTCTAAACCATTCCTATAACACCACATTTTAACGCGATAGCGTTAAAGAGCTGGTGTCGCAGAAAACCCGCCGCCGGCGTCGGCCTTGTTGGTTGCGAGCAAAAAATCGTCTGCGCGTCTGTGACCGAAACTTTACCGAAATAGCCGCGGGAAACCGCTACTTATCCACGTGTGCATGCGCGATCACACTGAAAAAGCCGACCATTCGAAGAAAAAAAAGGGCTCAAGGTCATGAGGCAAGGTAGTTTTTTTTTGCCCTGCCACCCCTCCCTGCTTAGCTTCCAGCGCTTTCGTCGGGACGAGAGAAGAGAGAATGCGATTGCAGCATGCGACAAACCTTTGTAACTCCACTCGCACTGGATGGATTCTTAAAGTTTTTGCGGTGTTGAATTCGTGAGGCAATAAGCTCTTCTGGTGAATTCATTCCATGGTTACTTGAAAAAGTGTTTCAGGGCCCTTGTAACGCATTTTGTTCGACAGGTGTCACGACGAAAACGAGCCCATTCGGCGATAATAGCGCGCGCTGGTCCAATCTACTGTGTGCGTGCATGTGTATGTAACAAAACATATGAATAAGTATGCACTTAGTGGTTGATGGGTGCACTTGGAGCTGGATTTCGCTATCGCGTTCAACTCTTAAAGGCGAAGCTTAAGGGTCCCTGAATTTTTACTTATTGAAATAATTATTCAGTAACTTTTACCAAAGAACATTACCACTTACTTTTAGGTAACTGAGAGTGTTAATCCAAATATGATGATTAACTGAGGTGAGAATGTTCACAGCAGTGACTGCAGGAGCCCATTGTCGCCTGCATTGGAAATAAATTTATACATAAACAATTTTGAACCAAACATTACGAGTACAGCTTAATATGTAATGAAAAAGATAAACCTTTAAGTTTAGCACCAAAAGTGGGTTAACAGTGTTGCAAACTCTATCTGCAAGAGCAAGTTAAAAATATACAACGCTTGCACGCGTTTTCATTCATAAAGCTCAATATGCAGTCGTATTCTTCATTTTCGCTTAGTACAAAATGAGCACAGAAACTGGTTAATGCAACAGAATCCGAGTAAAAGTTGAGTTTTCAGAAAAATAAGCGCCTTCACCCAACAGTCAGTGTAGCATCGGAAGTCTCTTGAAAGCTATGGCTACATAGGCATTGATAGTTGAGTGAATAAAAGAAGTAAAATGACCTTTAATGGTTCCAAAGCTTCGTTGTTTTGGGATTCTCCAGTCGGTTCTGATTGTTCAATAACTATATGAGAAATGTTTAGCTTTTTGAATATTATATTCCAGGAGCAAATAGAATGCTATTGAATTTATGATACGATTTTTTTAAATTATAACCAGTATAGCTCATCTGAGTTTCCAGAGCACCTATTGTATCAATACATTTGGATGCTATGAGACAGTGTCATGAAATCGCAGTTTGTTTCTAAGTCTGGAGTTGTTAAGTTGCAAGGAACTTTAAAGTAGCGTAAATAGCAATGCTTTTGTGTACACTTTCGTTCACCGTAAACGAGGCTTGTGTTAGCATGACGATAGTTATAGCGCGAGAACAAAACGACGACACAGAGACAAGAAGGACACGAAAGACTGTCTCTGTGTCGTCGTTTTGTTCTCGCGCTATAACTATCGTCATGCCATACCAACTAGCCCAAGCTGCCACACTTGTGTTAGAGCGACTCGACTTGTGTCATTCAAACAGCGCGCCAAAATAATTTACAAGAAAGACATTCAAAAGTACAATAAACAGGTAGAATTGCAAAACAATTTAATATTTGTCTTTGTTTATTGCATGTTGCGGTGGCATCAAACTGAACCGCAAAGTTTGCTTGTTAAGTGTGTTGGGATATTCAACAAATAATGTGCACCAGTTGTGAGGTCCGTTCGATTCACCTGAACCATTCGGAGCCGGTTGACGGCTGTGCATGCAAAGTTCAGAACTTGGGCAGCGTGAGTTCAGCGGTGCAGGCACGGCAGGACACCCGATACGAATGACGATGTGCCGACAAGGTGCAGGCCTTATTTCTTTTCGCTTGATTTACACCGTTCAGCAAACATTCACTGACGGTGAATCGCACATGCAGACAGTTTATGAGGCGCAAACGGCTGCGTGGCTGCACGAAGCCGGCACCGTCAGCGTAAGAAGTGCAGGAAAATTGTGAACCAGTGCTGCCCCTTTTCTGCACCTTTTAAAACGAATAACAAAGTTCGGAGGTCGTAAATGCTGCACCACTGAAACGAATGGCAAAGTGCAGCACTGGTTTAGCAGGTTCAGGTGAATCGAACGAACCTTCAAAACGTTCACAGCATACGTCAGCAGCGCCTTATTTCGACGGCGGACTGCACACATTTTTTCAGCGCAACTTGAAAACGCCCTGGACATCGTTGTTTGTGTTTATTTGTTTAGGTTGCGCCCGCCGAGTAGTGTTGTAGGTAGACTTATTGTTTTCGTGTTTGCGTTTTTGTTTGCCGCTTTCTTCGCTTGTCTCCGGTGACACCTGTGCTATGCGGTGCCGAGTGCTGCCTGTACGTGCGCTCGGAAAGGTAAGCCCCTTTCTACATTTATCGGACCGCGTGTGCGTTCAAATATGATGTGGCTGCTACCTCCCCACCATGAGCGAACCTCGCATCGGCGCCGTCGCCTGTGGTCTCGATTTCGGCAAAAACCTGCCGGACCAGCTCCCAGCACATCGACCCTACCGGCCCTATATTTCCGTTGCCGATCGCCACTTTTCGACAGGCTCACCTGAAGCACGGCGCGCTTGTAGCGCACGCATGTCCGAGTAAATGCACGCGCGAATGCTGACAAGTGTCAAGCACAGCCCCCTGCCAAAAACAAGTGCACGCGGGAAGGCCCGGGCGCTGCACAGGCTTCTCTGTTTACGTTTTGCCCATGGCGCGTCCGTTAATTATCGTGTTCTGGCCGAAGGTGCAAAGTGGGTCCACGCGAAATGCGGCTCGCTTCCGGGTTCCACTTTTTATCGGACCCCAGCTTAATTAGACGTCTACAGTTCCGCCGCGCAGCACAACGGAAGAAACTTCTTCCGATGTTCAAAGTGAATCCCGGCTGCCTGTATGTTTCGCGGCATAAATGTAACAGCGCAACGGAGTTGGAATACCGTCAGTAGGAGAAACGGACACAGCTCTGTCCGGTGTTTTCTACTGCCCGTGTTCTCTTTTGCGCTGTTAGTAATTCCGTGGTTAATCCACGATGAACATGCACCGGTTAGCCAAACTCGCGATTATGCTTCCGCCTGTTTCGTTTGCACAATGTCGACAGGTGCGATGGTTCAACCCGTCGCGTCAAAGTGATGTCTTGTTGGAAACCGTGGCCGAATTCCACTGCACGCGACGACCTAGAATTTATCGTTTTGCGGCAATCTTTTCCTGCGGACGTTCACAGCGTCTCCGCGCAGTTTTTTCTTTTTCATCATTTTTCCCCCCGTGTCTTTTTGGGTTAGGCACGCCTTTGCTCGCCGATGCCGTTTCGCCTCTGGCATTCGCGACGATCTTGCCTGGAAAAAAAAAAAAAAAAAAAAACGTTTCCCGCCTGTATCGTAGCACGTCGCACGAGTTTTCATTTTCTGACGAGCTTGGACCCGTTTGTAGAAGCATTTCATGATATTCCAAGTGTAACCTGTCCTTCGCTTTAAATGAAAAGGAAAAAAAGGAGCAAACACTAAATAAAACTAAGCTCATTAAACCACTAGGGAGATAGAAACCTTGTAGTGGAGTTAAATACCAGTGTTATCCTGTCTAACCATGCCAAATACGTTCTGGTGCTTGGAGGCACACACTGGCACTCACTCGTAATCGTACTCGCATACGGGGCTCACTGAACGGTAGTCACTTGTGTGTACACTCATGTTCATGCTTACTAGCTGGAACTCATGTCCGTACTCACCGATTGGTATTCACTTCTGTGCATACTCCCATTCGCACACACCAAGAGGCACTGACTCATTGTTTATACTAGCTGACCGGTACTCACGTGTATACTAACCTGCACTCACGTGGAGTACTCACCGACCGGTAATCATTCATGCACGCTCACATTCACATATGCTAACCGGGGCTGACTCGTACTTGTGCTAAAAAAATCGTATGCCGAAGAGGTTCAGCATTGAAAATTTCAGATGTTTTTATTCATGGACGTTGATAAGGCTTGTGATGCTATAAGGCTTGTGAAAGCCTCTGAATTTCCAAGCATATTTTAAAAATCTGGCTTCCGCAGAATCGGCAGTCAACTGATCTTCAGTCAGGTCATAATTGTGCTGTGGTTTTAAATGTTATCATTGGCTTTGTCTAATAAATATGGTTTGGTTATCTGTCGGTGATATCATTTTTTTTTTACACTGTTATACTTCAATACCGTGCAGCCCATTGTAATTTTATCATTCGTGTTTCATGAACACGGTGTTAAAGAAATGGCAGAAAGGGGTGGATGGAACCTTGCAATGAAAAAATCTGTGAACAGGGGTTGTGTCGTTCTGACGTTTCAACAAGTGGAAGGCTAGAACAGAACAGTTCTGTTCTTAGGCAGACAAGACAGCTTGTCGGAACGTCGACTTGACACAACTCCTGTTTACGAATTTCTTCGTAAACACAATAGGTGTCTTAGAATTGACTCTAGCATTACCTGCTCTGAAAGCGAGTTTTGCAGCTCCAAAACACATTTTTGTCTGCTAAAAAGCTGCTCCAATGCAGCCTAAGCCAGTAGCATCACTGCACATTTGAAAGTGATAAGTGGAGACTGTACTTTAGGCAAATGCTTATTTTGTTCTTTGCATTCCTATTGTGCCGCTTTAATATATGAGCATGAATTAGAGGCTAAAGATGGCTTTTATAGTGCTTTTATAGTGTGTATGAATGCCTATTTCCACAATCGGTGCCTATATTGCAGAATTATTTAACACATCTTTTTGTTCGGTGTTTACTGGTGACGATGGGAGAAGGCCATGTTCAAAAACGCTTCATGATATCCCACCAATAAGTGACCTTGCAATATCTGAGGAAGGAATCTTGTCTCTGCTTCTTAACATAGATCCCAAAAAGAGGCCTGGTATTGATAGCATACCTAACGCGTTCCTTGTGAGGTATGCTGAATGGTGCTCGAAGTTTTTGTGCATCATTTTTCAGAAGTCACTGTCACAGCGCGCACTTCCAGATGACTGGAAATTCTGAAAAATAATCCCTATACCCAAATCACCTAACACTTCTCTCGTCTCTGCCTATAGACCGATTTCACTGCTTTGCTCATTTGCGAAGGTGTCAGAACATATTATATGCAAGCATCTCTCAGTTTTTCTCGAGGAAAATAATTTAATCAATGACCGACAACACGGCTTTCGAAAAGGATTCTCAACCGTCCCACAACTGTTCGAAACCGTTCATGACATTGCAGCTGTTCTAGATAGGCAAGGCCAGATTGACATGATTTTCCTAGACTTCGAAAAAGCATTTGATCGTGTGCCGCATCCAAAACTTCTCGCGAAACTTAAACCTATACTAAAAAACAGTACATTAACTTCATGGATTGAGGCCTACCTTTCTTATCGAAATCAGTTTCTATAGATAACGTCCAGTCTGATTCACGACCGGCAAAATCGGGAATCCCTCAGGGCTCTGTGCTTGGGCCACTTCTTTTTTAAATTTTTATAGACAACATTGCCAATGATATCCCGGTTACTATCAAGTTATTTGCAGACGAATGCATTCCTTATCAAGAAATACGTAGTGCAGACGACCAGGTTCTTTTAAACGCAGCATCAACAAAAACATCTTCTTGGTGTGCAGTGTGGTAAATGAAGATTAATGAAAAGAAAACGGTAGCTATGACCGTTACGCGCAAGCGGCTTTCTTTGAAACACTCGTATTCCATCATTGGTCAAAAACTATAGTTTGTTAAAACTTATAAATATTGGGGGGTTCTATTAAGTGCAGATTTTAAGTGGAATGAGCATGTTGCCTACATTGAAAAGAAAGCTACATTGAAAAGAAAAGAAACTAGCATTTCTAAGACGTTCTTTGCGCAAATCTACCCCAAAATTAAAATTAATTGCGTATAAAACTTTTATCCGTCCGATCCTCGAGTACTCATTTGTGGTTTGGAACCCTCATAGCCAAGTAAATATTAAAACACTTGAAATGATTCAAAGAAAATCAATCCGATTTGTATATAATCGCTACAGTGCTCTTACGTCACCCAGTGAACTGTTAAAAAAAGCTGACCTGGATACATTGCAGGCAAGACGGCAACGCGATCGAATAAAGTACATGTTTCTACTTTACCACGACAAGTTACGCATAGACAAGCACGCGTACATAAAAACGGTTCACCGCCGATCAACTCGTTCCAAGCATCCAAAAAGAACTGAAGGAATATTCCTATCAAACAAAAGCCTTTAAAAACTCATTTTTTCCGTGCAATGTCACTAATTGGAATGCACTTTCTGCCGATCTGGTGAACTGCGAAACCGTTCAGTAGTTCATGGAAAAACTTAAACACCAGCAACCCACTTGACTTTGATCTTTCTTTGCGCTTCGCCCTCTATTATTCCACCGCGCATCCTGAACAGGCTTCCATTTATGTTCCACTTTCTATCACTTTTTTCATATCAATGCGTTGTATTTTTGAAATGTTACCAATTTTTGAACCGTTATATGATGTTTGTTTTTTAGTTCTGTATGAGCAGATGTTTGTCATCATAGTTTTTTTTGTACGTGTACGAGTAAACCACTACAATTGTGTAAGTACTGGCGTTTTACTTTGATGCACTACGTGGTGTAGCTCTATGTGACGTGTTTCCTTTCCTGTTGTATATTCATATTTGTTTCCTTTTTTGTATCACCCACCACTGTCTAAGGCCTCATGTGTGAGGCTGGTAGTACTTCTGAAATAAAATAAATATGAGCACTATATAACCTCAAATTTTTCTTTCGAGTACAATTTGGGAATGTCATTCATTTTAGCGGGCAAAATTGACTTTTCGGAATTCTATGCGGCGTAACCTAGTTCTCTAGCCCAACAAACTTACGTAAACAACCACCAGCAGCCATGAAATGGGTCGTGTTGGCCGCTTTACACCATTGCGCTGACATGGCGCAAGTGGTTGCACGAGTGAGAGGAGAAAAAGAAAAGAAACGCTCATTTTGAAAGGGAGCACGACGACGTGAACAAAAAAAGATGGAGAGACAAAGAGCACGATTTTTCTCTGCCTTTCCTTTCTCGTGTCGTTGCGCTGCCCTTTCATAATGTGCACTATGAACCAGCTAGCCAAACCCGAAGTACTTCTCGAAAAAACGCTATTTCTGCTACCCTGAATGAGAGAACACCTAGGTGTATATGGGGGCTTAAAGAGAAGGAAATAAAGGTTGGAAAAGGAGAGAGAAAGAACAGGAGAATGGCGTCCATGGCCGAAGACGTGGCAGGCAGCTTTTAAAGCCAGCCAGTTTTACATGCCAGTGTTCCCAAGGAATAAAGCTCCTGACTGAAGACGTGGGAGGGGGGGGGGGGGCAAGGAACAGGAGGTGCCTCTGTGCAGGCGCAGGAAGGTGAAGATTGAATGTCAAACCATCAGGGGAGTGTAGAAAAAGTAGAACAGTGGTTTAAAAAAAAATAAAATAAAATCAGATGCACACATGGCTTTTGTTTTACTTGTAATTTTACTTCTTTGAGGGTGCTTCACCAGGTCACATATCAAATTTATTGGACACTGGAAGTTGTGGCACATTTAATGAAGAGCTTTGTACCATAAGCATTCTTTAATTTTTTCATTATGAGGCGCGAAAGCATAATGCGAGTAGGTGAGCTTAAAACATTTGGCACTCGCCCCGTGTATACTTCGCAAGCCAAATTCTTTCCCTGCCCTCTTTGGTATAGGAGCAACTAGGAGTTGGAAGGTCACACGACGCAAGCGCCTCGACACGTCATGCAAGCGCAAGGGTAAATGCCCTTGACATGCTCAAGCCAGGTCACTCCCGCTAGCTTTGTTGCGCCACGAAAGCCTTGTCAGTTGTCTGTAGTGTTTTGCCTGTCTCTGTGGGATCGATCCACATGTTTGGAGAGGCCAGCATGAATCACCTATCCTTACCACAATACATAGCACCACTGGAGCTGTTGTAAGAAATTATGCACCAAAAATACGCCAAGTGTTATCAGGGCTGGCAGCGGCACGACGTGAGAATGGCAAAAACACGAATGTAAGCGAAATAGAGGCAGCTTACTCTCGCGTCTAGCTCGATTTTAAGCAAAAAATGATAATACTAAAAATGCATGCAGATTCTGCTTGAGTGTTTCAATATTTCTATCAACGTTCGTTAATATATTTGCCAACAGATCGCACAAATTACACATGTCATCTCGAATAATTCTCGTGATGCCACATACTATTGGGACGTGCGCAGGACCACTCCTTGTACGTTACCTCCTCCATGTTTGGGCGTGCGCCTGTTAGATGAAGGGGAAGCGGCGTTCAGTCTGACATTTCACCTCTTTGCCCCGCCGCGGTGGTCTAGTGGCTAAGGTACTCGGCTGCTGACTCGCAGATCGCGGGATCGAATCCCGGCTGAGGCGGCTGCATTTTTGATGGAGGCGAAAATGTTGTAGGCCGTGTGCTCAGAATTAGATGCGCATTAAAGAACCACAGGTGGTCAAAATTTTTTGGAGCCCTCCACGACGACGTCTCTCATAATCATATGGTGGTTTTAGGACGTTAAACTCCACATATCAATCAATCAAAATTTCACTTCTTTCCGGGGCGTGCGATACCGGAAGTCTTGGCAGGTGTGATCGTGAGCACCCTGTTCACGCCTTACGCTTGCAAGCTAAAAATTCTGAAACCTGGTGAAGGACCCTTTAAGGTGTTCACAGACAGATGGGAAGTTGACCCTAGCCAGTATGAGCCTAAAAAATTCTGGATATCTAGCGATCTGACTATTCGCTCCTGTGCTGCCCTTCTCAGCCATGCCGAAAAGAAAGAGGCCCAGGAGAGTGTTCTTTTTACGGCGGAGACTTAGCTCACCATGCTTGCCAATAAAAGGAAAAATCATGTCCTGCGAACCGTGCAGGAAAAAGTCACTTTTGCAAGGCTATGTTGAACCATTAGCGCCTTTCTGCCATGATGAAATATATAAATTTTTTTTTGCTTTCCTGTTGTATACACAAGTCCTGCACATCTCTCTTTGAGAATTTGAAGTTCTGTAAAAGTTTAATGTGCCTTTATTTACATTTTAGAGAGCTTAAAACTGTGTTTTGCCTTCCTATTTTTGGTGCCTAAAACTAGATTTTAGTGCTTTTTTTTTAATCTGGCCTCTAGCGATCAGAGTGTGAAATGTAGGAATAAATTGAATATTCTTTTTTGCTGATTTGAATGGAATTGGTAATTTACAGTTGTGTTTCTGAGTTGTGAAAACCAGCACATCATGCTGTCAGGTAAACGAGCTTTGTCGCTGCCTGAAGGAGTCATTCGGATCGATGTCTCTAGTCTGCTGTTGTGTAGGCATGCCACAATTAGTGCTTAAAATTATAGTCTGTAAACTATCAGGCATTCCCCCTCAATTCTATGCCTATTGCAAGGCAAAAGTGGTTGACTCTGAGGAGCAGTCTGCCTTTTCTCAGCCATGGAAAGGGAAACCCGCATTACAGCATTTCATATGCACGTCGCGTGCAAGAATGAGTGGTGCACTGCAGAGTGCTAGCACGAACAATCACAAAACAGCATGGATTGACAGGGCATCACTTGCTTGTCAGTCTGTAGTTACTATCAGGGTAATCCGCCACTGGTGGTTAAGTTAGTCTTGCACGTATGAATATGTGAGCATGTGAATCTTAAAGTTCCACTGTGTTTTTTTCGTTGATGTTCAGCGATTAGACAGTCTGACTGGTAATCTTTTGGTTGCACAAAATGAAAAAGCCATCTCAAAACAGTAGTTGTCACTTACTTTAATGTTGTTGGGGCATTTACTCACACGTTTCTGTATTCTGCATTGTAGAGAGAAGGCACCTCAGCATGATCACCAAGGAAGCAACAGGTGAGATCTCGTGTATTCACTTGCTGAATCATAAGTAAACTAGTCGGCTCACTCGCCACGGGCGTCTTGCACACAGTCTGAATCACACTTCTCTCAGAAAGCCACTCGGTTGCTTCAGCTGCTGCTGTTCGCAAAACTGTGCTGGGGCTGCCACCGAATGATGCCAAACATAGCTCATAGGTTTTATGCTAAGTCATCGTGCTATGATTCAGGCACGAACGGAACAATGTAGCTAATGGGGACCCTAGACAGTGTATACAGCCATGTGCTTGACAACTCCAGGCAGGTGTGGTTCAGGCTGTACTGCCTACCTTGGTGTTGTCGATAATTTGCAATAACATTTTTCTGTATGTATTGGGACAATGTTAACACTTCGTGTTTGAGGGAGCTGTGTTTGCCGTGTTGCATGGCTTAACCTGGCGAACTGATGTGCCTTTCCATGTGGGGATGTATTTCATGAATGTGATGGTAGGCCCTGTCATAAGTGTGGGCTGGAAACTGACGAGGAAACAGTGCAAAAATGCGACAAAGAAAGAATGACCACACAACACTTCTTTCCTTATCCTATTTTAGTGCCTTTTCCCTCTTATTATCATGTACCAACTGTCCCTTCAAGACACCTTTCTGTACCGGAAAGCTAGAAGGCCGTGTGCTTTTGAATGTTCATTGTATGCATATACTAAAGTGATTTTTGAGGTTTTTTCACTGTCTTTGCTCGATTATAAAGCTACATAAACAGTTACGTACGCCCTTTCTTCACCACCAGGCGTGGAAAACTTATTGCACGTGGTAGTGCTGCACATGCTGATTTTCATTCGAGAAATGCCAAGTGCCACTCCAGTGATGGTCAGGTCATCAGATTGTCGCAGTAGGGTGGAGAAATGGCAATTTCGATCTTGCTAGGGGAAAGAAAGCTTTGTGGGTTGTGGAGGTACAGAGCACGAGTTTTCACTCATTGTTGGCGTCATAGGTTTTCTTTCGCAACTGGCCGCAGCATGTCATTTTGCTTGTGATACAAAAGTGGGGATAATGTCTGGCTGCAATCTCTCGCAGTTCTAATTTTTTGCTCACTTCTAATGTGCATGTTAAGCTTCAGCGAACTTTTCCAAGAAAGATGTACCTATCTACCAGGAAAGCAAACAATGGACGGCTGTAAAGATGCATATTCATGAGACATCTGCATTACTAAAGTTAGGTATGTAGATCTCATAAGTAAAGGAAAGAAACCGTCTTGGCAGCTCGTTGCACATAACGGTGGTAACGTACAGTGCATTAACTGATGCTTGGGAAGAATAGGTTGATGATGACGTCTTAGTAACGCAAAGCCCAAGAGCTCTAAACAGCCTTTTAAATCTGGCAGTTCGGCAGCAGTGCATCTTAAGCACACAACTAACACTATGTGCTTTTGCAGCTGACGATCGCTTCATCGCTGGATTTGTCACGCACGTGGAACAAGACACGGTGATAGCGGCAAGACTGCGGAACCACTTCGTTTCGGCCTTGCAACGCTCTCGTCGAACACTCACGTGGTTCCTGTGCACCTTCTCTACCACAAGAGGGCAGGAGGACAACACTGCTGGCTTTAAAAAGCGACGGATCGATGACTGGACTTGCAGTTCAGCAGCAGTGCATCTTAAGCACACAACTAACGCTATCTGCTTTTGCAGCTAACGAAAGCTTCATCGCTGGATTTGTCACGCACGTGGAACAGGACACGGTGACAGCTGCAAGACTGCGGAACCACTTCGTTTCGGCCTTGCAACGCTCTCGTCGAACACTCACGTGGTTCCTGTGCACCTTCTCTACCACAAGAGGGCAGGAGGACAACACTGCTGGGTTTAAAGGGTGACGGATCTACGACTGGACTTTCAGTTCGGCAGTAGTGTATCTTAAGCACACAACTAACGCTATTTGCTTTTGCAGGTAAGAAATACACGTTCGATTTCCTACACGCTATACACTGCTGCCGGACTGCATCAAACTGCATTTGTACCTTCTCTGTTTTTACGCTAGTGGTATATTGCTATGTCAAAAAAAGGCTGTGGACGAACTGCGTGCTGAGACAATTGATGAATTGAAGGAGATAAAAGAGAGTCTAGCAGAACTGAAAAAGCTCAAACAGGAAATTAAGGACCTTGGAGCCTTCCGATGGAGGCGGAAATGTTGTAGGCCCGTGTGCTCAGATTTGGGTGCACGTTAAAGAACCCCAGGTGGTCTAAATTTCCGGAGCCCTCCACTACGGCGTCTCTCATAATCATAGAGTGGTTTTGGGACGTTAAACCCCACATATCAATCAATCAATCAAGGACCTTGGAGCCTTGAGAGAAGTGATCCATGCCGTTTTAACAGAAAACAAGGAACTTAAAGTGCAAAATGCTAAGTTGGCACGAAAACTTGAGGAGCTAGAAACGTACCAACGCTCCAATAACTTGGAAATCAAGGGTGTTCCTGTTGATGAAGAGCCGATAGCTATCATTAAAAAGATTGGCGAACTAGTTGCAGAAGAAGTACAAGAGTCTGACATTGATATGTGCCACAAAGTGCCAACAGCTAAGCATAATGAACATAACATAATTGTTCGATTTGTGCGCTGCATCAAGAGGAACGGTTTCCTTGCTAAAGCACGAAAGAAAAAAATTGATACCAGAATGCTTGGTTTTGATGAAAATCGTCCAGTGTTCATCAATGAGCACTTGACAAGGCAAGGCGAAACCAAAGAAAAATGAGGTTGGTTGGAAATACGTGTGGACCACTGGAGGGAAAGTAATGGCCAGACGTAATGAAACATCCCCTGTTCTGCATATTTTTAGCATTGATGACATCAGCAAGATGGTTGCCTAATCTTATTCACTCAAAGCATGTTTTGACTTTTTCAGTATAGTCATGGCTTCAATCGATAAATGCCTTTATCATGATTACATTTCCTTTAGAAATATATCTGCTGCGCTTGAAAAACATATTTCAGTCCTTCATTTAAACGCCCAAAGTTTAAAAAATAAGCAAGGTAAAGTTGAAGAGTTGCTTCAATTGACCGAAACCAATCTCGATGTGCTTCTTTTTACTGAAACGTGGCTTTCTGATAAGGATTATGCCTTCCGGCTCGATAACTACAGATATCAGGGACTAAACCGCACCTACGCTCGGGGTGGCGGCTTGGCTGTCTATATACGAATTGATCTGAATTCGAGATAATTTCGGATTTCTCGCTGAATAATCAAAACATTGAATGCCTCATTATTGGTCTTAAAACAGTAACACTTTCAGTACTCTACAGGCCACCTTGCGGAAACAAAAAGGATTTCTTTTTCTATATGGATAAGCTTCTATCTTACCTCAGCGAAACAGGCAAAATGTTCGCCGTACTAGGTGATACGAACATAGATATGATGGCCGAAAATGCAACAACTAGATAATATAAGCAGTTGATGTACTCTTATGCATGCTTGAATATGATAACCCTGCCAACACGAGTGACCGCTTCTAGTGCCACCCTGTTGGATGTTTGTATCACCAATGTACATGCTTCTACTGTGACTCCTGGTGTCATGTCCGTCGACATAAGTGATCAATTTCCAATTTTCTGTTTTCTGCCCTGCTCCAAAAAATTCAAGCGTAGCACCTTTTCCTATCGTCTCATTGATTAAACGACGATAGCTCTATTTCGCTCACTTATTAGCGAAATAAGCTGGGAATCCTAACTGCTTGAAAGTGACCCAAATAAGGCATACAATTCATTTTTCGATAAAATGATTGCTGGTTACGATAAAGCCTTTCCGCAACATAGTGTTACAAAACGACCTAAAAAAAATTAGGAAACCATGGGTTAACGCTGCGCTTCTCACAAAAATTAAAAGAAAAAAATCAAATGTACCACACATTCATTAAAACACGGAATAATAATCAATTACCCGAATTTAAGATTTATCGTAACCAGGTAAATTCAGAGCTAAGAAAAGCGAAGGAAAAATATTACGAAAGGGTTTTCTCGCATATATATACGAATCCAAGAAAAATTTGGCAAGAAATTAAGAAGTTGTCTGGAGCGAATGCTACTTGTGAAAACGTACGAATATCTTCGGTAAATGGTGCTCTTACAGACGGTGAAGCTGCCAGTGCCCTAAATACTCACTTTGTTGAATGCTGTAACAGCAATTCCTTTGAAAATCCCGAGTATGTAAGACTCGCTGTAACGAAACAATCTGTGCCAAATTCTTTTGTATTATTTCCTACGACTGCAGGTGAAGTTGAAAAGGTAATCAGTAGTTTTAAATGCAATGCAGCTGCAGGATTTGACGGTATACTGGCATCTCCCAATAAATATGCATCGGATGTCATATCTACAGTCCTAGCTTATATTATCTATAGAATCTTCGAATGCGGAATTTTTCCAAGCAAACTTAAAATAGCCCGTGTCTCTCCAATTCACAAAAGGGGGTGCAGACAATTCTGTAAACAATTTCCGACCTGTTTCAATACTACCTCTCTTCTCAAAACTTTTTGAGGCTGTTATTAATTCACGACTGGAAGGTTTTTTAAATAAGTATGCTATAATTAGTACATCTCAGTATGAATTTCGGAAAAATAATTCATGTGAGGATGCACTCCTCAAAATAAAACATCAAATACTACAAAACATTGAAAATCGTTTATACACGGTCGGTTTATTCCTTGACCTCCGTAAAGGATTCGACAGTGTGAATCATGAAATACTGTTATCTAAACTTCATAGCTATGGGATACGCGGTACAACGTTAGATCTCACGCGAAGCTACTTAACTGATCGTTTTCAGTATGTTTCACTTAATCAGGTGAGCTCTCCATATCTTAGAGTACAGACTGGCGTACCGCAGGGATCCATACTTGGCCCGGTATTATTTAACATATACATCAATGACCTCCCAAGCATTTCACCTACACCGAACATAGTCATGTATGCGGATGACACTAATCTATTCTTTTCAAATTCATCCCTACAACAGATTGAAAAAGAAATTAATGATTATTCAGATTTATTATCTGACTGGCTGAAGTTAAACAAACTTCAATTAAATGTCAGCAAAACTAAGTATATAATATTTAAACCGATAAATAAGCCAATGCCTGTCAAGATTACTGTTGTATTTAAAGGAGAGCACATAGAACAGGTAACAACGCAAAAGTTTTTGGGGGTATGGTTTCAAAACCTCTCTTGGGACAATCATATCAATATACTTAGCAGCGACCTCAGTAAAGTAGTAGGCTCTATGTATAAAATTAGTAGTCTTATACCACTAACACTAAAGAAGGCAATGTACTATGCCCTCTTTCACTCAAAACTTAGCTATTGTGCATTAATATGGGGAACAACGACTGCAAAAACTTACAACAAATTAATAAAACTGCAAAAAAGGGCAATGCAAACTTTCGAAAACTATCACGGTAGACCGCGAGATTTACCCACACACAATCTTTTTGAGAAACACTCGTTAATCAGAGCAGATCAAATCTACTATCATAGATTACTTTTGCACATAAAAAAGCGCAGGCTCCATGTTAGAAGCCTGCCCGTTTCTCCCCCTCGATATCAATTGCACCACCAAACGAGAATGCCACCACTTATGCGAACTAACTACGGGCGTCAGGACCTTGAGTATCAAGTACCCCGGCTATTGAACATTGTTAAACATCATATAGATTTTCATGCACCCCACTTTAAAAAATTTATAAAGAACTTTCTGTTACATTCCACGGTAACTTATCAATAAAATATATCTGTCTAATTGTCTACGTGTACCGCATATACAGTTTGTGCTACAATTTGAAAGGTCACAATTTAATGCGTATAGGCATATATTCTTGAAGTGTCTATATGATATGTTTGTTTTCATGAACAGTTTTCATGTATGATGTCTACCTGTAATGCTTTATTTGCAGTGACAATTATGTGCATGCATGTTTTGATTTTTATTGTTGCTCTATTGTTTGCATACTCGCATCGCTCGCAAACATGTACACGCATGCCGAATGCGCATTGGAGTAGGAGCGGAGCCTCTGTCAGGCAATACGGCCTTTAGCTCTTACTCCTCTTTCTGTATCAGAAAGAAATAAAATAAACTTCAACTTCAAATACAGGGCTTGGTTTGCATTGTGTCATTGTTCCATCCTTGACATTATTCAACACAGATTTCAAATTCTTGACTGCTTCTCAGTGACGGCGCGGTTTGATCGGGGTAGTGGTCACTGCACATGAACCACTGGTCTTGCTGTGTGCTTGCTGTCAGTTCAGGTTTAAAAATCTTTTAACCCTTTCGGCCCTGGAATTTTTTCGTCACACCTGCAATTTTTTGGGTGTGATATTCTGCTTCTTTACACCATAAAACAGTGGTGTTTATTTAAAAATTTGCGCGGTTAGCTTTACTTTAAGTTTAGAACCATGTCCTCAAATGAGGACATCAGGGCCCAATGAGTGCAGTCGAGGCAAAAGTGAATGTTAGTGTAACGGTTTATTTTCTACTTTATACACCTACTTTGGTGCAGTAAAATAGTTTCTAGCAACGCGTGTAATGTTCAGTGATGGACATGAAATTCTTTGAAGCAGTTTCTCCCATTTATGAGGCAGAGGTGGACATTGCACTTTTCACACTTGATTCTTGGCTTGCCCTTGCAGCCTTCCAGCATGCAGCGCTGTTGTTCTTCTTTTGCAACAGGCCAGTGACCGGTTTGGTCATACCTGACATCTTCCACTGGCCTTCGATTGCCACACTGAAGCTTTTTCAATGGCTGCATCGGGGCCGCTCCTGTAGCATACCCGCCACCGTGGCAATGGCAGACTATAGACTGCGATATGTCTTTTCGAGAAGTTACAAAACATGCGCCTATTGCCCATATTCGAACATACTTCCTGGAACTTCAACACAAATACACGTGTCCTGAGTTCTTTACAGATGCCTCCAAGTCTAACTCCTCTGTGTCCTACGCTGCTGTCGGCCCATCCTTTTCGGATGCTGGCCCTCTACATCCAGGCACAAGTATCTTCACAGCGGAAGCGTATGCGATACCTGTGGCGGCTAAACACATCAAGCAATTACAAATACAAAAAGCAGTAATTTATACAGACTCCCTCAGTGTGGCAACGGCTCTGCACACTCTTAAAAAACACAAAAACCCAGTCCTTGTCTCACTTTACTCCATTTTGTGCACACTCTACACACTCAAACAACATGTTGTAGTGTGCTGGGTGCCAGGGCACCGTGAGATTCAAGGCAACTTGAGGGCGGATTAGCTCGCTGCATACGTCCACAAAAGCACTGCCCCTACACCCATATCAATCCCGGCCCTTGATCTTAAGCCGTCTCTCAAACGAAACCTCAGGGTATACTGGCAGAGCAAGTGGGATACACACACACAAAACAAACTACACGTTATTAAGCCACACCTTGGTCATTGGCTGCTCGTATCAAAATCGCGTCATACAGAGTTAATACTAACGAGACTCAGGATAGGACACACATACGCAACACACACATATCTTTTGTCTGGTGACGATCCACCATTGTGGGACAGATGTGGTAAAGCATTAACAGTCCTTCACATGTTAATCCAGTGCAAACACTTGGAAACTCCAAGAAAACAACATTTTCCATTACCCTACCGACAACATATACCTTTTACACCCTGCAATGTTTGCGGTAGGGAACCGCTTTTTAGTCATAAATCATTGTTAGCGTTTTTAAAAGAAATTCATAGTTTTCATATCATATACCCGGGCATTCCGTAGCACGACCTCTCCAGAGAGGTTTTTGCTGCGGTGGCTACACAAGAAAGCACTTGCCTCACGGCCCTTGGACGCAAGGGTATGAACGAGTGAGGCACTTGTGCTAATGCCATACATATCCACCATCGTCTTTTATTAACACCAACTTTTGTCATCTATTCACATCACACACACCTTTCACGGGATGCTCATGATTTTATTACTTGTATGTTTTTAGCCGCCTTACCGCGAGGAATTTTGTGGCCCTTATACAGCCACTTATCACAATCATTGTCCATATTTTTAGTAAGATGAACTGGCGCTCTTTGGCCGTGAAATGGCCCTTGCGCCACAAAACATCAAACATCATCATGGGTTTTTTCACGTTATGCTCCCTGCACATAAGAAGGTCCATTTTTTCTTAAAGTGTGGTCCAATAAAATGATAATTGTGAAAACTAGGAGACCATTGCACAGAAAGTACAGGAGATCCGCTGTGCTTTCTTCTATGGTACATACCGTAAAATGCCGAGTGAATTCCCCCCTCACAAGCAAGCACCACCCTCCCCTCTTCGGGAGATTTGAAATAAGTGCCAACGACAGGTTTGGGACTGAGCTGGTGCCAACTACCCTAATCTGGTCGGATTATTTTTTGAAGAAGGGAGGGTGCTTATTCGGCATTTCACGATACATAATTAACATTCCCCTATAATTTTGTTGGCATCATTATCTGTTAGTTCTCATAAATATCATTAAAAATAATAAAAACAAGCCCTTGAAATTATCCTGTTTTCTTGCAATAAAATTAAGTTATTTGCAAATAGCACTGCATTGTGTCGTCCTGTGTTTGTTGTTTAATGTTACGGTTGATGATAGCGATAGTACTGTGTAACAAATGTGGCGAGTACAGGACATACTGCAGCTAGTTCTGTGCCAGATGTGATTTACCGCAATATCACGAGCAATCGGACTCTTTTACGTTGAAGGATAATCTGACAGGACTTGGAGGGGGGCCCTTTCATGGTCACGGATAGAAATTCAAGATGGCAGAGAAAGAACGACTGTAAATATCAAATGAACAGCCGTGCTTTTCAAGGAATGTTCTGTTGAATATGCATGCTTTCTCTGTTTTTATTCACCCTCGTTGCACTAATAAAAAGTGTCAATGACGCAGTGAAAACGGTGGGACGGGAGGGGGGGGGGGAGGCACTTGTGCAGTCATTGGTGCATATTTCAAATCTCCAGGAAGGGGTGCACCTGCACGGGTAGGGATGCTTGTTTGGGATTATACGGTAGTTATAATTAGCTCTGGCGGTCATTTGTTCACATGTTGATGTGACCGAAGAGTTCATGTGTGATATGCAGCGGCAGTTGCTGAGGCGGTGAAAGCCCTCGAACGCTTCCGAGAATCTCTGAGTCCGGCTGCAGCCGCTGAGCACGAAGAAGACCTCAATGCTTTACTCGGAGTGTTGGCAGCGGACCCAGTGTTGGGACGCGTCTTGGCACTGCAGGTGAGTGGTGTTTATGTTTGGCCTTACTCTAGTGTTTACTGTGTACTTTTTCTTTAAGCAAAAAAACAAAAAAAACAAGCTTGCACTTGGCCACGCAAGACTTGAAACAGCAAGGCTGGTTAATCTAAGTGAAAGGCTTTATCCGCTAATACTAAGCCACTAGGCTAAAGTTATGCTTCAGACTTGGTTTAAGCAATGCTATCTTCCAGCTTCCCACTCATTCTCGCATAGTGTAGATTTTGGATTTGTCTCTTTCGCTTCATGCCAGCTCCTTTCTTGTTCATGTGGATTGGATGAGAGTACCGCCGCTAATTTCGTTATTGCTCAGAGTGCATGTCAAGCCTTGTGCTACCCAGCATCTTCTTCAGGAGTACGGTTTTTTTTCGGATGACCCATGGCTGCAAAATGCTTCAGCTTGACCAAAGGGGGCTATTTTGTAATGATCCCAAGGACATGCACATGCACAGTAGGTCTACTCAGGACATATACATGGTGCCCCAGCTATTTTTAGTCAGACTTAAAAATATGCCCACACATGTAATTACGATGCCACTAAATGCATGTTGCTCACCGTTGCCTGGAGTTAGTCAGATTATCTTTTGTGTTCTAAAATATTGTTTACATAGATCTGTTTAATTAACCAACTTTTGAAAGAATAAAAATTCATAAAAAATTTCAATGAGAAACATGTAGATTGGCTTGCAAAACATCCGATTACATAGTTTCGAACCTTATATCTGTTAAATATTAGTGTTTTTCTGCTAACTACTGATGTTACAAAATAAAAAAAATACCACATGACAAACTTGCTCATGTGCCAGTGCGCACGGTGATTCTAGTGCTCCCAAACGTTCAGTGTACAAACAACCATAGCATTCGCCCGATTATGCTGTCTCAACAGGGCCACAACAATGGTGGTTGCTTCGGAATGAATGTGTTTCACTATCTGCCATAAAAATGATAACCACTGTGACTGCTGATCGCTGTCACGAACCGGTGCGAGGAAAGTGTATCGTTCACACGCGGAATGTTAGGGAGCCCCAGAATCGCAGCGCACGTAGACCCGCCAGTTGGTTTGTCACGTGGTATTTTTTGTATTTCACAGGCATTTGTAGTTAGTAGAAAAACACTGATAATTAACAGATATAAAGTTCAAGACTATCTAATCGGACATATTGCAAACCGACCTACAACTTTTTCATTGGCATTTTTTATCCATCTTCCTTTCTTCAAAAGTTAGTTAATTAAACATCATCTAATAAACAATATTTTAGAACACAAAAAAGTAGTCTGATTAAGGGCAGATGCGGGTCGAAATACGCAAGTTTTTTTTTTTCAATATTACCGATTTTTTATTTTCGCCTGTTTTGATAAGATTAGTACATCTACTGTTATGAAAAAAATAATACAGGTCGAGACTTAACTGGGAATGCTTTATACATCTAAAGACTTAACTGGGAATGCATCTAAAGAGCACAAAGTGCCTATTAAAGGTCGAAAGTGTGCAGTCTTCGAGCACCTTGCCGCCGATAATGCGCCGCTGCTCGCCATTGTTGATCGCATTAGTCCAAGAGTCGAGCCTCACTCTTCAAATACCAACAATTCCTCTCAATGATGCAGTGCAAGAAATAATAAAAAGAAGCACTCTTCTGCATGCTTTATGAGCGCCGCAACTGGCTTATCACATGGTACGAATCGGGGACTGCCATTGGCCGCTGCGCGCCTGTATGTGCTGTGAAACCTATTTGCGGGGTCCATGTCTTGTTGAGCAGCGCAGCTGAAGAATGCTTTTTTCATGTAATTATCTCCGTTATGAATGAAAAAAAGCATTGCTCGCAAGTGAAAGCCATTGTGCGGCGCGCTCTGTAGGAATAGACTACGAGTAGCTGGTCCGATTTGCCGCAGTTATTGGCTTGCAAAAGCCAATGCATCAAAAGTCAGTCACACCCGTCAGGCGGAAAGTTCGTGGTGCGGCAATGGATGACGTCAGCGCCAATCTTGCGAGGTCGAAAGAGCTTGCAGTGAGAGAACTTAGCAGGGACGACATTGCCATTATGTACGAGGGTATGTGGCACAAGCATGGCTGCAAAATGGCATGACACTAGACTTAGTTTGGATTTCGCAGTCCTGTCGAACTTCTTCCTAGCTTGCAGTTGGCACAAGGCTCTGCCAAATGGAGCGGAAGTTTGGCAAGCGTTTCATGGCCCTGTTTGTGAGCGAAATGTCTGTGAGGAGTCGGCTCGAAAAAGGCGAGGGACAAACTCATGGTGCTGGCGTATTTTAGTCGCAGTGGCCACTACAAGAAGCATTGTCCTTTCTGGTGTGCAAATTTCATCTGATTTAATTATATTTTTATAAATAAAAACTCAATTTTAACTTTAAAACTCGTTTTTCTCAAAACAGAAATTTTGCCATTTTTTCCAATGTGCCCCTCCTTTTTCGGGCACTTCTACTGCTCGGATCTGCATGAAATTTTACCCCAATTTTTCCCAATGCATGAAAAGTGCAATTATCTTGTTTAAATTACAAGGTTTTATTGTATAATAAAAAAATTGTATGTATACTTTTACTAGGGTAGGTGAAATATGGACTTTTTATGTGTATTATTTTTTACGCATACTACATATTTTGTATGTGTTTCCTAATTAGTGATTTGCACTCTTCACTTTATTTGAAGCATTATGAGCTATGATAGGTAAAAACTTACAGAAGTTTAGGGATGAAAAGAGGGGGGGCAAAAGGGTGAAGGTTTTCACTTTATCAAGTTGCAGAGCTAAAAGTGTGTAAGTTGCAAGAAAACTTATTGAAATCAGCATAAAAAGTTCCATAAACAGCTCAAATTTCATTGCTCTAGGGTGAATATTAAAAAAAAAGTGTCTTCGAGTAGCATCTCCCCTTAACTGCAGGCAACAGTCAAAATCATGCATTTAGTCACGTCGCAATTGCTTGTGTCGGCATATTTTTAAACGCTGGCTAAAAATAGCTGGGGCACCCTGCATAATGTAGTAAACAGTTGTTAGGTAACTTTTTTAGATGTGAAGCAGCTTATCCAGTATGTATCAGCTTATCCGGTGTGTGTGACCCCTCCAACTGCACATGCGCAACAGCTGGCCCATGTACTGCCAGAACATCCGGGCACGCACTAGCGCGTTCGGGCCTGTGTAAGTGGCTGTGTATTAGGCTGTGAGCTCTCCTCCTTACACTCTCTCAGATATCATGTGATGGCATCGAGGAACAAGATTCTGCAGACCCGCGATGAACCCACGTGCTCCCGTGTGGCGTGGCGATGAAACCGGGTGGCATGCTCCAACAAGAGTTCGGAAAGAGTAACAGAAACTACAGTGAATTCATGGTGTGCTTCACTCTTAAGGTGCCTGTGATGAAAGGAACGTTAAGTCGACCCATGCGCTGCTTTGCATGCTACTCATGGTTTCCTTTTTGTGGGAGATAATCTAATTTTTATTTAACCTTGGCACGATTTTCCTTCGTTATTCCGGTAGCTTCGATGCGGCTCTTTCGCAGATGTTTCTGTGGCACGTGCATGACTTGGCATGGCATCCCAGTAGTGAGACTAAGCGAGGCCAGGTGGTGTGCAGCTGTTGCTAGGCAATGGTACAGCGAGTTTTGTTGCAGGGAACAGCCGATATTATGCCATGCTTTACAGATTCGCTATTGGAAAATTGAAGTACTGTAGCTGTATATGCCTCTTACTCAGAGCCTGTAGTGCTGGTCGCTTGTCCACTTTGTAATAATGAAAGCTATGGAGGGGTTCTGCGACGCAAGTTGTCCATTTTACTCTCTAGAACTATTCTCATTATGTCGAATGACAGAGCAATTGGTGTGATGAGAAATATCATATGCACCTTATTGAGCAGGGAATTCTCGTAAGTATACAAACAAAGTAAGAGTTAGCCTCAGTCCAAATACTGTCACTTCCAGCTATCACGTTTCACTCTCCCAGGACATCATAGGGTGCTTGAGTAGCGTGGGGGGGCTTTGTGTGTAAATTATATACCCCTGTCACACGGAACATTTCAATGTCATTTGAATACAATTACATTCTCATCTAATGACATTTTGTGGCTGCTAAACAGCAGTATATAATTTTATTAGAATCCATTGACTGCTGCCGAATGAGTTCAAGGAGCACATTCCCTGTCGCAGTCGAACCGAATGTATACTCTCTATCTACCCCAGCGACTACTTAAAAGGTGGCATTCGGCATTCTAAATTTGACCCAGATTCATGCAGGCATGCTAATAATGTTGCTATTATAGGGCATCTATCATTCTAACAAGGACCAAAGAATGGAAGGCTTTTGTAAACTGTCTTCACTCTCCATCTCAGTGGCGTCTGGCGACCACACTGTCAGCCATGATGTAAACAAGCGGACGCTTATGTGCACTTGTAGGCATGTAACTGCAGCGATAGCATCAGCTGCGTGTGTGCAGGGAACCCAGGTAGACGTGCTTTCTTTCATAAAGCTATGGCAATTCCATTGCAAGCTACTAGCTATGTATGAGACTGCATTTTAGAGTAAACGAATGCGAAACGATCCTAGTTGTTAGGTTTGTGGTTGCACCACACACTATACCACGTGTGCATCTGTTACTCTGTGTTCTAGGAAACCTGGATAGACGCGAAATCGAAACACGAAAACTTAGGGCTAAATAACACACATACTTTTCATTCCAGCATCAAAAGTTTGTGCCACATCGATATATTTTGACTCGAGCATTAACGTCAGAGGCAGTATTATGTTTAGCAACCAGATTTTCTGCAACATGATCTATTAATCGGAAGCAATAGCTTATAGCAGGAGTTATGCAGTAAACGATCAACAATTCGGATTTCACGGCACTAGAAAAAATGCCCAATTTTAGTGAAGGCTGAATGATCATAATGTTATGATGTTTATTCAACCAGAGAAGTCGCAACGAGGTCGCAACGGAAAATGGCCGTATGGCAAATCTGACAAAGGCGGCACAGCTTCTCGCGCAATCAGAGCTTTTCGTTCTCTTTCTAAGGTGCATATGCTCCACTACAATACCCCCCCCCCCCCCCCTTCCCGGGGTGAAGAGTAGCCATCTTGGAGACTCGGAGAGTAGGCACAATGAGGGGATCGTAGTAGGGCTTTAGACGGTCGTCGTGTACAATCTCGTGTCCTCGACAGCGCAAATCTGGCGATTGTGTTAGGGGCTCGATGATGTAATCCACCGGTGATGTCGCTTCATTGACATGGTACGGACTATGGTACCGGGCCAGAAGTTTAGAAGAAAAGCCAGGAACGTGCGGGGGCACCTAAAGCCACTCAAGGGAGCCAGCACAAAACGTAGGAGCTATGTGATGAACGTCGTCATGTCGAATCTTTTGTAGACCTTGAGCCTCACTTGTCAGAGACCGAGCCAACTGACAGCAGTCTTCAGTGTATCTGGCGACTTCAGAAACCGGAGAGCACTCAGATGCATCAGTGCGGTATGGGAGTATAGTGTCCAGTGGGTGGGAAGGTTCGCGACCGTACAACAGAAAGAACGGGGAAAAAGCAGTGGTCGCTTGCATCGCGGTGTTATAAGCGAAGGCAACAAAAGGTAATACATCGTCCCAGTTAGTGTGGTCGGAGGAGGTGTACATCCTCAGCATGTCGCCAAGTGTGTGGTTGAACCGCTCAGTGAGACCATTGATCTGTGGATGGTTTGAGGTAGATTTCTGGCGGATGATGTTGCATTCAGCGAGGATAGCTTGGATGACCTCCAACAGGAACACTCGACCCCTATCACTAAGTAATTCCCGTGGAGCACCATGGCGTAGAATGAAGCTGCAGAGAATGAAGTGTGCAACTTCGTGGGCGGTCACTGCCGGTAGAGCTGCAGTCTCAGCGTAGCGTGTCAGATCATGAACGCCAACAATAATCGGCCAGCTTCTAGAGTCACTATATGGGAGGGGGCCATAGAGGTCGATACCCATGCGGTCGGATGGGCGAGCTGGGCATGGGTGTGCATGTAACATGCCAGTAAGGTGCCGTGGAGGTGTTTTATTCTGTTGACAAGTGGTGCAAGACTGAACGTTTTTCTGCACAAAGCGATACATTCCTCACCAGTAATGTCGTTGGCACAGCCTTTTGTAGGTTTCAGGACACATGCGTGAGCACTTTGGGGATCTGCATGGAAATTCATGCAGATGTCAGAACGCATATGAGTAGCGACAGCAAGAAGCCACTTCCGACCACCAGGCATGTAGTCGCGGCGGTACAGAATGTTGTATAGCATGGAAAAGTGGGCTGCTTGCTGGCGTAACGCTCTCGTGAAAGGGACAGCAGATGTGGGCATGCAAGATGGAATTGATCATGCGCTCAAATGTCGCAGGTGCGTTGCAGAGCCCGAATGGCATGACTTTGAACTCATATAGGCCAGCGTTACAAAGGCTGTTTTAGGGCAATCAGATTCAGCCATTGGCACCTGCCAATACCCAGAATGCAGATCCCAGAATGTAAAGTACTCGGCACCTTGTAAACAGTCAAGAGCAACATCTATTCGTGGTAGCGGGTAGGCATCTTTCTTCCTAATCTTGTTTAAGCGGTGATAGTACACGCAAAATCAAACGGTGCCATCTTTTTTCTTTACCAGAACCACAGGTGATGACCACGGGCTTTGAGAAGGCTCTATGACTCTACATTTTAACATGTCATCTATTTGCTCCGTAATGACGCGGCGCTCTTCGACGGAAACGCGATAAGGACGCTGTTGCAGAGACAAGTGTGAGCCGGTGGCAATAGTATGAGTGATAGTCGTGGTGCGGCCCAAAGCAGGTTCTTGAAAGTCGAAAGAAGAGCAAAACTTGTTAAGGAGAGCAACAAGTTGGCGGCGATGCGAGAGGGGAAGGTCTGCGTCAATGGCATTGTCGAAGGCTGACGAACTTGATGGCTGAGACAGATGAGTGATTGGGGCTGTGTGACATGGCGTTTTGCCGGGAAGAATAATATCATCGATATGGTCGACAGGTTGCACATATTGTAAGGTTTTACCACTAAGTAAGCCAATGGGGTAGTTGCAGTGGTTGGTAACCAGCATTACGGTTGAACCAGACGGAATGGTAAGAACGGCAAATAGGAGAACAATGCCGTTGCGTTCAGTAAAAACTGGAGACGGAGTAAATATGACCGTGGCATCAGTTTGTGCCGCACAAGAAAGGCTAATAGGGACTGAAGCTTCGGGAGGCAAGGTGATGTCGTAGTCAGCGATGAGTTTGCAGAGCAGAGGAGAACGGTTGGGTGATGGAAATTCACATGTTGGCACAAAGGACACTTCCACACGTGAACAATCGATGATAGCTTCATCACGTGATAAGAAATCCCAACCCAGGATGAGGTCATGAGAGCGAGGTGGTAGAAAAAAAAATCGGACGATGTACAAAACGTCTTGGATGACGACGCGCACCGTACACACAGCCGAGGGATCAATGCGATGTGGGCTAGCCATGGATAGCACCATGCCACAGAGAGATGTGGTCACTTTCTTCAGTCTCCGACAAAATTTTGCGTTCATCACAGAAACGGTGGCCCCGGTATCAATTAACGCAAGTGTGGCGACTCCCTCAACATCGACATCAATAACATTTTGCAGCAAAAATGGAGGCTTTGAAAATTGCGCAGAAGTTGCAGTTCTTGCCCCCCGGAACTGCACTGATTAGTTATCCTCCTCGGGAGGTGGTCGACGACTCATAGGCGATGGCGATCGGCGACGAGGGGATGGAAAACGGGCAGCTGATAGGCGACGATCCGAGTCGAAATGCCTTTGTTCATATGCAGACATGGTGGCCTGCTGCCGCGCGTAGGTAGGAGTTTCGAAGGAGGCGTACGCAGGTGTGGGACGGCGGCGGCAGAGGCGTGCAATAAGGCCAGGGATGTCACACGCGAAGCAGATAGGACGGTTGTCACGGGTGCGCCACTCATTAGATTGACGGAAAAAGTGAGGTGGGGGCCTGTAAACTGGAGGCGAGGCCGGAGGAGGTGGAGCCGATAAGAAGACTGGATGTGGTGAGGGCTGCACGACCATTGCTGCGTAGCTGAGAGGTGAAGGTGGTGCAGGTTGTGCGGACCTCCGGTCGGCCGAACGCTTCAGTCACGAGGGTCTTAAAGGTGGACCAGTTGGCAATGGCGGTTTCACTGTTGGTAAACCAAAGCTTAGCGATTTCAGCCAAGTAAAAGCTAACATAAGCAAGCTTAGAGGCGTCGTCCCACTAGTTGCTGGCGTTTACGCGTTCGTACAAAGAGAGCAAGTCTTCAACGTCCTGCTCACCAGTGCTGCTGAAGATCGGTGGGTCCCATTGACAGGTAGCGCCGGAGCAGGTAGACGGGGCAGCCGATGGTGCTGGCTGGCTGTGCTGGTAGGGGCTGGTTGGCGACTGCGTCAGTCATGTTGTGCGGTGGTCTCTCGACCAACTTGCGAGAGCGGAGCTCCAGGTCTGCTTAAGGATCTCAGCAGCCTCCACCAAATGTGATGTTTATTCGATCAGAGAAGTCGCAATGAGGTCACAACGGAAAATGGTCGTACAGCAAATCTGGCAAAGGCGGCACAAGTTCTCGCACAATCAGAGTGTCACAGAACGAGCGCTAAAAATAGGCGCGCCGCAAATTCTTGCGGTAACGCGCGGAAGAAACGCCGCGAAGTCAAAAGAAAAAAAAAAGGGAAAGAAAAAGAAAACAAACGGCCAAGGCTCCCCGGGCGCGCGCTCTCCCCGCAGAAGCGTGGCTTCATCGACGAACCTCCTCACCCCACAACGGCGGCCGAGCAAGCCCGCGATTTTTCTAGAACGAAGGAGGCGTGGCCACGCCGAGATGAGTCATCTGACGCGGAGGGCAGTCGAACCGTCTCGCACCTCTCCCCAGCCTTCGTTGCGCATCGCGCCGACGAAATGAGGAGAACTTTCTGGAAGGTGGCGCGGAAGGTATTTAATCGAGCCGCCGAGACGAGAAAGCAGGAGGAGACGGAAGTGAGCGCCAGAGCGCGTAGGGATTCCGCCGTGTAGTCGGCGAAGGTTTTGGTCCGTAGGGACGAAGCCGGAGATGAAGAGGATTTCCACCTGAGGGGTGAAGGCTCCGGCTACAGGCAAGAGCGTGTGTTTACCGCTATCGAGCGAAGACCCGTGGCAACAGCTGCGGGTGTGAAGCCGACGTGTTCCGGCGAAGAAGTTTGAAGCTTGGAGAGTGGCCTATTGAAGACGGGAGTTTTCCTGGAAGAGAAACTCCGGCGAGGTTTCCTGGAAGAGAAACTTCGAGGGCTGCGGAACGACAACAACGCTGAACTTTGAGTGAGTGATTCTCGGAAGAGTATCATTCAGACTTTTGTTCCAAGGACTTTGGACTGAATAGGTTTTCTATCTCTTTAGTCTTTAAGTGTCTTGGTTGTTCAATGCATGCGACTGCATTGTAGTGCGTATTGTTGTCTGTGTCCGTTGTTTCGAGTGTGGCTTATTGTACTGTATAGTTTGTTGTTTGATTAGTGACATATTGTACTCAACTATTGTGGAGTGTGCATACTTGTGTATTGTTTTCGATCTGCCATTATTGAGAATATAATTTTGTTTGTTTATCAACTCTCGGCTCCGACTTGTTCTTTGGGCCACAGCCGGCGTCCGCTGGCGCGCCAAAAAGGACCACTTCTAAATTGTCCACGCTTTCGTTGTGCGGTTCGGGGGGCCGATACTTCGGCCCTTGGAATTAGCCCGGCGATCGCCTCCCTAATTAACGGGACCGGTGTGACACAGAGCGTGGGGCTTTTCGTTCTCTTCTGAAGGTGCATACGCGTTAGTTTGTATGCTTCACTACAATAAGTATAAAAAGAGCTATAACAAGTGTCAAATACATCAGTGCATTTTCATATTCCTTGCGCACGCGTAAATACAGTAGTCATTTTGCACAAGCAGTTGGAAAGCCACAACTTTAGTCCTTCACATCTTCGCTCACAATGGGAACTTGACCTGAAACCTCAGTGTCTGAAGCCGAATAGTGGTCTTAGCGCATACCTTTTTGTGTAACGCCACCACTGCAACCAGGCTTAGCGCACGCTATAGTTCTTTAGGCAGAAGAATGGTCGGCAACTGGTTGTTCGTACATCAGTCATAATGTAGCTAATGAGTTTTGTGCACTAGGACTGTAACTGAAGCTCTTCAACAGCTTCCACCATGTTTGAGTTATGTAACAGTGCGGGCATTGCCTTTTATTCAAATATGGAGTGCTGCATTCTCGATGGATAAAATTGGATTTGCCGAAGGCACGATCGTAGTATCCATGCAGTTTGAAGGCACGTATGCGGGGCACACCCCCAGAGTTACAACAACAATTTTAGGTATGTCATCTGCTGCTGAATAAGCCTGGCTAATGCATAATTTTGCATGGTGACTGATGTGTTGTGATTATATAGCTATGATTGCACCCCGCTGACCAATCGAGGCTCACGTACTGTGTTTGACGGCAGCCCTTGAACAAAGGACACATAAGCCCGACACCGATGAACAAAGATTGCAAGGCCTTCTATTCTTCTATTCTTATTTTTCCAAATACACAAAGTTGTTGGCCAAATGGCCGGTTTCGCTGCTCTTAGATGCAATCAACAGACGTTCTGTGGATTACTACCCAATGACCTCACATCAAACCTTCACGGTGACCACATTTTTCGGGAAGCCCACGTCCATTTCAGTACGCAAATTCTTTTGTGATGCTTTGTCCTTAACATGCTCCGAGGATTGTCTGAATTGATTGGGTTGCAGAAAAATGTGACTAAATTATTGATAGTCTGATGCCGTTAAAGAATACATATGCTCTCCATAGCCAGGCAATGGCTGAATTATTTTTTGAATTAACAGGGACTTAATGAACGAGCTCCTACGTTGCTGAAGAAAAAAATTATGTCATGTTTCAGTTGGTGAGTGCTATACCTCCTTAGCATGTATCTAAGTGCAACAACAGTTCACAACGCTTAAGGTTGTAACCTTGTGGGAATGTGTAGAGGGGCATCTATTATATCGGCGTCTGTGGAACTCTTGCACGTACCGGACACCAGAAACATAGTACACGGGAAAATATATCGGTGTAGTTTATGTTGCTGTGTTTAGACTTTTGAGTTTTTTTCCTAATTAAACAACGAGACGTGCTTGGCTTGCATCTTGCAGGATTCACTTTCTCAGCTACGACGGCACCTCCAGCGGCACCCGTCGCTTCTGCCCAACGACTTCGACTTTTGCCCGCAGACGGGCGCCCTCACCCTCGGTGCGGGCGCCGTGCAGCTGGGCGAGGATGAGATCGACCACGAGGAGGCCAGAGATGAGGAGGACGAGGACGAAGAGGAAGACGACAACAATAACAATAACAACAACTCGGACTCTTGCGAGCCGAGCTCCGAAGCCGACCAGAGCCTTTCGCACTCAGCGTCAGCCACTGGGGCCGCACTGCACTACTCGCCTGAGGTCAGTACAGTTCCACCATTGATGCCTGTTGACTTCCCTGAATTTATGTTAATGTTTACAAATTGAAGATTTTACAGAGGTGGGGTTGAGCATTTTTAAGCATTATTCTAATTTGTTGTGTTGTTCTTGAAACTTGAAGGGAATACTGAAACAAGATATTGCCATGCGCAATTCTTGCCTTATCTGAAGTACAGTTGAATCCTGTATCAAAGACATGCACTGTGAAGCAATTCTTCAATCTTGTGTTTTATATGAGGTGTCTTTTATGCAGGGTACCACATATGCGTATTTTTTATCAACATGTATTTCAGTGTAGAGCTGTAGGCACAGTAGTGTCTCTTATACCCATTTGTCTTTTATATCAGTGTCTCTTGTAAAGGATTTTATTCGAGTTTCATCCACAAAAACTGTGGGAAGCACTCCTTACAGACCACATAACGTTCTGGAAGCTTCATAATTTTTTTAGATTTCCTGATAAGATGACGCGCCGGGTGCAAACGGTCACAGTCAGTTCTACAGCTTACGCGAGCACCGTTCGTAATGCTGGAAGGTCCGATGACTGACGTATAAATGACGACACGTTCCAGAGATGATCAGATTACCAACAGCTGACACTTCTGTTCACCACTGTCAGTGCACAACGTGTATTGCTTTTACTTGCCAGGCACAAGTCTGGCGTAAGTTTGGGCACAGATTGCCGGGCACAAATAAACGGTTTCCGTTTATGGAAAGATGAAAAACAGTGGAGCATTCAAGTACAAAACCAATCACTTTAGAGGCTTCAGCAGCAGTTTCATTAAAGAGATTTCTGTTTATGTAGAGTCCACTGTATTTGTTTGTGCTTCCAAATAAACCGTGCATTTCTGACCATCTTTTTTTTTTTGCTTCTGATGAAACAAATGAAAAAAATGAAACAAACTTCTTCGCAGCTGAGTGGGTCGTCGGTGGTGCACTGTGGAGGCCGAGCGGTGACGACGCCGGGCTACTTGGAGGAGTTTGAGCGGGCGATCGTGCGAGGCGCAGCGGGGCGACAGGTGCTCCGTGTGGAGTTGGCCAGGCCGCCCGGTGCCAGCTTGGGATTCAGCGTCGTCGGACTGCGGTCACCGTCTAGAGGCGAGCTCGGGATCTTTGTCCAGGAACTGCAGCCAAACGGCATCGCCCAGCGGTGAGTGCAGAGCCGGATTTTGCTGTAGTAGAGCCACAGTTTGTCTTCTTCACGCAGCTGTGCCCGATGGCTACGCGTGGGGATGACAACCCGAGCAGCGACTAAAATCCTGTGCTAATGCAGTTCTTGTGTGGGCCTGTGTGTAGTTCTAAACAACGTGCTAAATATGAGGGAAAATGATTCTTGTGTGGGTGTAATTATAAATCCTGGGCTAAGTGCAGCTCCACAATTTTGAAACCTGAGGAAGTGTGTAACGTGGGCAACCTGGTGATTCCCTGGCCAATCGTGCGCTTGTTGAGGTGGGGGTGCCCTGTCCTCTCTTGCTTGGACCACGTATCAGGCCAATTTTTCAGAGGCGTTTCTTGAGGTTTTGAGTCGATTATTACGAATAATTTTTGGTTACTTCTGATGTTTATGTTGTTTTAGAATTGGCTGGTTTATTTCGCACTGGCTTTGAGCATTGCTAGGTTTCCTGTATCAACCTCTGCATGACCATGCGACATGAGACAGTGGATAGATCACAAGCCAGGTGTCTAGAGTGCTGCGCACTGAACAAAAGTTGTCCAGAAATCTATATGAAGAAGAAGCCAGGCCTGCCTAGAAGACACCATAGTCACTACATAAGCTATGGAGTGGCTTTCATAGAAGTCACTGTTAACTCTCTTAGGATCTCTGCGAATACAGTTGTGGGGTACCCACTATGCAATCAATCGTCCGGTTTCAAAAAGTACAGCGGAAATAACATTTCCGAGTCAAAGGCTTCATCTGAGTGATAAAGTCTTCTACACTTTCGTGCTCAAGCTGAACCCTGTGGTCAAACCCACACCTCTCAGCTATAATTGATATGGGGGGGGGGGGGGGGAGTTGTAATGGTTGTTCAATAGAACCTTGACTTCATCAAAAGTCTGCTTCTCAGGACGTGATGGTACAACCAAATTCTCCAGTGCTTCACACACCTCCACTCTGACCACTACCAAAAATACTAAGGGTTTTTTCTTTTCAGCAATGTCATCCCAACCTCGACATGTATGCAGAAAAAAACAGAGTGGAGAGGCGCTTACCGTATTATAGCCTTCTAGACGTTTCACTGTTCGCTGCTGCATTGCCAGGCCCACATCATTTGCCACTGTGAAAAGAACTTACGTGTCACATGCAGACACCTGGTGCATTGGGTAGACAGCCAGTGCAATGTCCTAGCACCTTCTCCAATAGCTTTCATGTTGCAGGAATGCCTCCCATAGATGTCGGCTCCCGGTGGCTATTCGATGCTAGGCAGGCTTGAGCAAATACATCCCATCTTCATTGCCAGTGTTACAAACTGGACGCAGCACACAGGTCCAAGAACACCAGAGTGTTTAGTGCCGCGTCAATCCACTTGAGCCTTATATGATCCAGCCACAGCGACGTCATGAAGTGCCGCGCAATAGCAGACGCTGGCTAACACTTTAATCATTCTATAACATATACGATCCCCGGCTTAGTCCTGGCAAAGTCCCCATAGAAACAATGTATTCAAATTCTTGGTTATACGATGCAGTTTCAGGCTGATGACTGAGTCTTATGATGACTTTTCGATTTCGTCCAAAAGAAAAGAAAAAAGCACGTTTACTTGAATTAAAGGTCAACCAATGTTCTAGGGTGCAGAATATGAACTTCGTTTTCCTAGTTTGACAAATAAAGAAGTAGAGAGTGAGACAGGATGTCGTTATAAATAGGAAAATTTATTCCCTTGGAAGTTTATGATCTTTTGCGTGCGCCTTGATTACGTGTGTATCCAGAATCGTTACCTAAACAAGCTCTAGCCACACAGGGTAGCTTCAGCTGGCCGAAAATTCGATATTTTCACGTTTTCAGTTCGTGGAAACTTTTTTCAGTCGACGTACTGCGAGTGCCTTTGTGGCACTCGCAGTCAGAGGCTTGAGCGTACAAAAGCGCGGGACGCAGCTATTTTCACCTTTTAAAATAACCTTCACTTCACGTCAACGTTCATAATAGCAGTGGGGCATCACTAGTTGCACTTCACAAGGCAACAAATTACAGCAAGCAAAGCTCAGTTGCACACGAAGGTAACGAAGGCATTCTACGGGGAACTCTAGGCTTGTCGGCATTCTGCGATGCTGATGACGCTGTGTCTGACCCTTCTGACTGGAGGGTGTTAACAACACGATTTCAGTTTCATGCGAAGGGGATTCCTGGACTCAATTTATCGAGAGAAAGATATGTGTTGGATTCGATTTTTTGGAAGTTGAGAATAAAGATTGCCTCGCACATCCAATGACGTAATGCTGCCGTTCTCAAGTATAATTTTATCTACCTCCCTTGGAGAATCCCGAGGTTGTGCCGTGGGCTTGGGCAAATGGTCTGTACCTGCTTTTTGGGTAAGGCTGAGTGTCACTGCCTTTATCTTTAGTTTTTCGATCACTATCGAGCCCACATATAACGGCCCCACTTAAAATGAACTTTAGCTTAAAACGAACAATATCCGTGTGACCGTAAAAATTTACATTGGTTCAATGGCACAAAATCGCACTTACAACGAACGTCCCTGAGCGCTGCTGATCGGTTACAGCGAACGTAGTCAGCGGTATGCCGACTTCCCGGGAAACCAATTTCGACCACCAATGAGGCATCGGCGAAATTCTTATTGTTCCGCGACCTTCTAGTTGCCGCTCTCCCCAACCCATGGAGGAAGGAAAGTTGTTTCCTTCCTCCATGCCCCGACTGCTTTTTGTTACGCACCCCTCAGTCCTTTTTCCCCCTGCTACTCTGAGCACCCCGCATCACCAGACGAGGTCCGTGTTTTCACACTGCCACCGATTTTTCGAAGACCAATCGGCTGTCTACCCTGTTTTTGATCGCTGGTACTGTCTGTCGTTGGCGTCGCCGTCTGGAGTGACCAGACCATTTTCCAACATCGGCGGCCACCGACTTTATCCGATAGTCTGCGTCGAGTGCACGCGCGTACGCTACCCACCGACTCTGATGATTTTCGATTTGTTTCAAGTTTAGGACTTGCTCTCGCTCACTTCGCACTCAGCTCAGCATGCCTTCCGCGCGTGCGGAAGCGGGAACACGGCTGTTAATTCGCGCGGAATGAATCACGAAATATCAAAGTTCGTGAGGCCACGCAAGCCCGCCGCGCGCACCAATCTAGGCGGCCATGCTTTGACTTCTGCGCGCGCAGGCACTCTTTCTAAGTTTTTCTATGTGCTAGTTTCGCGGACATTTCAACTAAGCTACCCAACCTGCCTCCTTCTCGTGTGTTTTGGTTTTCAAGATCGCCCTCCCGCCGCATTCTCCCCTTTTTTAATCGCAACTTCTTGCCCTTCTCTCGCAAGTCTGCTCTTCTCTCCTCTCTTGATCACAACCCCATCGCCCATCTCCTCCGCTCCACAACGCGTGCCACGCTGGCTCGAATTAGTTTCGTTTTCTGACTGGAAACGGGCCCAGAGTTGTTCCACTCGTTCTGCCATGTGTGTTGTGTGCGCGCGTCTTGCTTGCTCTTGGTGTGTGTGTGTGTGGTCACGATAGCTGACGGGAGGACTAGCACGCTTTTTCCTGCCGCTCAACAAAACATCGAAAGTGTGACCGCTTGGCTTGAGTGTAATCCGCGCGTTAGGTGCCGCATTGCGGAGCGCTTGCACGTAGCTGTTGACTACTTAGCAGCTATTGTATTTACTCGATTCTATTGCGCCCTCGATTGTAACGCGCACCCGATTTCCACCACGAAAAAAAAAAAAAAAGGAAGACATCGATTGCAACGCCCACCCATTTTTCTCGCTGGCCCGCATGATCACACCATTCGAAAAAATGACTCCTTTCGGGAGCGTCTTCCATTTAAATATGAGGTACGGGCGAAGCTTGTGCCCATCTGACGTGTAACAGAGCATTGCCGTCACTGTAGTTTTACCGTGGACCGATGTCAGCACGCAAACTTGCTTCGCCCCCTTCTTCTCGACGGTTTTGGTGCCAGGCATGTCGAAGTAAAGAGGCGTCTGATCGGCATTCCCGATTTGCCCAAGCAGGTAGCCGTTGTTGCGCCGCAAGTTTAGGACGAACCTCTGAAAACTGGAAAAGCCTTTCCTCTTCATAAAGTTAGTTAGCCAGCACCTGCTCGCTTTAAACTGGCTCCGCATTAGACCGTTTTTTAAGACTAATTGCATAGCCCGCACTTGGAGCAGTACTGTCGTCATGGGCCGCTGTGCCACTCGCTGCTCAAGCACATACTCGCCGAGCAGCTCTTTAATTTGCGGAAACCGACCCTGCTGTGGTCCACTGAAGCATTTGCGTGAAGCTTTGCTGTCGACAATCTTCTGCTTTTGTTTCCGCCGGTCCCGCACGCACGTTTCGGGAACTCCGAACGACCGCGATGCGGCCCGATTTCCGTCCGTTTCTGCACACGCGATGACTTTTCCTTTAAAATCGACATCGTCATGCACTCGAGTTTTTGGAGTTGGCCCTTCCACGCCATCGATGCGAATGCACTACTAGATGACGAAATCCTCAGCACACTTACGAAGTGCCGCACATGGGAAACACATAGGCAGAAATGGCCGACGCGCCATGCCGACGCACGTAGGGGGCGGCCATTTTGGATTTGCCGATGGCAATAGATTGACCGTAATTTTTTGTTCGTACTCGATTCTAACCCGCATGCGACTTATGAACTCGCTTAACCGGAAAAAAGGTGCGCGTTAGATTCGAGTAATTACGGTAACTTACCGGTTCGGGCATCCTGGTATTCAGCTGTGGAAGTGGTGAATATTTCGTGGGCGACAGTGACGACTACATGCGCGCAAAACTGTTTTCCCGAGGCCGAGTTCGTCAACGTCGGGCCCGATGCCGAGCCTGAAGCTTCCGAACTGCGGCGGGGATTTGTGGCAGCGCGTCGACTCCGACCTGGGAGAGTGGGTGGGACATCTGTTGCGATGGTTTAATTACGGCCGATGATGATGCCGACACTGCGGAACTGTGCACTAATTGGGGCATCGTGAATGAAGTATGTGGCGAGAGCAATTTCGAGGAATCGGATTGCAAAAACGACGAAACTTTAAAGCCAGTGCCTCATGCAGCTTATGCCACGAACCTTGATGAATGAGCACACTGCCGTTTTTACTCGAGACCGCCCTTATCGCTTCTGCTCTTCGAAACATGTGCATCACGGACTTTTTGGAGCAAAAAAAAAAGTTTGTGTTTTCACTCGCAACTTTTTTTAAAAGCTGTGTTTAATTTACTATGAACTTCGGGATACAGTGAATGGATGCCGTGTCACGCTCAGGTTCGTTATAAGCGGGCTCAACTGTATACGATGCTCGAATTATACAACCGTTTTGTATGGTCCCATGCAAGTCATATACCGCCGAAGATGGACATATCGAACCCACATGTATAGAATTTTCAGGTATATCGAACTCGTAAGTTGTCCTCTTGAAGTTTCTTTGTAAAAAGTATAGAAATTCGCACGTTTATTTCAAACGACATTTTTACCTGCCTTCATATATCGAACACCGCGCAAGCTGGAAGGTGTGCTATGGCACTTCTCAGGCCCTGCGATCTCCATGGCATCGTGGCTCCTCGCATGGGTTGGAAGGCGCGTTTTGGCACTCACAGCGTTCGGCGACCTCCGCGACACCACGCCTCCGCCAAAACCCGAAAAACTCGAAAAAAAAAAGGTAAGGGCAAGAGAGCTCAGACTGCACAAACTCTGCGGAACGTTTTTTTTTTTTAATGTTTTTTTTTTCTGTTTCTATTTCTCTTTCTCATGCTTTCACCGCGTACTCGTCGGCTCGGAGAGCAGGAACGAAGAAGGCGATGTCCTCCTCTTTCCGCCTTTTTTTTTTAATTTTGTGTTTTATTCTTTTTTTGATCGGCCAACCACAGCTCGCGCCTTTTGCTGTTGCCCTCGCAGGTGGCAATCGCTTTGCAAGTGCTTTGTTGCTTCAGTTGTCACATCGCTCACGTACCATCGCATGTGCAGCATTTCTCTTTTGCGTGCGTGGTGTGCAAAGCCGCTGTGGACTCCTTGATTTGACGACTTCTCATGTAGGGTCATGTAGGGCCAGGGTCATGAAGCACAACACCCTTGACTTTGTGAGGAAATTGAAGGCCATTCATCGTGTTGAAACCGGCGACAAGTGTTCGACCGTCGCGGATGACTCTGGGATACCACGTGACACTCTGAGTACTTTGTTGAAGAACAAAGCAGATATCAAGGCAAAGGCGGTGGAGCAGGGAACGTCGAGAGACTGTCATGTGCACGCTCTCCTGCTCACAGGAATGTAGAAAAGGCACCCTATGCCTGGTTTTTAGAGGTGCAGGCGAACAACATTTCGGCGGATGGCCCTATGCTGATGGCCAAGGCCAAATGCTTTGCTGTTGCACTCAGTGAAATAACTTGGCCGACAACACCAGGTGACTTCCGCAATTTAAGCAGCGCTCCAACATCCTTGGCAAAACCATGTCTGGCAAAAGCGAAGCTGTCAGCAGCCAGGACATCCAGCAGTGGATGACGAAAGAGTGGCCGAAAATCTCTGCGAAGTTTTCTCCTGTAGTGATCTTCAATGCCTGGCGAGACGTGAAGACAGACACATTGGTCAACTGCTTCTGCAAGGCAGGCTTCAAGACGGTGGAACTTGCAGAAACCGCTGAAGACGACAACGAGCGCATAGACAACGTGTTTGCAAGTTGTCGTCCCGCTTCCCGGCTGCAGTTCCACACGAAGTGTCTGCGGACGATTTCGTGTAAGCGTATTGCAATGTCCAGGCCATTGCGAGCCTCGCTGACGAGGATGTAGTAGCTGCGGTCGCAAGGAAAAAAGATGCCCAGGCCAACAGCTCATGTGACTAGGAGGATCATCTGGATGAGGTGCTGGCTACACTCTTGTACTCCACTGCTGAAGTGGCAGCGGCGCTCGACGTCATTCGCCATTGTATTGGCCACATGGAGAGAACAGAGCTGTGGCACCTGGACTGCCTTAATAAGATCGAGACAAGCGTCCTCAACTTCATTTCAAAAATGAAGAAGCAGGCTAAGATAAGGGATTCTTTTCACGCAAGTAAATCATTCTGTTGCGAGGTGTGTGCAGAACCAGTTGTCAGTCTTGAATGCCCCTATTTTAGGGGATGGTCTGCTACAGGTAAGCTCTCGGGACCTGTATTTTTTATATCGAATTTCCCATATATCGAACTCATTCGCAATCTCCTTAGAGTTCGATATATCCATGTCCGACTGTAATCGGGGTTCCATTGTAGCGAAGTACCTACTCTAAATTCTTTAGGCCGCATGTGCACCCGTGCAGCTGCACACTTTGTTGCTGTTGTGAATGGTGACGAAAATACTTACCACGCACAAAACGTAGGTTTGAATCTGCCTTGAACCCTGGTTTTTCAGATTGTGCAGGATAGCTGCGGTGGATACTAGTGTTGGTGGCAGGTAACTACACCGCTAGAATGAGCGGTTGTTGTAAGCTGATCCTTCGGATCAACGTAAGAAAGTTCAGCTTTCGTAAAGAATGATCTTTCTTTACGTTGGTGGATGTAAACGTCACAAACTTTTTGAATATTGTAGGGAACAGTTTGTGGCTAGTCATTGACACGTAAACTGTGGAAGAAGGTCAACTTTCAGCTGCTCTTGGTCAGTCGCGCATATCAGACACCTGTATGCATTGACATGCCATTGGAGCTTGTGGGGTCTCGAAATGGCGAGCGCCACGCCATACCTTGCTCTTGTAGCTAAAGGACACAGCAGATGCGGTCGGTACAAACCAAACAACAACACACACATTTATTAACTACTTTTGAACGACGATGTCATCCGCCGAATCGATACATCAATTGTTATCAACGCTAAACAACCTAACACAATACTCCAAGACATGAGAAACAGAATAACACAACAAACGTACTAACATGACAAACACAATAACATACCCAAGGCGCCGTCACTTGACTTACCACGAGGGCCCCCGACGCGCGGGCCATGGTACCACGCGCCGAGGACCCTCGCTAGAGACAACCGTTCGTGGCAACCGCCACGTGCCAAAGAAACTCGCTCAACTCTCGCTTGCCACCAAAGCTTGCCTTCGGCCAGGGGTCACCGCCGGCGCTACCACTACCAACCATGATGATAGTGGTGCTCAATGTGAACACGCCATCTATCGCTCGGTGGTTGTAACCCGAAATGCGGCTTTTGGGCAAGACACGTGCGCCTTGCAGCGCAGAACAACTTTACAGGGGTGTCATCACCCCCAAATTCACAGTCCCCGACCTTAAATCAAACCATATTCCGAAAATACAAGGAATTAGCTACACAAGCTTTAACAAAATGAAATGACATCACATGTCCCTTCATAATGTGCTTCCACCATGACACCGCCGCCAGTCGACACTGCAGCACTCTCCGGCTCGACTTCACCTCAGTACCGGTCCCACAACAGCAACGTTGCCGTCAGCGCAACGAACCGTCACTAGCGCCGACACGTCTGCCGTTTGCAACCAGCACTCATGAGGGCGCCCGACTGCAGGCAGTTGCGCAGGTCCCAGCCATCTCCATCGCCCGACTTCCCGACTGCATTCCTGGCCAGTGGCACTGACGATGTGCAGGAGACAGCCAGTCATAGATCACAACCCTCCCGCTGCGTACATTCCACACACTGGAAAGAAAACAATGGAGCAGGGCCTAGGGAAGGGAGCTTTAGGCTTTTCGCCTGCTTGGTATGATGGACAGTGCTGCTAGCTAACACATCGGTGGCGGATGAGACGCCCTTAAAAATAAAACAAAAAACACTTTTCATAACTTGTGCACCACAAGATAAAAAAAAAAGAAGTGAGGGAAGCAACATGCAACACCTCAACGCCACGATCCACATAGTTGTGCCACTTGCGACAGGCGACTGCGCAGAGCCTTAGACCTAATGAGTCGCTCGGCAACAACCGGCATCCACCCAGCACTCAGCCTTGGCGTAGAAGAGGCAGCCGGGAGGAGACATCCACTCTGTGAGGTGGCCCTATCGCTTGCCGCACACAGCAGCTTACCGAGCGATCGGCGCCCACCGCCCCAGATAGTGTAGCAACGCCACGGTGTCGAGCCGCAATGCCATACAGCAACAGCGCCCGGCTCCCTGAGCCCAAAGAGATAGAAGAAGCTATTTACAAAAAATGGGACCACCCAAGAGGCTTCCGTACTCACTTGCTTCGGGCCTAGCCTACGATCCACGTGCTCTAGGCCTTGCTCAGTGACCCAGGATGCAGACGGCATGGCTCTCGTGCTCAACTGAACAACTTTCTTGAAACCCCCCCCCCCCCCCCCCCCCCAAAAAAGAGCTTGCAAGCAGAAAAAAAAAATAAAAACTTGACCTGCCGACAAGTTCAAACGCGTCACAAAACCAATTTCCTCGCTCTCAAGAAAGCAGGTCGCTGACGCTAGCAATGATAATTCCTACTCTTCGCCGGCTCTAACGAAAACTTGCACTGAACTGCAAAAACTGTCGTCCTATACTCCAAGAGCTCCACGTTGGACAGCCAGTGCGGGGTCTTGAAATGGCGAGCGCCACGCCACACCTGTGTCCTTTCTTGGAGTGAAAGGACACAGCAGACGCGGTCGGTACAAACCAAACAACAATACGCACATTTATTTAACTACTCTTTAATGACAATATTGTTTGCCGAATCGATACATCAATTGTTATCAACGCTAAACAACCTAACACAATATTCCAAAACATGAGAAACAGAATAACATGACAAACACACTAACATGACGAACACAGTAGCACACCCAAGGCGGCATGGCCAACGCTTGACTTACCACGAAGGTCTCCGACGCGTGGGCCGCGGTACCACGCGCCGAGGACCCACGCTAGAGACAACCATTCGCAACAACCGCCTTGCGCCGAAGAGACTCGCTCAACTGTCGCCTGCCACCAAGGCTTGCTTCTGCCAGGGGTCACCGCCGGCGCTGCCCCATGATAATGATGATGGTGCTCAACGCGAACACAAGGCCAGCTACCGTCCTGTGCTTGTAACCCGAAATGCGGCTTTTGGGCAAGACACATGCGCCACGCAGCGCAAAACAACTTTACAGGGGTGTCAGCACCCCCACAAGCTTACATCACAGGAGAAAGGGTCGAAATGAATTTGAATGAGGTCAAGGGGTCATGAGAAGATGCAGGTGACAGTAATGTTAAGCCATAGAGACAACTGCCGATTTTGGGACATACTTGATAATTCGGATGTTTTTGCCGCACTGTCACAAGTTTCATAGGCATCATTGTATGAGAACGTTAAGAATTTCAGATGCTGAAACACCTTGGCATTCTAATTTTATTTTTTTACTTTCTGCCGCAACAACAAGTCCGAAACCACATTAACTTAAGCCCCCACGTCTGTCGCTTCTATTATCACGTAGGTTTGAACCAGCACTTTTCGAGAGTCGGATCCGTTTTCAGCCATGGCAGAAGAAAGTGCAATTTCGCTGTAATGTGAAAGTGTAATGGGCAAAAGCAAGCAAAGCATCGGAAGGTGCTACTGTCATGGTGCATTGTAGTAATGTCTCTCGTTACTAGGCATGTATGAATGGTGAATTTTAGTTCAAAAGGAATTCAAAGTAAGTAGTGATTTGGTCGAATAATTTCAAATTTAATTCGAATACAGTATACTCTGAGTAAAGAGAAATCTGTTTTACAGAACTGCTGCTTAAATGGAACAAATGCTTCTGACAAGATTGGTTTCATTCTTGCATTGTGCATCCCTGTTCATACCTCGGCAAACGGAACACATTTCACTGATCCCTTCAGGTTCCTGATCCCTTCACTGATCCCTTCAGCGGCACAGAAAAGCAAGTTCCAACCAGTCACCTTCACCCGCGTCGGAAATATAGACTGGCGCACGTATGAGATGCATGCCAGTGCTTATTTTCACTGTAGTAAAATGTTACAAATTATACGCTTATCAGTGGATATCCAATTTGATAAGAAACAGCTACATCGGCACTCGTATTAGCCGCCTATTGGCACGATCGCGCTAGGCGCGGGCAGGGTGCCGAAACATCAGCTATTCGTGGATTTCACAGGTCAGAGTACAGCGTTGTTAATGCAATTAGTATCATTCTTCCGTGCAGCAAGTGAGACATACTCAGTGAAAAGAGCTAGACGAGTTCCGTTCTTGCCGCTGTGGTGATACGTGCTCTGAACTGCGCTAAAAATTGCGCAAGAATAGTTTGGCTCATATATTGCAGTTCTTGTTTTTGATAATATCATTGCTTTTTCTTAATTTTGCCCAGTACTACAGTGATGTGTTAAAATGCAAACGGTATAGACGAGAGCACGCCTATCTTGCACCCAGGCGCCTTCGGCGGTATACCCTCGCTCTCAGAGACGCCATAATTTGTTCGCAACTGCCAAGGGGCGTCTCGGTAGCATGGAATGCAGTGGCTCTGGGAATTTAAAATGCGAAAAAGCGCCTGTTCATGCTGCACCCGCTTATAAAATGTCATCTGGGTACCACTGTGCTGTCATCTGATGCGACAACAACCGGCGCAAGATGAAGAGATTGCTGAGCACTGCTTGTGAAGTTCACAGCGCATCGCGGGAATCGTGCCAGTGCGATGTTTTGCGATTGCACAGATTTCCGTGGAGGTCTACCGCCTTAGGATATAACGTGGAGCTCTACCGCCTTAGGATATAAGTGCAATCAGCAGAAAAAACTACGAGCCCTGTGAAGTGTACAAATAAGCATACTTATTGCGTTTATCCAAGCGCAAATCAGCTGTTTCACTTTACAGCAGCGATTTGCGTGCAGTGTGCCTGTAGTATGAGGCACAAAACTATTGCCGTACTCTTTCGCAGGCCGCATGTCAATAATAGGATATATGTATTACGACTCAGGTGTGGATGCACGCACCGTGACTGTTTAGAACAACTGCAATGGCCTACTATTGCGATGCGTGAACGGCACGGAAAGCATGACTTTCGACTCGGTCGAACTACGACATGCCTTGACTGTCACTAGGCGAATCTACACGTGCTTTCAGCCGGCGTCACTGTAGCATTTTAATACCTTGTTCTCGCTGGCAATTTTGCAGCGCATGCGTGTTCCAAGTGCTCGGCAGGACTGACAATTGATACACATGTGGTGCATAAGCGTAAGTTGGAACCAGATTCTAGCGCTCACGTTGACGTCAGCTTACAGCACAAATTCTGCCTTGTCATAACCAAGCCACGACACAGTTCGACTGAGTCGAAAGCAACGCTTTTTGCTGTTTGAGTTTCTTTCAATCGCAATAGTACGTACCTGATGAAGCTGTTTCCGTAGTCTGCAGTGCACGTGCTGAAAATATTCCGGACTGTCGTGGAAGGTCTCCTCGACGTTTCACACGAAATCAGCAGAAAAGTCCAACACAGGAACAGCGCGAAACATGCTTACAGCTCGACTTGTGAAGCTTCGCGTTTGATTTGAAGAGTGTCTACTCACCTGGCAGTTGAGAGCGTTGCTTCGCCACGCTTGCAACAGATGGCGCCACGCGCTTTTCAATATGGCAGAAAGCACTGAGCTTGCTGTGTTCTGGTGTATATTAGCTGCGCTAGAGGCCTGCGGCTTTCGTGTAGACAGCTGATTTCGATTATGCTTTATATTTTCGTACAAGTGTTGTCACCATACGTGCTCATGCGCGCAACACGTGTAAATGGGGGAAGACTGAGTGCTGTTGCTGCTTCGAATTTCGGCAGATTCGTGACCGCCACAGCGCGCTTCTTCTCATAGGTTTGAAGTATGTTCTTTTAACTGCAGCCGCCTATTCTGCAGCCATCTTGTGATCCCGAGGAAACTTGTGAAAAGCGACCTTATCACGACTGTAAGTGCTGCAGCAGCTTTATGCCGCGCAGTAACTGGGCATCGAGAGTCCATTTTAACCTTGCAGAAACACAACTAGTGAATGTCGGATGGCAAAAATCTCTGATCAGAAGAGAATGGTGCAATGGCAAGAAATCTCTACTAACTGGCAGGAATGATGCTTTGCTAGGCAGCAAATCACAGCAGAAACAAGGCACAACCGCGAAGTAAACAAGCTGGGCCAGCTGAGTGACGCAGGCGGACCGGTGCAAAGTTGCCCGCCGGATGGAGGCTGGACCCTGAAGGTGACATCACCTCCCCAGGTTTCTATCTCTCCCATGCTCTGCTCCTGCGCGCTTGCTTGCCGGGGGGGGGGGCGTTCCCTCAGTCAAAGTTTGCTCGCTTATAGCGCAGCACCGTTGTTTAACCGAACTTAACGGAAAAACCTCGGTATACATGTTGTAACAGGTCGCGGATACCAAATTCGCAATAAATTCAGGAATTCAAAACCTCTTCAGTGTCGCTTCAAAACTCAACAAATGATTTAATAATGGAAGTAAGATATACTCAATAAACCTTGAAGTGAGGCTTTACGGCAGTGTGGATTTTTCTTGCCATGGATAAACATATTCACGGTATGGCACCCCTCCATTGCAGTGAAACTACCTTTCCCAGGGCTTTGCCGGGTATGTTGTTAATTATAAGACTATTCGCTCATGTCGAATACTTCAAAATATAAAGTAATTTCAATAGGTTTTGAAGAGAATTTGAATATGGTAATATTAGTTTGAATATTTGGTGTTCTCAAATATTTACACGTGCCTACCCTCTACGTGCCTATCCGTGCACAGGAAATGCACGGACATGGGATTGCAGTCGGCGACTAATGTGACCGCATAGCTTAATTAAGTCAAAGTCATGCAGTTCAATCACTGATAATTCTTACGATAAGAATCTTCAGCGAACTGCTCGGTAGTACATGCGGCCTGGTACAGTCGACCTCGTACATGCATGCTGCACGTATTTAATGGCGATGATTTAAACGCGCCATGCCACCGTTCATGCTACCTCTTAGTGCAAAACAGCTAATGGTATACACATGTGCAACCTTAACAGACGAAACCAACTTGTCATCGCCGTGCCTTTGTGCAATCAGGAAGAGAGTGGGTATATGCTAAAGTACACTTCCACTGCAAACGCCTGCTTATGATGCAGCAAGTGTGACATCTGATTTTAATAGGCTATGTGCTATGCACAAAAAGGAACGATCGACCTCACCTAGACAGCAGATGTGGCTTGTCAGTAACGATTTTCGTGCAGTAGCATGTTGAAAAAAATTGGACAAGTTGACCTCTTCCGCCGTAGCTCTCGTGTTCTACGTCATCTTTTTACGGATGTTCTGTGAGAGAACTATAATGTTTTCAAGCTTAGCTGGTATTGGCTGTGCTCATCTCAAGACGCTGATTTGCAATTGGAGACTGGCATATAGTTAAGTGAAGTTCCCAGCAGATACCGATTGTGTTTATGAGAGCCTGGGCACGGACCGAAATTTCTATTGGGGAAGTGGCATCGAAGGCTCCAAAGCTATTTCGGAAGTAGATGCAGTTGTTTTTTCATACTGCCTGATTTTATGGACAATATTGTGGTTCCTTGGAAATCTGAAACCTCTGTGTCTCAGTTCCTGCATGTTCAATTGAAAGCCCATTTGGGCACATATGCCACCGGTAGCACTAGGAGAATAATATGAACTGGCCTGTATATGGTTGATGGTTTCAAACTCTCATCATATGTTGTGCTCAAGAGGAAAGTCCTGCCATGACATAGGAAGTTTTCGAAAGATGTTGTGCAATGCTGGAACAAAGGGTGGAATGATGAAGCATTGGTGCTTGTTTAGACAATGCCTTTCTGGTGGTGGTTGTCCGTGGCACTGCTGGGGGTTCGTGTCAGCATAGAGTTTTCTGAAATCAACTAGAGGAGACACTTGCGCTGCGATCGTTCAGGGACCGTGAATATTTTGGGTATAACATGGATTTGCCTAGTCTTCGGGTTTGGGGGCGGCGGACACACTTGTGGCTTTGTTTTTGGTTGCGTTTTGGAAAGAACAAACCGTTTTACACTTCGTGGTTCTATTTGAAGTGGTAAGCCTAAAAGATTAAAATGGTGAAGCATAACTGCCGAACATTTGCCAATTGCTGTTTTGTGACAACGCAGCTTCAAGCCACGGGAAACTAGAACAAACATATAGTACGAAGACTAGGTAAATTCATGTCATGCCCGTAATTCCCATGCCCACTGAAGTGCTATGCGTTGCAGCTCCCATAGGATGGATGGATGGATGGATATGGCTGTACCCTTTAGATCGGGCGGTGGCTAGCGCCACCAAGCCGTAATACCTAATGTACCAAAAACTATATTTATTTTTTTTCCTTAAAAAGTGAGTTTGAGGATTCGTACTTTGCAGTGAAGAGTTTAATTTTCACTCGTGCCTTGACTTTAGCCACCAATCAGATAACCTCCTTCTAGTTAAGTCTACCTGCTTAAAGTTTATTTTGCCCTCCCGGTCCCTAAACCCCAGTGCTTCGAAAAACTCTGCGCCATCATCCTGAACTATAGGGTGAAGCCCTTTACAGAACATTATCAAGTGTTCGGCAGTTTCTTCTTCCTCTCCACACGCACTGCATACTGTGTTTACCCCTTCGTATTTGGCCCGATATGTCTTGGTTCGCAGCACCCCCGTCCTGGCCTCAAACAGTAGAGAACTACCCCGAGTATTATCATAGATCCTTTCCTTGGCAATTTCCTGCTTAAAAGTTCGATAGATCTCTAGTGCAGACTTCTTAATCATGCCCATTATCCACATGTCAGTCTCCGTTTCCTTCACTTTCTTCTTAACCGATAGTTCTTTTTGGTTTGGCCACGTGCTATTTTCTAAGTATTTATCAGTCAACTTCCTGGTTCGCTTCCTCCATTTTGTATCGACATTCTTCATGTACAAGTAGCTGAAAACCTTCCTAGCCCAACGCTCTTCCCCCATTTCTCTCAATCGCTTCTCAAATTTTATCTTGCTGCTAGCTTCCCTGCCCTCAAATGATGTCCATCCCATATCACCTTGTACTCCCTGATTTAGTGTATTCCCGTGAGCTCCTAAAGCAAGCCTACCTATTCCACGTTGCTTAATTTCTAATCTTGCTTGAACTTCTGATCTCATGCACAAGACCGCATTGCCGAACGTCAGCCCAGGAACCATGACCCCTTTCCATATTCCTCTCACATCATACCTATTGTAATTCCACAGTGCCCTATTTTTCATGACTGCTGCATTCCTGTTACCTTTAGTCGTCACGTATATTTCGTGTTCCCTCAGATACTCGGTCCCATTGCTTATCCGTACGCCCAGATATTTGTATTTATCTGTTATCTCTAGCGTGACCTCCTGTATTCTAAGCTCACTACCTTCGTTGTCATTGAAAATCATGACTGCTGATTTTTCCTTACTGAATCTAAAATATAACCTATCTCCCTCATTACCGCAGATGTCCATCAATCTCTGCAAATCTTCCTTGTTGTTGGCCATTAGCACTATATCATCTGCATACATTAATGCTGGTAGTGCCTGATCAATAAGTTTTCCTTGTTTGACTAAAGAGAGGTTAAAGCCCAGTCCACTTCCCTCTAATTTTGCCTCTAATCCTTGTAGGTACATCATGAATAATAAGGGTGACAGGGGGCACCCCTGCCTAAGCCCCCGTTTTACCTCTGCAGGCTTGGATACCTGTTTTTCCCACTTTATAACTACCTTGTTACCTTCATAGATACCCTTTAAAAGATTAGTGACTACATGCTCCGTGCCTAGTGTGTCCAGTATTCCCCACAATTCCTCTTGAACCACGCTATCGTACGCTCCCTTGATATCCAGAAATGCTAGCCACAGGAGCCTGTGTTCCTTTTCTGCTATTTCGATGCACTGCGTCAGTGAGAACAGATTGTCTTCCAACCTCCTGTGTTTCCGAAACCCATTCTGCAGTTCCTCCAGCACCCCCTCATCCTCTATCCCCGCCTGCAGTCTTTCCTTTATAATCTGCATCACCAGCCTGTAGACCACTGATGTCACGTTTATAGGACGGTAGTTGTTTATGTCAGCTTTGTCCCCCTTTCCTTTATCGATCATGCTCATCCTGCTAAGTTTCCATCCATCGGGAACTTCACCATCGATTATTATTGTGCTCACTGCCTCTCTCAAAGCCTGCTTAGACTTCGGACCTAATGTCTTTATCAGCCTAATTGGAATGCCATCTGGGCCTGTTGATGTACTACTAGGAACCCTTTTCTCAGCCCTCTCCCACTCTTGTTGTGAAAATGGAGCCATTGCACCACTTGATTCATCCTTGTCTAATGTGGTGCATAAAGTACTTCTTTGTTGAAATTTTTCTGTCACCCTTGTTCTTATATATTCAATTGCTTCGTCCCCATCTAGCCTAGCACCTTGGGCTGTAGTTATAAAACTCTGCTCTAGGCTCGTCTCATTTCTTAGGGAGTTTAGATGGTTCCTGAATTTCGCAGCTGCCTTTCTATCTTTTTTATGTACTTCTGCCAGCCACTGAGCTCCCTTCCTTCTGATCTTTTCATTGATCAGAAGGGATGCATCCCTTCTACAGCTTAGAAAGGTTGCCCATTTTCTTTCAACATCATCTGTCGGTTCACCCCGCTGCTTAGCATGTCTGTGTTCCCTAGAGGCTTCCTGACGTTTTGCTATGGCTCTCTTAACTTCCTCATCCCACCAACTTTTGGGTTTGTGTCTTCTTTTCCGGGGTGACTTGTCACGCGTCTTAGCAAGCTCTAGCTCAAAGAGTCTAATTAGATTCGTGTATGTCCACACTGTCTTATTATCTTCCGTGATTACTTTCTCAATTTGTTTAGTGGCTATTTCAATTTTCCTTTCTGGATAAAAATTTTCTTGTAGTTGCTCATCTTGTCTCCTTCCCACTTTCACTGCTCTTCCAAAACTTAGCTTGATACGTTTGTGATCGCTACCCAGACTTCTGGAGCCACCTTCATCTATGTGCATTCCCCTGAGCTTATCATACATCCTATGTGACATCAGTGCATAATCTATCGTCGACTGAAGCCTTCCTACCTCCCATGTTATTTGCCCTTCACACTTCTCGGTACTGTTGCAAATGATCAAATCAAGCCTTTCACACATATCCATGATCATTTTGCCTGTCGGGTCGGTATACCCATCTATATCTTCTATGTGCGCATTCATGTCTCCTAGTATAATTATCTCGCACTCTGTTCCTAACTCCTGAATGTCCTTTGACATACACTCTACCATTGCCTGGTTTTCCTCTCTGGCCTTTGCTCCCGTCCAAAAGTACACGAAACCAAGGAATGTCATTTGACCTGCCACTTTCCCTTTCAGCCATAAATGTTCCTTGCACTCCTGCTTGACTCTTTGCCAGTCTGTACTTTTATGAATGAATGCCCCAATACCACCCGCCTTTCTGCTGCCTCCTGTTCTATTACAATATTCCCACGCGTAGTCCGGATTGTTCGGAGGTTGTTCCATGTCCCTGAGATGTGTTTCTGCAAAACCGTATACCATCGGCCTCTCTTTCTTTAACTGATCTTCTAACTCTTCCCACTTCAGCCTGTTCCTACCACCCTGCATGTTAACAAACCCTATGTCTGAATTGCCTCGGCGCTCGTGGCTACGTCTATTTATGCCCCGGACTCTACCTATCTTAGATATTGGTGCCACTTTGGAATCGTATCTGTCCATATCACCTGTCGAAGAATCTCCCTGGTTGTTTTCCTCGTTACTAGCTATCCTGCACCCCGAAGGGCTCGCTTGCCCCCCAGAAAAGCTACTGCGCGTCCTGCAAGTCGCCAACCCACCTTATGACCTAGCCGTCCATCGAAGTGAATTCTGTCTCGTTGAAAACCCCCCCACCTATGCACCTCTCTGTTTATTTCCACCACCTCAAAGCCTTTCTCTCGACTCATCCGCCATATCTCTTGGTTTGTGTTGACCACCACTCTTTGCAGGTTGCTATCACGCACCGGTACCTCCGGTACCGTGCATATCACTACCTGTACCTTAGGAGAAGTGGCGCGCATGTCATCGACGCCTGTCGCCAGTGTGTCTGCTAGTCCTGCTACATCTTCATTTCGGACATCGTTTAAATCGCCTGAAATTATCACGAGGTTTTGTCTATCAGCTGTCGTTTTGAGCTTTGCGCTCGCTTGCCTCATGACTGCTTCCAGCTTGCGTCCTGGGAACGCCCCTACTGCAACCCTCTTGTCACCTTTTACCCTCTCTTTGATGGCTTCTGTGCATCGATTTAAATTCGAGCCCCCGGCGATAATCACATGCTGTGACTTTTCAGCTGGAGCGTTCTGCACCTGGGGGCTACTTGCACCTGTGACGCCGGCTGCTTTGTTTCCTCTCTGCCCCACCCCTACCTCGCTGAAGCTTGGCCTTGCGACAGTTGAACCGGCTAAACCTGTTTTTTCCAAACTTGCTGTCTTTTCCTTCTCCACCGTTCTGGTTGCCGGTTCCCTACTGTTCTCTCGGTAGGTCGCTTCTTTGTTCAGCTTCGCTAGCGCTTTCTCGGCGGACTTCAGTCTTTCTCCCATTGCCCTCGTTTTCTCTTGCTCTGTTGCCAACGCAGTCTCGAGCTCGGCGATTCTCATCAGCAGTTCACTCTGGGCAACCATCATTTTCTTCATGTTTTCCTCGACCTCACATTGCCTACACTTCGCGTCAGCCTCTTCTCCATCCGCTTCTACGCTTGGGTCCACTTTCAAACCCACTCCACATCCTGAACACTTTACAGTCTTTTTAACCATGCCTTTCTGACACCAATTGTCCCTATACTCGATAATTACTAAACTCGAGCCCTGCACTACGAAAAAAACACAAAAAAAGAAAGTCTAAGCTCTACTACAAAAATTTGCGTGTTCAATGTACGTGCACCTCCCCCACAAAGTGGAAAAAAAAAAAACAACCACAAAAAAATTTCAAACACACACACCCGCACTAACTAATAAATACCTGGTCACTGGCCCCCAAAAAAGCCGTACCATAAAATAAGTGCTACGAAGATTTCAACCGCTGCTTTATAATTATAAAGACAAGCTCAAAAAAACACAAAAAAAGAAAGTCTAAGCTCTACTACAAAAATTGGCGTGTTCAATGTACGCGCACCTCCCCCCGGGGTGGCAAAAGAAAAAAAAAAACACAAAAAAATTCAAACACACACACCCGCACTAACTAATAAATACCTAGTGACTGGCCCCCGAAAAAGCCGAACCATAAAATAAGTGCTACGAAGATTTCAACCGCTGCCTTATAATTATAAAGACAAGCTCGTAGACTTTAGTACCAGAGCTCCCTCTAGTGTATATATTTAGGAAACTCTATGCCCAGCACTCGATGGAGGCTATTTGCTCTCATAATTTTGCTTGGTGCTATTTACTGGTTGAACAGAAGTTCAATAATTTGCTAGCATAAACTCTTGCATCTAAAAAATGATAGGCTCTGCTGAAATCTTCTGCATTGCTAAACCATTCCTAATTTGGGCCATACATGTATTTATTGCTGTTTGCCTCAAAGTATATTTGGGTCAGATAGGGGATATCTTGATCCTTTGCAGTCTGAAACTTTTTTCGGCGTTTCGTTCGTTCAGGTACAAAACTTAGACTCTGACCTGAAACAAAAGAATTTTCTTGCTATTTCGCGAATGGGATACAGTCGAACCTTGCTACAATGAAACTCATGGGGTGCGCGAAAAATTTCGTTAAGCGAGAATTTTGTTGTAGTGAAACCGAAAAAGTATAGCTGATCTGAGCAAGCAAAACAAAGGAACGTTTATTCTTAAAAGGAACGGTTATTCTTAAAATTAAAGAAGTGTCCGCTGCTTCCTATTCTTCCCAGCTGCCTCAGGATACAATTCACAGTCATGCATAGTGAGGCCATGAGGAAAACCATGCTGAAACAACGCCTACAACCGCTTTCGTGAACGTACTAAACAGTTACATTAACCTGTTAACATCAGCAGCTGTTCGTCGTCGAAGTGGATCTGACAACGCTGAGATGGAGGCAGGGTATCGTGGAGCGGTGACTTTTGCCTTATTCTATGTCATTCTTATCATCCATCACTCGCGGCTAGCTGATTTGGTTGATAATACGGATGAACAGCCGCTCTGATTAGGTACTACACCGGCCAAGCGCGAATAAGATGATAAGCATTGGAATCGGAAAAGGCATCACATTGGAATTGAAAAGGCATTACCTCAACAGCACGGACTGAAGGGTGAGAAGGTTGGAACTCAAGTAAAAAGTGATTGAAAGTGTTGATGAATAACTGGGAGGAATTTTCAGGAAGTGAGAGAAGCAAAGCCTGTCAATTGAATGCAATGATTGAAGCAAAAGAAGGCAAAGGAGGTTGACAAATGCGACGTAAAAGCTGGCTGGCTCTCTAGTAATCGAGAGTAGATTTATTCATAGAAGAGCCACTGGCAAAGCAGACTGGTTAGAGATGATGCCAGCCATCATCTCAAAACGGCCTTGTGCATCTTTGCAAGGTTGATTGATTGATTTGTGGGGTTTAACGTCCCAAAACCACCATTTGATTATGATAGACGCCGTAGTGGAGGGCTCCGGAAATTTTGACCACCTGGAGTTCTTTAACGTGCACCCAAATCTGAGTACACGGGCCTACAATCTTCGCAAGGTTGCAGCTCTTGCCACCACGCCACATCGCACTGTGCACAGGTCCATATGAATGCCCTTGTTTCCAGACACTGTGTTAACATACCTGCCTTTTCTTTCCCTTCTGTTCCTTCCTTCCTTCCTTCCTTCCCATCACTGTGTGAGATAAATCTTGAGCTTTGCCTAGAGCAGGAGTGTCATACTCACCCCAGCTAGCAGGTCGCAACCGCAACACTTGGTACTGCAAGGGCCAGGACCGTTGAGAAAATGTTTAGTAGTGGATGGTGGCGGCGGCAGAAAGGGAGGGGGGAGGGATGTATTTGTACAAAATGTCAGCTAATGTCTCCATTTCAAAAGTGCCTTCCTGTATTGCTGCATGAGTCATTCCTAAAGGGGATTTCATGTCTAGCTTTGATAAACATATCAACGCTAATCTTCAGTATAAGTGAAATCTGGACGCCAATTTGGAAATGTAGAGTTCTTGTTCCACAGTTATGTTTCAACGCATGGTCACCGGATGGGATGTTCACGGAAAAAATGTTTGACTTGTTACGTCCGTGCAAATAATTAACACACTTATTGTGAAGAAAAAAAAGGAATTAGCCACATGTGGGCTGTTGGCAACATGTCCGCAGGTCGCATGTGGATTGCATGTTTGAGACTCCTGGGATAGAGTCTGGGGCCGCGTCACGATGACGAGAAGTTGGTGGCTCGCCACACGCTGCATGGCCCCATTTCTCCAAGGAAGCGGCAACCTGCATGACAAAATGCCAGCCACTGTTGTTGAAAAGAGTGCAGGCAAAGTGCACGCTGCCTTGTTTGTGCATCTAGAACGTCGCTCTTGTAAACGATAAATAAACCTTCTAAAAATGGAAGCAGAGGGAACAAGGAAGCTTGCAATGAAAAAATTTGTTAACAGGGGTTGTGTCGAGCCAGCGCTTTGACAAGTACGCTTGTCTTCCTCAAGGCTCGAACAGAACTTATTTCTTTGGCTCTGGCATGTCTATGCTTCATGCCTTCTCCTCTATGCTAACAATGGACGAGGAGAGGACAACAATTAATACTGGGTTGTGGGAGAGCGAAGTGGGGTGTGACGAATTGTGTGAGCGAAAAGAGAACAGATGTTCCACGAATAGAAAGAAAAGAAGGAAGCGGAGGAGAGATGAGGATGTACACGTTTCACTGAATCACACTGTCAGAGGTTAAAGGGATACTAAACTTAAATTGTAAAAACTGACGAAACTTTGTAATTCTACTCGAAAGGTGCGACTGCTTCAGAAGCAGAGTTAATTTCTCTCATTTTTGAACAGTTGGTTCTATTTTTTGATTGACTGTCAGCGCGTGGCGGCCTCACACAAGCGGGATCCGTGACTTCAGATTTGTCGAGACGCAGGCAGGCTACACAAGTTTCCGCCCTCCTCTTCTTTTTCTCCATCTCTCCTTACATTCCACTACCCCCTTTCACAAAAGCACTGATGCTTTGCCTTAGCCGCGTCATTGTTCGCAACCTGTGCTGTTCATACCGGTTCTGGGAACCAGAAGGGGAGATGAGCTAGTCCAGAGATGCAAGCAACGGCTGGCATTGTTGGCTTGCCCCTTTCGGGTGAGTTTGTTTGTGAAAAATGCACTAAACGCGAGGTAGTTTGTGAAAATCGCATTAAATTCAATATTTTCCTGGGTTTCTGCCTGGAAAGAAGGTTGTCTTCATCGATTTCGGGACCCAATCTTTCAATTTGGTTGAAAATCTTGGCAGTAAAACCTTTCTTCAGTATCCTTTTAACAATGATTGCTTTTAAATTCTTAGACAGAAGGCTTCATTCGCATTGCTTTCTTTTGTGTATGTACCATACGGAACGGATTCATGAGCCCCTTTAGAGATGTTCATACTTACTGGCTGGAGTGTGTTGAACTTGTAAATAAGGTATGTACTCTGCATATTTTCTGTTTCTTGCAAACCGCAAGTTCGACTGACTTGTGTAGAGTTTGAGATCATTGAAGTTGTGTTCTTCTACATTAAAATGCTGTGCCACTGCTTTCGGTAAATTCTTTGCCGTGTGCACGCGATAATCGTTTGACGTTAACGGGCTGTCCTGTTTCACCAATGTCCAGAAACAGTTAATCAGTGAAGCAGGACAGCCCGTTGAGGTCAGAATAAGTGGTCAGAAACGCTTTCGATTCACCATTGCCGCTTCATAGCACTGATTCAGAAACTCCCAGTGTTCCGCCATGCAGTTAAAACACTGGTTTTAATGGGCGTTCAATGATTTTTTGTATCGGGGCACTCACGACGATAAAGCAGAACATTAAAGTTGCCAGATGAGCTGTGTTCACGAGCATAGGAAAAACAAAGCTAGCTGCCATACTCCCGTGTTAGCCCTTGAGAGGTTACCTGTGCTGCTGCTGCCGACTGGAACAGTGGTTCTTCCTCAGCGTGCGTATACACTCATTACAACTGAAGGGGACAAAAAACAAACACCCAAACCAGCGCGTAATGAAGCTGTCACTGTTCTAGCATGGTGACATTACGTTTCATTTCTTCATTCTTTCTTTCAGTTTACAATAAATTTTTTGTATTAAATTAAATATTTAAAATTTCTACCAGCTATTTGGTGCTATTCGATTAGAACTCGATTCGAGATTAAATTTCGATACTTGCACACTCCTGCTATTTTTATGTATTTCCAGCGCATGCAAGAAAAGGTGCGCGTTTATTCGCACACATGGAAAGGCAAAATAAATGTAAGGACGCTGGTCTTTCACCTTTCTGTGGCTGCGCATTTTTCACCCCTTAATAGCAAAGTTACTTTAGCTTGACAAAACTCCCTGATCCATCGCACAAGTGGGCGGGTATGGGCCACAAAAAACGAGTAGGTGCCAAGCGGCTCCTAGCATAGTATCCATGTATAGTATCGTACGGAAAACGGAGGTGTAGGGGAAGTAAGGGTGAGGATGATAGATAAGAGTAATGGGGAAGGGAAAGAATAGCCCATTGTGTGGCATTGTATACTGTACTTTTGCAAGGCCATGAGAAAGGTGAGCGAGGTTGTGGAAGACTGGTAAGGTACAGGAGTGGGAAAGGGGGAAGTGAGAGGGCAAACTATAGAATAACCGTGTGCTATCAGCATCGAATGAAACCCGCACAGCGGCAAGCCATCGCGATGGTATAGCGCGCTCCGTCCGCTTATCACCATAGACATACATGCGCGCAGCTGCCGAACAGAGTGAGTGCGCCTGTCGATCGTGATAACTGGACGTTGCGCCGCTATACCATCGCGAAGGCTCGCCGCTGTTCGGGTTTCATTTTGACGCTGGCAGTGCGGTATAGCATAGCAAAGGTTGGTAAAAGAGTGTACCGAGCAACTCCCGGCGCAGCATAGCCATGCGTTGTTGGTCGCGAGGGCCTCCACAGGAGAGGCCGGCGCTGCGATCGTTTTGACGTCACAGATGGGATGCGCGACGTTCAGTTCCCAACGTGTTAAGCCTTATTTGGCCAGATGGAGATGCCATCGCTGTATAATCAGGGGTTTTGCTAGCAAGCAGCGTCAGCTTGTTGGTGTACCGTTCGACGCCGCAGTGCTGGGCGTATCCTAACATTCCCGCAGCTAGTTTTTCATCGTATCCCAATTGTAATGAAATGCGTGACGCTTTTGGTTGGTAAAGCCGGTAAGGAGAAAATACGCCAGCGCTGTCTCGCTGGTCTGCAGCAAGTACTTTCGTGACCAGGATATCGTGTACGCCGCGCCGCAGCTGAGATGTTCGGTGACAGCAGGACGCGTGCTTGCGAGCGCGCCCGGCAGTTTCTCGCGGGCGTGCGTCGAAGGCGCTCAAAACTGGCTTCGATTTGCGGGCAAGTATAAGCCAAGGCGGAGAGTAAACATGTCAGTAGTATGGGTAGTATATCAAAAGGATGAGCAAGGGTGATTAGGAAAAGGGAAGGGCAGCGCTGTTTACTCACTCTTCACATCATTCGTACGCATGCAGATATGTACTAATGGTGTGAAGTACGCATCTGCATGCGTGCCTATTTAGTATGCGCTCTAAATTCACCAGAATTCTGTGCTCCTCTTAGCCCAACTGACTGTTGTAAGGTAGCCGGACTGTGCCCAGTTCTCACGTGGTAAATGAGGTGGAAGTAAAAGTGCGCGAGAGGGAGGTATAGGACGCCTGAGGGCATGCACTTCAAAATATACATTCTCAGGGGAACATTTAAGTTTTTGTAACAGCTGGTTAGATCTAGCACTACAGGCAATGAGTTTACGATGAAATTCGCGTGCAGTGCTGAATACTAAGTGATGGACGGAAGACGTAGGCGGTGATGTGTCGTCGCTCAGCTTCAAAGGGAGCGTCAGAAAGACCGTTGTCATGCGCTTGTATATAGGTCTCGGGTAACGCTGAAATCCGCAAGTGTGCATATGAAATTAGGTAAACGTTTATTACCATGTTACATTTTTTCTTTTACTTCTCAATAGAGATAAGTGCACGCCGGCTTTCCGCCCTGTTTCATGGTTGCATACTCATATAGATTCTGACGGATTGATTCGGTTGACACAAGAGGCGTAGAACATCAATTCCCGGCGCCCGTCGCCCCCCTCTCCCCTCACGCACTCGTCACAGGTGCCTCTTTCTCAAGTGTCTCGGTACACGGCAGTGGCACTTCCCGCCAACCTTTGCGCCATTTCGTCTTGGAACGTAAGAGATCGGGCTAGCGCTTTTATGAGAACTTTTATCCCTTGACACTCGCTGTCGGATGAACGCGCATCGTTCGCTCGTAGAAAAAAAGCGGCAAACGAGTAGCCAACGTTCCGGCGTGCACAGAAACGCAAACGGGCGCGAAAACGTCGTGAAACCGCTGCCTCAGAAGGTGTAGCCCCTGGCTTCCGTCTTCACAAGCGCTTAAAAGTGTAGCCGAATTGTTGTGTGGGTTCATCCGGCATGACATGACGCACGCCTCTCCCCTTCTTTTGTCATTTCCAATCTGAAAACAAACGCGGCAATTTTGGCCCTCAAATAAGGTTACCGCTTGGGACGCGTGTTCTGTAAATTGGAGCCTTGGGATGTGCGTGCAAAAAAAAAAAAAATTAACGCGGTTTTCACTCCGATTGATTCGATATTGTCATATCGCCGAATTTCCGCCCCCTTACTGGCAAAGCGCCTTTCGAATCACTGTCCGGCACCCCGCCGTGTCGGCTTAATGCAAACTTGACTGTCCGCCTCAAAAGGTTGCCCACACGTGTTCTTGGAAACAACGCAGCAAGAAAGAGCTCCAAGAACGGAAAATCAAAATAGACGAATGGCGCAGTAATGGAAGGGCCCCGAATTACCAGAATTTCTCGCTCGAAGGAGTCCGCCACTTCTCAATCCACTGAGCGCGCGCAGAAACCTGGACTCGGATGCGCGCGGGGGAGATGTTTCGTATCGTTCTTTCCTGTACGCTGCCTTCCTTACAATTTCCTCTCTTTTTGTTTGTTTATTTTCTATAATTATCATACTTATGTACGCTCCATCGCCTTCCCTTCGGCGTTAGCACGCGATCGACCGTTCGGGACGGTCAGCTAGCTGCTCCCAAACGGACGGTACATCTGGCGGCGTACGTAATTGGCACTCCGTTCGCTTATGTCGCTCGTAATTTGCCGCGACGTTTCTCACGACGCAGCCAATTGCCGAAACGAACGGGGTAAGAGGTGGTGGGGTAGGGCTAGACGGGAAGGAGGAGAAAGACATGGATGCCGCCAGACCGTGAATGGCACCTAGCGCGGCATGCGGACTGCCGGTTCGATGGAGCATAGATTAATGCTCACCGAACTGGAGAGTGACAGAAAGAAACGCCAGCGGGCCGCGCAGCGCGGTCGCTGCGAAAACTGGAGGAGGCAGCCCTGCTATATAGAGGCAGCTGTAAACTCTCTCGCAAGTGCGTTTGCAAGTTCAGTTACCTTCAGTCCGCCGTAAATCATCGATATTTTGCGAAATGGGGAAACAACCGCGACTATGCCATTTTTTTTCGTAATTTGGCGGATGAGTGACGTACCCAGTACGAGTCTGTAAAACATTTGCGCGGACTTCGTTGGTGCTGCGGCTGATGACGATGAAGAGTTGTGGATTTGATGTCGTGTGCAATTTTGTTTAAACTACTAAACGAGTACTGTTTTAGTGTTGCCTTCGAAAATTTTCGTTATTAAACGCGGTAAAATATTAAAAATCTCTTCGAAATTGGTCTGATCAGGTTATTACGGCTGTCTGAAAAGATACGAGCTCAAAAATGTATTACTTGTAGTCTTAATTTATTTTGTAATACGTATCATGAGCGTTTTATTTTATTATTTTGTTTTTTGACTCTCCTAAAATTTTTGAATAACCTTTCAAATGTTCAACTATAGTCATTCTTGGCAAATCCCCCAGAGCGGGTATACGATCCATTGTTTTTGAAGGAAGAAACGGGCAAACAAATGGACCTTTGTAAAATGAGGTGGAAGCGTGAAATCACCTACTCTTCACGCAAATGCGCATTGTGTGATGCCTTTTTTTTGTTATATTAGTTCTCTCCCACGCTATGTTACGGCTGTTATCGTGATTCCTTGTCTGACATGACGCACGGGCGACGAATCCTCCGGGTCGAAGCGAGGATTGCGTATCACGTGACAATTACGGATTAGCGAGTGGGCGCGACCGCCCCCGCGCATCCTCGACGTAGACGGATAGGTTTTGGCTGACAGCACGATCTTAACCTTTCGTGGTGGGGAATATGGCGGGATTTGGGACAGGCGTTTTGGGCGCATTGTTGAACTTGAGCCGGCAGACAGCGGCCGCGCGCTGGTGGTTACGTCGTCAGCAGCGGGTGGATCGGTCAGGGCACGAGTCCGGTAACACCGGTCTTCACCTCCGTCCACCTCGACCGTGTGAGCGGGGCCTTGCTCGCTGGATTCCGGGCCGACCGGTTGTGCCCTCTCCGACGACAGTGCAGCTCTGGCCGAATGGGCTGGTCCTACACTATCTCCTGACGTTGATCCCCGACGATGACCACAGCGTAGCTCTGGTCGACTGGATTATCCCTATGCCATCTCCTGATGCCGACAAGAGCTCTCGTCGAGTGGTGCCCCGTCCTCGGACTCCTGCGACCGTGTCCATCTTTCCTTATCTTCTCTTCCGTCGCTCGCTGTCCCGGCGCCTCGCTCTCTCCTTCTTCTCTCTCTACATATACCTTTTAATTCCTCCTCACCCCCATCCCTTGTGAGCTACTGTTGAGGTGTTGCATTTGGTGCAGACAGTTTCGGGGCCCACTTTTCTTTTCTCTTTAAGAACCACATGAGAAAAAAAGCGGGGGATATTTGTGGGGTGTTCTCTCCGCGAGCTGACGTCACTAAAAGCTCCGCCTTTGTCCCCCGAGGATTTGTCCCTCGTGTGAATAATAGGGTATTCTCGCGAAAGAGTTATGAAAAAAGTAAAGTGAACGTAGAGCGCGCTAGAAAAGGAAGAAAAGAAGCCACGGCGCGTGTCGTGCGAAGTACGGTTCCTTTTCTTCGCTGGAATAAACGGCAGCGTTGAGACGCGCTGCTCCATATCTCTGCAGGCGTATTTGTCCTTAAAGCCCGGGTTATCTTCGAACGAAGTCTGCGGATGGTAGAATACTCGACTGTCATGGTGTGTGTGCGAGTCTGGGGGAGGGGTCAGATCCCGCTCGAACCTTTATTATTATTATTTTATTATTATTATTATTATTATTATTATTATTATTATTATTATTATTATTATTATTATTATTATTATTATACGACGTACACCGGTGGCGGTGCACATTTGGGCCACCAAACGTAGCTGTTCCTGTGAGCTCATATTGTTTCGTAGAGTTTTCATCATATCTTTCTGTAATGAACGTCGCAAAACGCAATTAACGACGATCCAGTTCCCCAAAATCAATTCATGAGCCCGAGCTCTTTTCGTGTCTCACTTTTGCGTCAGTTTAATGGCACTCACTTTTCCGCACAACTTTTGCGGATTTATCTCCCCACTACGGCGTTTTTCTCTATTTCGTCCAAATGATCCAATAACAAGCCTTGCGGCGTCTGATTCGTCCCGGTTCGTTCGTGGCAACCTCATGCGGAGCAGTGTTTCGTAGCTCTTTGCATCGCTCCTGAAAGGGCATCCATATTACACTTATCGTTCCCCGGCGCTTTCCCATCAAGAGTTTTCCCTAGCTTCCTCCCCGGCATTCCTCCCCAATCTTTTTTCTTCTCCTCCTTTGTTTCCTACTTCGGCCACCTCGGAATTAATTCCAATTGCTCTTTATCGCTCCCCCGCTCTTACTTCCGGCTCGCCGGAACCCTCTTCCGGAGTTCTCGGGTCAGCATTGTATACTGTTATCCTCATTGACCTTTTCTTTTTTGTCGTCTGCTCTTTCATTCGCGTCGTCTGCTACGCTTTCCTCTCGCACTGGCGCCATCTTGTGCGTTTCGTATGTTAACTCTTTTTATATTAAAAAGCCTCACCTGCGGCACTCTCGGCGAGCTTTCTGCGACTGCACTGTGAGTTCGGTTTGTTTGTTTGTTTACGTTCGTTTGCGCACCCTTCAGCATGAGATGCTCGTTGTTTTGCTCTCTCCGTCTTCAAGAGTCAGTGATGGTGGGGCAGGGAGCGGGAGTTCTAATTTCCGCAATCTTGTGTTTTTGTCTGTTTACTTCTAAGCGCAGACGGGAATTACCACTTTCCCTTCGCGCCCTCGATCTGAGTTCGGGTCGTTTCTTTCTCGTCCAAATGTTTTTTTTTTTCTTCTTCCGTCAATCGCGGCCGCCGTGTTTCGCCGTTTCACAAAGCCATAGCGCGGATGGTCGAACTACGTAGTTTGCGCGGAAAACGCAGCTGTGGCACTTTTTTTGTTCTTTTAAGGGATTGGCGCGATGAAAGGAGGTCAGATGGAAATAATAATACGATGCGCAAACAACGATTTACTTTTTCATTGACCAATAGCGTGCGAGTGAATTATTTATCGCGCTGAGAGTCACGCTATCGTAGAGACGAGAGGATCAATAAATAAAAAACACGAGATCCTGCGATGAAGATCCGACTCAAACTGAGAAACTATTCTGGTTTAAGGCACCCTTTTCTGCGCGAACTCCGCGGGCTTTTGTTCGGCTGTATCGACTGGGCTCCGTGCGGCTTTGTCGAAAATCTCACTGAGCAAAGCGCTCCTCTGTGTGATGAATTGGCTCATATCCTGCCCGCTCTGTGCCTCTACAAATTTAATGTTGGCCGGCTTTATTATTTATAGGATTTCGTTGCGAAATGGCAAGCTATATCTAAAGTATCCTCAATACTACAAATGCACGCCTTCGTGCGCTTATATATCGCTTAGCGAAGCTTTGGAGGCTTTCATTCCTGGAGTACATATGGCCTGGCCTGCTTGGCAATGTTTTCTCGCGGACCAAACGTGGCTCCATCTTGGAGGTGTGGTAACGAAGTTTGTGCCGATCCCGGAGTCCGCAGTAGCCTCGGTCCCGTATAGGTGGAGCTGTTTCGGGGAGGCGACGTGCAGGGCAGGAGCGTGCTTTGTAATCGCTGCGCTGCAGAAAAGCGTTCCTGAAAGTGAATGGTTTTACGCGATTGAACTGACCGCTTCACAGGTAGACGCATACGTGTGCGTTGGATCGGCGTAGATTGCGTAGTTCGTTCTACATCCGGGAGTTGCGCTGCTGCGTGGTTTATGTTAGCCAAACACGCCACTGCCGCGTTGAAGGAAATTTAGTGCGGAAGGAGGGTTTTTCCTCAACGAGACCATTACCGCGGCGAAGCCAGCTTTAAAGACGCGCTTAACAAAACTTGTTGGCGGCTTTTGACCGGCGATTTTCTTTCAGCTGACTATTTATTTATTTATTTATTTATTTATTTATTTGGTAATTTTCACAAAATGGCCACGAAGGTGGCAAAAAAAGAGAGCGTCTCTTGACTTGGCTCACTCACCAAATTCAAGTCTCACCAAATCTAAGCCGTCTCAAGTGGAAGTCCTCCTCAACCAGGCGCTAAGCGGAAGTGGAGCGTAGACTAAAAATAGGTTCATTTCACTTCCCGCGTCTTCTAAGCAGTCTGCGTAGACTGTCTACGTGCTGTCTAAGAATTGGAACCCAGCCAACGACGTCGCGAATTTGACACTTAAAGCACTGGAGGTTATTAACGTGATAGCATTGATGAGCTAGTTTCGCTGAAATTTCGGTGTCGGCGCAGTTGGTTGTGAGTGAAAAAAATCATCTTCTCTGTGACTGAAAAATCGAGACGGATACAAATAAGTTGTATAATTGAAATTTCCTTTCTAAGTGAGAAACGAACTCACGCCGTATGTGCGGCAAGCAGGTATTCTGCCACAGAGCCACGTCATTGCTTGGAACTGATTTGAAAAAAAAAAAACACGCTATATGAATCTCGTGTAGTGAAAGGAGCCTTGTTAACGTACGTAATATAGCGTGGCAGAAGCCTACAAAATTGCCCCGGGCATCGGAGCATGTGAATTGCGGAACGAGTGCGAGCTTTAAAGCTAATCCACTTCATTTCAAAGTGTGAAGCTACACAAGCGCACGTGAACACTTATGCACATTAAATAGACATTTTTTTTATTTGTAGTTCCAAAGAAAAAGATATGGAAAAGTGGGCTACGTTAGAGCCAGCTATCCCAACATCATGGTAGGATGTACAAGATAGACACAAAAATATGAAAAATTGAGAAGAATAGAAAAAAAAATTGTCAGAGGCACTATCTACATATGCGTACTGTAGGGCTTCTAACGCATGAGCACAGTGTATGCGCATAGTACAGTTCATATAGCGTTGTAAAACCGTGGATAGAGTCTGTACAGATAATGACAAAGAGTAATAAGAACTGAAGACAGGTCATTAAAGTTGTGTCCATTAATAAAAATCACGGAGGGTGCTGCTCACTGCGCGTCTTTAATTATTGGAATGTGGCCACGGTTTAAGTACTTCGCCAATTGTATATGGTTCGTCTGTCGAGGCGCTTCAATCGATCACTCAGTTGAGTGCGTTGATAGTCATGTTGCGGACATTCTATAATGATGTGCTCCACTGACGCATCGACATGATCACGGTAGTCGAAGTGCGGGTGCGTTTTTCTTTTTTACGCGGCATGAGAAGTGAGGTGTGTGTGCAACACCTAATTGTAGACGGTGCAGTGGGAGGCTCAAACGGTCTATCGATATTTCGATTGAGTGTATATCGGAGAGGCGGATCTATTTGATGTAAGAGTGAAGACTTTGTATTTTCATCAAACCAAGTGTTCTTGCACAATTTTTGGCGCATTTGGGAAAGAACCTTCTTGCTTTCTCAGAAATGAACAGACACTGGCGTCAAGTGATTTTTTTTCTTGTGCGCTGCAGTCTCTAATTTGTGCGCAATTTCGTTTCCATCGCTGCTATACGTGGCTTAATTGAAAGCCTCTGAAAACAGTTCTGGTGGCCGTCCAGATAAGCGATGGTAATTGTTTTTAAGATTTCGTATATTATGCAGTCATCTGTATGAAAATAAAAACCCTTAATCATTTGTAGTGCACCATTGGGGTCAGAATATATTACCCATTTTTCGCTTTTGCTGGCTTTCAACAGTGAAGTCATGAGTTCGAAACGGCCAATGTTGCATGCACAAACGTTCGTTTGCTTGCTGCGTTTGCCGGTTAAAGGCAAAGTACACGGAGTCCGATTACGCTATCGCGTTCTACTCTTGAAGGCGAAGATCGAGCGTACTCGACGTTTATTATTATTATTATTATTATTATTATTATTATTATTATTATTATTATTATTATTATTATTATTCACTACTTAGGGCCGCAGGTATGTCGGATAACCGTTTTCCGCGTGGTCAACGCTCGCTGTGTAGTGTTGCGTTCAGCCCCGATGGCGGGGAAGTCCCGCAACGTGCGGGTCGACCCCGACGGCTTTCTCATAAATTGGCTTCCGCTAACACGATCCGGAAAATCCCGCGGCCGAGTGGGCGGTGGGAGAGAGGAGGAGGGAAGAAAAAGGTTCGGTAGCTTTTCCCCAATTGGAATAATGCCAGCAAGCCAAGCTTGCAGTAATTCTAACTTGTCCGTTGATTCTTAACAGGTTTAAAGAAAAATTGCTGGAGTGTAAGCTCCCGCAATGCCTTGCCAGCAGGAGTGAAGCCAGCTCTTGCCACTGCCGAAATGGCGGAAACGTGCTCTTTTTCTGGTAGTGCCCACTCAAGTGGCTTTGATATGTTAATGTAAATGCTACGTTAGTTCTATATTAAAAGATAGTTGTTCGCAACCACATAACACACGGGAACTAGTATGGGTGACTGAATCTCCAAATAACTTTGCCTCCAATTAGACGCTCACTAAAGAAAACGAGTAACGCTAAGACGCCTTTGGAGTACTACGTGACCAGAAAAAAAAAAAAACAAGTTCCCAGATTACACTCGGTGGGCGTGCCAGGGAAACGCTTTGTTCTAAACTGCAAAACGGTGATAAAATATCATGCCCCTAGTAAGATGGCCGCCGCAACCGCCATCTTGTCATAGGCATGGCTTCATTTCTGGGCAATAATTTCCGCTGCAGCAATTTTTTTTAAACCTCCTTGGTTCACTCATGGCTGCGCTAAAAATACGAACAACAGATGAGATGTTGAGTACCTCTCATCTGATGTCCGTATTTTCAGCGCAGCCACGAATCAAGTTACAAACCAACCTTGCCCTGCCTGACCAACTACAATATCTTTCTTTCGTCCGCCTCCCCCCCCCCCTTTTTTTTTCTGTTATTGTCGCTTTCAAACTGTGCTACCGTAGCTTCAAAAAACTTGGAGGACACTCGCGTTGCGCCTTCAACAATAGAGAGTTTTAGTACTGCGTACGCTGCGTACGTGGCGGCGTTGCGTACATAAGGACGCCACGTTCTGCGTAGTGCGCATGCGCAGACCGCAACGCGCACGTATCACGTTACGTACGCAGCCGCTATGTACGCACGCATGAGATGCGTGCGTGCGCACGCATGAGCTGATCGCGCCGCTCTCGACCAAGTTCGCGACAGCGCGAGACTTCGTTTTGCAAAATGGCGGCATCGAAGGCAAGCATCGACTGGCTCTGTGGCTTAAAATATGGCCACAATCTGGCTATCACACTTGGATTGGCTCACATTGGCTGTCAACAACACGTGCTTCTGTTTCGATATACCAGATGGCGCAACACGCTTCACGCTGGTTACGTACACGGGTACTACGGCGTACTAAAAGCCGATTAGTGGCAAACGACGCCACGTAACGTAAGGTGCTTGCGTGATGCGTACGTAGCACCATTCCGCAGTACTAAAACTCTCTAATAGAACGCGATAGCGTACGTAATCTGGGCCCGTGCGCACGGACTTTCAAATTCTAGCCTGCTTTGATTCTCAGTGCATGCCTCAACCGTGCCACAGGGAAACGAACGAGTGAGCGCTTAGCATTGGCCATTTCAAGTGATCCTAGAACACCTACTGTAGGCATACAGTTAAGTGCCCACTACGGCGTTTAGGTGGAAACCCCTAGGCACTCCGCCGACCGAAGTGAAAACTGTGCCACTATTTCCATCGCTAGTTACCAATCGCCATTACAATCATTTCCAAAGGACGCCGCCAAAGCGACAATCTGGCAGCGTAAGCGCACTTGCCCAAACTCGCACTGTTTCAGTGTCACTGGGGTGTATTACACGTAACAAGATTCGGTTGAAGAAAAATAATTAGAAGGAAAGGGGGGTCGATGTGAAATCTTTTGGTCCGGAAGAACACCCCGTCCATCGGGAACGTGCCTATGCGTCACGTTCGTTTGAGGTTTTGTTGTATCTGTTTTTCTATGTCTCATGCGTGCGCCAGAGTTCGTACGCTGCTATACGTTGAATGAATAATTTTTCCCACTAGGTGGCGCCCGCAGCCGGTGCTTGCACTTCCGCGCGCTCATCAAGCCGGTAATTAAACCCGTCTTAAGAAGAAAAAACACGACCCTCTCGACTCGTTAATCGATACTTCATTTTTCTGTAATTATGAGGGCTAGATAGAAAATGCGGGAAGTACAGTCCTGAACCAGCTTTCATATAGCACTTGCTTTTTCCTTTCTCGATGGAGTATACGACGGCGCCTTCGAGTGAAGTGATTCAACTCTAACGCGTTTATTTCTATTTCTTTGAATCTGTTTTTTTTTTTACTGAAAAGTGTTTATACATCCTTTCGAACAAACGGGATCGCAGTGTTGACCGCAGGGGGCGAACCTTCACCGCAACGCCTTCCCGCTCTTCCGGATACCCTCCCACTGATGCCTTGGCTGTCAGAACTCAGTGCTGAGTAGACGTAATTGAACTAGGGTGGGGGAGCCTGCTTGCCCGCCCTCCTCCGCGGAGCACGCCTGTGATTTCGGAGTCCGGGTCGCTCCACCATTTAGTATGTGTTAATGTGCCGGAGCGTTTGTGCGCGGTGTTTTGCATTGGGAGCTGTTGTCGCGCTCCGCCACTTGAGCGCTTCAATCAATCGAACAATCATTCAAACAACTAGATTCACCAATATTTTTTTAAAAAATCACAGCATATTCAGGGAGTGAACGATCATAAGTGGGGCGAAGCGTCCGTCAGTTCATCCGTGCGTCTGTCTGTTCGTCCGTCCGTCCGTCCGTCCATCTAGCGAACACTCCAGGTACCGCCATCTCGCATCATTTCATCCTATGTTGGATGGATGGATGGATGCTATGAGCGTCCCCTTTATAACGGGGTGGTGACAAGTATGCCACCAAGCTCGACAAAAAAAAAAAACCCTTTTTTCCTTTTTATGTTGGCCTAATGCCTCTACTTCGATAAATTCTATCTTAATGGAAAAAAAGGTAAATTTTCAGCTTAAGTTCTCTGCCATTTACGGCACACTGTCCATATTTTATTTTTCCAATATTTATTTTTGTCCTTTCTCTCTAATTTTCTGCCACCAATACTCTAACCGTCTCTTACTTATTTCAATCGCGGGTGTGTTCAGCTTTCCATTGTTGTCCCTAAAACCCAAGGCTTCCTGTAGGCTCGTGCCCAAACGTACACCTGGGTGTATATCTCCACATTCAATCAGAACATGCTCCGCCGTTTCCTTATCTTTCCCGCAGCATGTGCATTGTTCTTCTTCTTTACTGAATCTTGCTTTATAACTACGCGTTCTAAGGCAACCCGATCTCGCTTCAAACAGTAAAGCGCTTCCCCTTGAATTATCGTAAAATGCCTCCCTCCTTATTTCATTTTTGCCCTTTTGGTAGTTACTCAAAGCCGGTTTTTTTCTCCATAGCTGCCATCCAGTAAATCCTCTCCGCCTCCCTGACTTTTCCCTTAACGCTCTTTGTTGACATACGGCTTACAATACCAGCCGTATACTTACTAGTGAGTCTTCTAGTTCTTTTTCTCCACTGTGTGTCCACGCTCTTCCTATACAAATAACGGAACACCTTCTCTGCCCATCTACTCTCCTTCATATTTCTTAGCCTTTCTTCGAACCTTATTTTGCTCTGCGCTTCCCTCGCCTCAAAACCTGCCCACCCCATATCGCCCTTTACAGCCTCGTTTGTCGTCTTCCCGTGAGCACCCAACGCGAGGCGTCCCACAGTCCTTTGATTTACATCCATTCCCGCTTGCACCTCTGCCCTCATGCACACCACTGAGTTCCCAAAAGTAAGCCCTGGAACCATTACACCCTTCCACAGACCTCGAAGCACCTCATACCTATTGTATCCCCACAACGCTCTGTGCTTCATTATTGCCGCATTCCTCTTTCCTTTTGCTGCCGAGGCTTTTTCCTGTACCTCCATGTATCTATCACTCTCATTTACCCATACTCCAAGGTACTTGTATTCACTTACCCTCGGTATTTCTTGGCCTTGTATGGACACCGTCTGATCACAGGGATCATTGAATACCATCAATCCACACTTCGTTACACTGAATCCTAGTCCAAGAGCTTCACCTTCCCTTCCGCATATATTCGCCAGCTGCTGTATATCATCTCGACTGTCCGCAAATAAGACGATATCGTCCGCATAAAATAAACCTGGAAGCTTCTGCTCAATCATCATGCCGCCCTGTTTGTGTGACAGATTAAAACCAATGTTGCTACCTTCTAGCGCTTTTTCCATACTCACCATGTACAGCATGAATAACAGCGGGGACAAAGGACATCCCTGTCTCAGACCCCTGCTAACCTCAACGTTCTCTTTGCTACGCATTCCTTCCCACTCTATGCAAACTGTATTTTCTCGGTATATCTCCCTCAAAAGCTGTATACAGTCGTCGCCCATGCCCATTCCTTTCAATATATCCCACAAAATTTCCTGATTAACGTTGTCGTATGCCCCAGTGATGTCTAGAAAAGCCACGTACAAGGGCCTATTCTCTATTTTGGATATTTCTATACACTGAGTGAGAACAAACAGGTTATCGTCTAACCGCCTGTCGACTCGAAATCCGTTCTGAAGTTCTCCCAAAATATCGTTATGTTCGGCCCATGTTTCTATTTTCATTTTTACTGCTTGCATCGCCATCCTGTATAGTACCGATGTAATGGTTAGTGGTCTATACGAGCGAATCTTGTCCTTTTCTCCCTTGCCTTTATAGATTAAGTTCATTCTACTTTGTCGCCAACTGTCCGGTATTTGTCCGTCCTTTAAGCTTTTTTCTACTGCTTTTAACAATGCTTCTTTAGTGTTATGTCCTAGTTCGTTAATGAGGCTAACGGGAATCCCATCTAAACCCGCGGCAGTGCGCTTTGGAATTTTTCCTTCGGCCTTTTTCCAGTTGAGATTATCAAGTACTAGCTCTTCCTCTGTTGCTTTCTCCGCCACACTTTTACTCACCGGGGAGATCCCCTGGACGCTCTTTTGAAACGAATCGGCTGTTACCTTTTGGATGTAACCTAGCGCTTCGTACCCTTCCAATTGATTTCCTCCTTCATCTAGAATATGTTGTCGCGTTGTGACAGACTTCCTACCTAGCGCCTTTATGTGGCTCCAAAAAATCCTAGGCGCGGCCTCCTTTTTTTCGTGTATCTCTGTCATCCAGCGTTCACTTTCACCTTTAATTTTTGCCTCTACCAATTTCTGTACAAGGGATTTTTTCTCTAAATATATTTCCCATATTTTTTTGACTTCGTCCTGCGGCCGCTTCTCCTTTTTTGCCTTTCTATGCTGCCGTGAGGCTTCGCGTCGCTTCTCGATCGCCTCCCGGATTTTCTTGTTCCACCAACTTTTTGGCTTCCTTTTTCCTTTCCAGCAAACAGTTTTCTTCTCTTTCCCTATCTCCTTCGTCATTAGATGTAACAGCTCACTATACTCCCAGTCCTTGCCTGGTATTTCGCCTACTTCTTCCTCGACTCTTGCGGCTATATTTATTATTTGTTTGTCATTTAAATACGAGCTGCCAGACTTTGATTCCATGCTCATATTTTCAGTTTCGTATCCCATTTGTAATGTTATTCGTTTATGATCACTACCCAAGCTGTTAATGCCTTCCTCGTCTATCCTCATTTCTGTCAGTTTGTGGTAAATTCCTTCAGTCATGAGACAATAATCAATACTTGATTGCTTGTTTCCGACTTCCCATGTGATCTGGCCGTCACATTTAGGCCCCGTGTTAACTATCTCCAGACTATGTTGCTCGCAAAGATCTAGTAATAACTTCCCATTGGTGTCTGAATATCCGTCAAGGTCATGTATGTGGGCATTCATGTCCCCTAGAAGGATGATTTCGGCCCCATTACCAAATTCCTTAATATCCGCACTCATGCAATCCACTATCTCCTGATTCTTTTCTCTGCAGTTATTCCCCGTCCACAAGTAGGCTACCCCTAGCCACGTTTCCTTTCCACCTACTGTGCCCCGAACCCAGAGGTGCTCTGAACACGTCTGTTTCACTCTAACCCATTTGGCTCCGCGGTGAATTAGCATTCCTACACCCCCACCTTTCCTTTCCGATATGGTCCTGTTACACCCTTCCCAAACATAATTTTTAATATGTGGTGGCTCTTCCAAGTCTCTAAGGTGTGTTTCTGTAACCGCATACACGCCTATCTGTTCTTTGTTTAACTGCTCCTCAATCTCTAACCATTTTGCCTTCTTTCTGCCACCCTGCATGTTTATGTAACTAATTGCAACACGCGCCTTTTTCCTTTTTCTTTTACCTTTTTTCTGGTTTTTCGCAATTCTACCTGTCAAAGCGTCCTCCTGGTTGCTTTCCCTGTTACGAGCTACCCCGGACTCCGAAGGGCCCGTGAGCCCCCCAAAAAAGCTACTGCGCGTCCTGCCAGTCGCCAGCCCACCTCGTGTCCAAGCCTCTTATCGAAATGAATCCTATCTCTTTGGAATCCACCCCACCTGTGCACTTCCCTGTTTAAATCCACTACCTCGAAACCCTTCTCTCGACTAATCCGCCATATCTCCTTGTTTGCGTCGACAACCGCTCTTCGCAGGTTGACGTTGCGCACCGGTACTTCCGGTACTGTGCATACTACAATTTGCACCTGGGGGGACACGGTGCGCATGTCATCCACCCCTCTCGCCAAGGCCGTCGCTAGTCCTGACGATTCTTTTTTCAGGACGTCATTTAACCCTCCCGCAATTACAACGAGGTTACGATTGCCAGCCTTAGCTGCGAGTTGTTCACCCGCTTGACTCATTACTGTCCCCAGCGTTTGTCCTGGGAACGTCCCTATCGCAACTCTCTTGTCGCCTTTCACCCTTTCTTTGATTGCCGCTGCGCATCGGACTAAATTTGAGTCACCGGCGATGATGACCTGTTCAGACATTCCTTCTGAAACCTGCACCTGGCTGCTGACTAGGTGGCTAGCGTGAGTCACGGCTGCTGGTTTGCTCCCTCCCTCCCTCAAAACTACTTCCCGGCAGCTGGGCCCTGTGGCCAATGTATCTGCCTTTGTCATGCCTGTTTCCCTCATCTCTCCCGCACGGGGGGTCGTCGCCATAATGCTTCCGCCGTCACCTGCGTCTTCGTTCCCTTTCACGACCTTCGATAGGCCCTTCTCGGCTGCCCGGAGCCTTTCCTCCATGGCTGACGTTTTCTCTCGCTCCTTCGCCAATGCATTCTCCAGCTCTGCGATTTTCTCCATGAGCCCACTCTGGACCGCCATCATATTTTTCATTTTCTCCTCGAACTCGCACTGTCTACACTTGGCGTCATCTTCTGCTTTCTCCTCCGCACTAATTTCCACCTTCCACCCTATCCCGCACTCTGAACACTTTACGGTCTTTTTGACCATGGCTAGCTCAGTTTACCGATGCCCACGTGTTAGAAAACTGTACTAAAATACACTGGTCTAAGCCAAAAAGAACCACAATAATAAATAAATACGCTACACTTCACAGCACCTGCGCGTGCACGTGGTCGGTCTACGCGCAGGCTTCAGCCACGTGGTGGCTGGAGAAAAAAAGACACAGTACAAAATACTAATAAAAAAAAAACCGTACACCGTACTAGACCTAATCAAGCCTTACGCTAGCGCCTTACGTTCTCATAACGCTACATACAGAGGCAAGCTGGAAACATGCAAAAACACTTATCTGTAGCTGTCATTCCGGAGCTCTCCAAAAACACGTCCGACCTCCTACCCGCTCACCGGAGCCTGGCAGTACTTGTATGTTCATCACATACAAGTACTGCCATCTAACGGACATTCCAAGGACTAAACGAGACGTTACCTACTACTACTACTACTACTACTACTACTACTACTACTACTACTACATACATCGGCGAGTGACGACCCATGACTTAAGGAGCTGCACCCCTAAAGCATTAGGTGAAAAATGGTGGCCGGTAATGTCCCAGCCAGCCATCGGCAGTGGAAGCTTAGGGCATGCAGCACTCGATCTGAATAGAAAGAAAAAAATAAAAATCACTGCTCAAGCAGTTGATGTGCTCGGCCCCGGGGTTTAGTAGTGGGTTCAACCCGGCGCTGCACTAAAGCCCTTAACAATTATTAGTTACGTTTCCCTGCTTCTTAATGAGGTTAGATTCATGTTTGGCTTGGGTTTATCACAGTGCTTATTTCACATGCCGCACATTGTGCCTCGCATGATCAAGGTCATGGAACAGCGTAATAAGCGGTTAGATGCATTTCGCAATGCGTTAATCCCAGTGGTTGCTTTCGAACCACAATGGTCACAGACGTCACAAACGTCGCAGCTGAAGCCAAAGTGCCGCTGGAGAAACTTTCGCCAAAAACAGGTTGTGATGAGAAACTTTATTCGCGTGAAGGCCTAAATGTAGAATAATATTTTAAAGATTAAAAAGGTTGGAAACTAATTACAAAAAAAATTTAAATCACACAGTGTGCCCGCCAGCACGCACGCCGTCTGGCAACAGAGACGAAGATCGCGGAGTGGTTCATATCTGCTCCAACAAGTGCCGCCGCCCAACAGCCGATCTTACTTTCGCACATTCTACACCCCGTGACAGCCAATCAGAACAGCAGCCACGGTGGCGTCAAGTGGCCGCAGCATGTCGCTCTGTGAATAGGCGTTCGAAAGCAGGCGTGTGGCACGTAAAACACGCAGCGATCTGCACGGATCTGCCGTGATTCGCAGCTTTAAAGCGTTGTAAGAAATTGCACAGTTTACGCAGAGCTCAAATTGGTCTCTAAACTACCCTTAGAACTTTGTCTATCGGCTCAATGTGTTTGTATAAAATCGCCGAAACCGTTTCATGGTCCCTGTATTGTAAACTTACGACTTCACAATAAAAAAAAAAATAGCCGCGCATCTGCTAGTTTCACTGCATATGTCGTCGAAAGACGATAGTCTTGCTTCTGGAGAGAGGGAATAGAACTTTGATGTTCTGCGCGAGAAAATCGGCGAGTGGGATTCCGGGGGCGCTGGGTGAGACATGAGCGCCATCTGGCAGTAATTTTGGAAAACGAAAGGATGGCCTCCGACACACCGAGCGCTCGGCGTGTGCGCGCAGTCTTAAATGTCATGATTTGTAAAATGCAAGGCGACGGTATATGAGCAACCACCGTATCGTTTTAGCAAAGCGCAGTGAACACCCGCCTTTTCGTGCATAGCTGCATTGTCAGTGCAGCGTAATAAACGCTACGTTCCTTAGAATTTCTTATGTATGCCTTTTATTATAGCATATAAAGAAACACGCCACAAGACATTGATGTGTCGAGGTTGGGCCTTAGATGCGCGCAATATTTTCTTTTAATCGACTATGCATGCGCTAGTGTAAACGCCGAAATTAGATCAACATTGGTGGATGCTGAGGAATGGTTGGATTTTAGCCGTTTCGGGTGACACACAGACAAGTTGACCGACAGACCAAAATGTTTGCGTCGAAGTATCCCAAGAAATACTATCGTAGTTAAAACCGCAAGGTCAGCGTAGAACGCGCAGCACTGTCGCAGCGAAAGCTATCCTTTGAGCATTTCAAGCACACTTCCAGGCTACCCACTGCGCCTTTAATCGTCATAATTTTTGTGTAGTGGGGGATGCATCCTTCGTAATTCTTCAGAGAACTGGTACCCCCTACACACTTGGAAGGAATTCTGTGCATTTTTTTTCTTTTGATGATGTGGCTGACTACGATGAAGGATTATGCCTGAAGCATTTCTAAAGGGTTTGAGCATTGGACGACCCACTGGTTACGCAATTCGCATTGTGTGCACGTGGGTGTTCCTTTGCTGTTTTAAAGCGCTTTATTACTTATACTAAGTGATTTTTTTCCCGACATCAAGCCTGCCTAAGGGCAGTGCAAAGAAGTTTGAAGCACTGGTGTGGCTATGTTTATGGTAACTGCATGGCAAGCAGGGGACCCGTGTTCGAATCCCATTGTGTTCTTGGCGTTTATGTTTATTTAGTTTTTTTACGTGACAGTGCTTACAGACTCGGGCAGTGGCGTACTAGACCCTTGTGATCTCATAACAGCTTGCGCTGTGATAAATTGGTGCCGAAACGGGGGGTGGGGGGGGGGGGGATCAGATAGTCTTACCGCGAAGCGCGATGCGAATCGTTGCGGCGTGAAAAATCAAGCGTGTTCTTGCTTGCAGCTTGTGACTTCCGTGGCGAAACATTTTGAGTAGGCAGGACACTCTGCCATCCCCCGTAGATCGAAGCATCTCAGTACGGTCCTCCTTCCGTGACAATCGTCTATAGAAGTTACGGGGAATGGTGTGTGAGTTGTTGTTATTTTTTTATTGCTGTCTCGCGCAAATGCTGGGAGTTTTCCGAGCACAAGCATGCTGAAATGAACCGCTCTGCGTTATCGATACACCGGCCAGCGCTGAATATCGAAACTATGAAGCAGGCGGACCGCCTGCCGAATTGTCACGGACGGCGATTTTCGGCGACACCGCGTCACGGCAATTAACGGGCGCCGTACTCCCCGACTGACCGTGAGAAACGGCGGCGCTTGAAAGGGAGCCGAGAAGTGCAAAATGGGGTGCTCTTCTTAGAACGTCGCCGCCGACAGTTAATCCTTTTGTAACTGTGGCGACGTCTGCAAGGTCGTAGAAGGCCGCGGTATACCCCGAACAAGAATTAGACTACAAGACGCCCGGCTGAGAGCTAAGTCGTTGACCGTTTCCACGGGGAAAAGCGTGGGAAACGCTCTGGTGGCCAAGCCGTATGGCAACAACCCGACAGGTTGTCACTCTCGCTAGTTGCGAGCCCTCTCCCAATTAAAAAAGGGGTGAGGTCAAAATATTTTTGGGGCGGAGTTTCCCCTCAATTAAGCGCGCCTGATTGGACCCAGGTAGAGGTCTCTTGTCCCCAAGGAAGAGAGCGAGGAGACACGAGGGGGATTTAAGCGCAGGATTTTGCCCTGCTAGGCAGACTAGTCGCTGACCAAGATGGTGTAGAAACAGATCAACAAGCATCTCTTCTAGAAGTTTTTAGTGTGGCTCTGTATCGGCTGGCCACCTAAACTTAGCCGTTCGTCTAGCTGTGACGCGATATTAACGTCTGCAACGTAGACATCGGGACTTCGCCTCGAGTTAGCTCAACCTGCTCGAAGTCACCTGCAAGCACTAGCCTCCCGGAGCCACCAGCGTTGCAACACCGCCGACATCGCAGTCGTGCCAGAACTCTCTTCGACTTCTCGCATCCGATCGTCGGGGACGCAACGCTGCCGGTCATCACACGTATGCCTTCACCTGTTTATATCTTCGAACTTTCTCCTTCGTCGTTCTATTCTTGTTAGTTTGTGTAGTTTGTAATAGTTCTCTCTCGTAAGCTGATTTATTGTTTCTGTTATATATTTCTTTTGTTGTATCAAGTGTCGATGCATTTTGTTAGTTGTATTGAAGTGTTGTATTAGATTCCGTGTTGCTGCAATATCACTAGAGTAAAGTTTGTTTTGTTTTCCCACGTCTCTGATCTCTTCACTGTCTCTGCTTGCGTACGGAACGAACCAACCTGCTGTCATTCCCGTCGCCGACTTCGCGCTGGCGACGCTAGAGTGGCAGCTTGTAACACGAATAGAGGGGTGACCTGGGGTATGTTCATCTGTCTTAACGCACTCGAATCCTCTGCAGCTCGATCGAGCGTCCTTGGTCCGGTGAGCTGTCTCGCACAGCATCGCCGTCCGCGCCACATGTCGCGTTTCCACTGTGGGCGCTCACAGAGAATGCAGTTAGCTCTTCCGTCCCCCCCCCCCCCTCCCAACCGCTTTCGAAAGCCTTCATGATCCACACACGCACGCCTGCTCGTGGTGGCAGGGTGTACAGGCTCGCGTATGCAGAGCGCTCGCTTGTTCGCACCACCACCATGTATATATATATATGGGATATGGCACAACGGGAACGTTGTCAACAAGGATAAATATATTTATTTCCCCACAGTATCGGGAGGGGTCCTCCCCACAACGCTCCCGTTGTGCAATATCCCATACCTTCACGAATACTAACTGGCCCATAGAATTATTACTCCCACTATATATATATATATATATATATATATATATATATATATATATATATATATATATATATATATATATATATATATATATATATATATATATATATAAACAACTTTATTTGAAAGGGGCCGGCAAACCACCACAAAGCCCACTAATTCGCCCACAGGTATTTCCTATCTGGGTTCAATAATTCATCCCCCCCCCCGTGTAACCTTCGCCATTGTTTGCGCCAGTGTGATAGAAAATAGAACTGCATCAGCTAACCAGGTTATCGACCTTGTTACATTTTCTTGGTTTCAGTGCGTTCAGCAAGTCTTCTAAAAATGAAAGTGTTGTGAAATTGATGGTTGTTGGTCATATTGAATATGATAGAAAATCGTATTAAATTAATGGTCGACTATGTAGCTGCCAGGATATTTGATGCAAATTGAGTTCATTGACAAAAATGGATCACGTTTGCTTAGCGGCTGATTGGCTGCCAGGTTTAATTGAAATAGATTTTATTGAGAGAGCAGGTGGTTTTCGTCGGTAACGAACACTGATAAAGTGAGTAATTGGCTACAGAAAACTAAGTACGAACTTTGGTTGGTCACGTTTCACTTCAGGGACCTATTATTTCTATAGCGAAGCCGCAAACGCGACAAACAGCGCGATATTGGCTGTAACGAAAACATATTTGGTTCACGGGAGGCTTAAAAGTCGAAAGGTAGGATTAAACGCAGAATATGTAGCGGAAGAGAATTCACAACCTCGTTTTTTTTTTATACAATGATTTCGAAGATTGGCCAACTTAAGAACGGAAGTTTGAAATGCCACTGAGAGACAAGTAAGGAATACTTCATTTATTCGGCCCCGCCGCGGTGGTCTAATGGTTAAGGTACTCGGCTGCTGACCCGTAGGTCGCGGGATCTAATCCCGGCTGCGGCGGCTGCATTTTCGATGGAGGCGGAAATGTTGTAGGCCCGTGTGCTCAGATTTGAGTGCACGTTAAAGAACCCCTGCAGGTGGTCGAAATTTCCAGAGTCCTCCACTACGGCGTCTCTCATAATCATATGGTGGTTTTGGGACGCTAAACCCCACTTATCAATCAATCAATCAATTCGTTTATTCTGGCTTTGAAGCGTAGGGAAATGCGTTTTTGGGCTGGTCAGATAGCTGATTGGTTGGAGCTGAGTTCTGTATACGGTTGCAACGAGCATGGGACGTAACGAAGACGATTCCGATGCTGCTGCGTTACAGGTATACGGTGGTTAGACTGTATATAGAAACGCGAGAGGTCATCCGTGAAGGGCTTGTTCAAGCAGGTGCACTTGCAGTCCTCGTTCATACTTGAGAGCGTTCTTTCTTTCTCGTTCATTCGCTCGTGTGTCAGCGTCCGCGAGAACGTCGAGAGCGGGGGACGCTTGATCTTGCCGGCGCAGCGTCGGTGCAAATGAGAGCGCTAACAGGAGGAGGGCCTGAGGGCAGTCGTTGTAGAACGAATGGCGAAGATGATGTGACACGGCAGTGGTCAAACACCGTGATGTGTGTATACGCGGCTGAAGGCTCGGATGGCGTATATACACAGTATCGATGTTGAAAGAAGCGCTCAAAGCGCGGCCTCTAAGCTCTGGCTGCGAAACGTGCCCCTCTCCTCCTCCCTTCCCACCGCCGCAACTGTTTGGTCGATGTCTCGGCCTCTCTTGACGTAAGGATCGACTCGCGCTTGAGATTATATTTGATGAGGGTCTAGGGAGAATCACGATGTGAATGGACTTCTGTTAGAGCTTCTTGTTTGTAGGCCTTGCCGATAAAATAGCTCGAATATTCTATGTAGGAGGAAACTGCGCGCTGTTAGCTTTACCAAATGCGTCGTAGTTTGCTGCCCTCGCTCTCTCTCTCCCTGTCTGTGTGTGTTCGCGCGTTTGCATCTCGCAGTGGTGGAGCTTACTGCAAAACTCGGTAGAAGTAGCTCCGCTATGCATCACTCTTTTTTTGTGTGTGAGTGTGTGGCTTATCTTCTGGGTTTTTTTTATTAATTTGATATTTTGCTTTGCAACGATGTGTTTGCACCTGCCGCTCGCAGAAAGAATACCGAGTCATGCTCGCCACGTGACTAATGTTTCGCAGAGATACACAAATAGTGTATTGCGGTGAAGCCGGCATATGACATTCTTTCGTGTGCAGAGCCTGATTAATGGAGGCTTTCTTGCGGTTGGCCTTGTCTCCTTGTTTTAATCGCGGCAGCATGTTCACTTGGTGCACTAATATACGATGTACTCGAAAGAGTTAGACTTCACTGTTTCGACTGCATCCCGATCTCAATTTTGTGCGCTTCATGCATGTTTCAACATGCTGATTTTCAGCTCAGAACTGTGCGCAAAAACAGTTAATTTCGCTCCGGCGCAGGGAAGCTCTGACCGCGATATCGCCGTCGCTGTGATGTTCCGTGTAAACTTGAATATCGAATAAGGTATTCAAGATTCAACACGGGAACGTTATTGGCTGGCGAATCTTTTGAATCTAGGCTGTGGTAACCGTACTACAGCAGTAGACTTAGATTACCTCTAGTTCCCAGGTTGTCTTCGACTGGAGTCGCACCATTCTATAGTAACTATTTGTGAGTAGCTTCCTACGATCGCATCGGCAGCAACGTGAGGGCATTCCTGGTAACGGCGGCAGCCGGGGACCCGGAGGAGTAGTGCCCCTCACCCCCCTCTTTGCTAAAAAAAAATTTCGCCTGCTCTCCAAGAGAAAACATTGAGAGGGAGAGAGAGAACACAATTTTATTGCACATAACAGACAAAGAAAAAAAGACAGCCAATTACACTCCGTGAAAACCGTCGTACTGCGAAGTTGTGAGTGCGTGTGTATGTGATTGGCTACTTCAATCATTATTTCGCCCTGCTTATTTCTTTATTCACTTCCCTTCTAGTCACCTAACCTGCGTAACGTCTACGACTAATACGACGACACAGCGTGGACTTAGCTCTAATCACATGTACGCGTTACAACGCGTCATATAAACTTGCCGTCGTGTTTCTGCGGACGTGTAGCTTCGCGCGCTCTCCCTCCGTAGGTAGCGGACACGCATAGGCAGAGGGCACGCCCCGCGCTGACGTCTGGTCGGGGCTTTAGTTATTTACAAAACTTGACTGTAAAGACCGTACGGTGGCAAACTCACTGATTAGTCGACTCACTCGCACCCAGATCGGGCCCTGCGTCCGATTGAGTCTGGATGAGTAGTATGCTGGTACTCAGTGTGAATCCGGTTGAGAACAAGTTTCGGGGTCTCAAGTCCGAGTGAGTCCAGCAGAGGGAAAAAAAAATGTTTTGCCCATTCTGAGTCTAAGTAAACTCCCCCCCCCCCCTTTTTTTTTTTGCTGACGTGTGAAAGACACCATACGTACGTTTTTAACCTCCTTGTCTCCCCTGTGTGGCTTATACTGTCGGTTGCCCCCGCCCAGTAAAAAGAATAAATAAAAAAATCGGGCGCCGTCTCTGGGATTGTTCCTCTCTTCAGCAGCGAAACACCATCCCTCACGCATCATTTACCTTTTGCAATCTCACGCGCGGATGAACTTTCACGCAAATTGCGGCCATGGTCTCGGAGCTCGTATCGAGTTGCTCGTTCAGGGTTTCTTTCGCATTCCGAGCGGGGGCGTGCGGGCACTTTGGCGCAGATGGGGGATATAAAACGGGATCCGGCGGGAGGGGAGGAAAAGAAAAAGGGATCGAAGCGCCGGTCTCCGCCCTTCCGCGCTTTGGCCCGAAAAGGACGATGTCGTGCCAGCGCCATTTTGTGTTTTATTATCTGGCCGTTAGGTGGCTTCTTTGGCCTGCCGCTTACCTCCCTCACTCCTCGCTTCCCGCGTCGTCCCGATTTTCATAACCTTTCTTGCGTCCGCTCTCGCCTTTTTTATTTCCATTGCGGGAGAAGAAGCGCATTCGGTTTCGCTTGCTTTGTGTTGTATTCGCATAGCGGCGTTGCGGAAAAGCCCGCGAGTTTGACCGGCTGCGCCGAGCCGACTGTGGGGCGCTTTTTTTCCCGAATCGTCCGCCGCTGAATTGGGGAAAGGAGGGGAGGGTCGTTTGAGGGAGTGAACGGCGGATTCGCGGGTTGTTCTGGAAGGGAGCAAAACGTATACGCTGGCTAGTCGTCCTAAGCGGCCGCTAAGGGAGAAAATTGGGAGGGACAGGCGTCTAGAAAGCGAGTCTTCCCGCCCATTCCTTCCCCATCCTTTAGTGCGCTTCCCCATTTGGCCCGACTTTCGCCTCGCGTTTTCCCCTCCGTCCGACTGCCGCGCCCCACCGCGGTGGCGCGGCGCGCTGGTGGTTTGTTGGTGTGTTGAAGTTTTTGTATTATTCTTTTTATCGTGCGCTCGTCGTCGTAAACCTTTCCGCACTGTCGCTGGTCAGGCCAGGTTCGCGCTAGCGGCCGGCCGCACCGCCGAGGAGGCACGCCCGCGCCTTTTTTGTTTTTTCGCTCTCCTCGCTGCGCGCAGCTGGGTGTTGTCGCGGAGCGTGTGTGTCTCCGGCCAAGAGTCTACGCGCCTCTTCGACTTTCGGTTGTGTGCGCGGGCCGCGCTCAGCCGAAGACGGGTCTCCTCCGTGGGCTCGTTTCGGTGCGGACGCGCCGAAGTGCTGCGGCGAGCCGGCTGGTGTTTTAGCGCGAGTCTTGGTGGTCCCATGAAGACGTACCGGTGGTATATATATCAGGATCGTTATCCCCGGACGCAGCGGGCCAACACAAACCGCGATTGTGGTTCTCCCGCGACTTCAATTTATCGTGAAACAACGACATCAGAGAATCGACGTGCTCGTTATTGTCTTTCTTTTAAACTGCCGCGGATGGTCGTCCAAGTGACTTGCTCCCATCGCGGCGTGACGGCTAAGACCGCTTGCGAGCACGGCGGAGGCTGTTTCTCAACGGCGAATCCAACCGCATCGCCGGGCGTTCGCCCCCTCGGCGCGCTATGAGTCGGTCGCCGCCTTCTCCGGACCTCGTGTTTCGTAATAGCGGTTGCGAGGCCGGCCCGAAACCCAAGCAAAGCGGACGAGGCCGGCGCTGTTGCTGCTACGCCGCCGCTGGGCCCACGGAGCCCGCAAATAGCCGCCGCGGCCGAACGTCAACAACGCCGGCTCGGCGTGCCCCAGAGCGGAGCTGCGCCGGCGGCCACTCAACGCTGCGTCTGTTGCTCGTCAAGGCCCGCCGTCGCCCTACACTCCAGTCCGGCCGCGTCTGTTGGTGTCCGCCACTGCGTCACCGACGTGGAGTGTCCGTAGTGGTGTGTCCGGAAGACTGTTCCTTGCGTGCTGTGCAACTGCGCTCTCCGTTGCTAAGATCGCGCTACGTTGGCTGCCGTGGTTCAGCGGACAACGAACAGCTGGACGTTTTTTGTTCCTGCATACGACGTCCCGCCGTTTGCGATGCCTGGTTAGGGGTTTGAGCGACGTGTCTGTTGGGGTGTTGTCTTCGTTTGAGCTGCCTTCAGAGACCGTCGGATGCTGCTTACGGTAATTGACGATCCGAGATGGAGGAAGCAATTGGTCGTACGGACTCCTTGAAGTCGTCTACATCGTGTTGTGCGCTATCTCCGAAAGAAAAGAGAAATGTGCGCAAGCACGAGTAGATCGAAGCGCTCTTCGTCACCACATCGAACCCCACAATCGAAATGTATGTGCCCGGCGTCTGTGACCCAAACGGAGCCATCGGGCCCTGGACCACTTAGCGGCACCGACTCCGACGAGTAATTTGTTTCCATGCCCGGGGTGTTAGTATAACAAAAGAAGTACAGTAAAGTTATTCGGGAAAGTGTAACGTTACTTGGGACTGTTACCGTCTCTCCCTCCCGTCCTGCAGCTCTCCTAGAAAACATATCTCGCAACCGTTTCAAGTCCTTGTTCTCGTCCAGTAGCCGCCGGCGCGAGTCTTTTCGTATCTTATCCGTGATACCTTTATAACGAACGAAAAAATATATATATAAAACGGGAAGACAACAACATATCGTTTTTCTTTGCTGTCAATAATCTCCAAGTACACGCCGGTGTCAGTTATCGAAAGGCCCTCCTCCCCCCCCCCCCCCCCCCCCCCTCCTGCAGTTCTAGTCCGTTTTTGCGGGGCAATGGGAGGATCGCATTGTGTGGCGCCCGTGCCACGTCCGGCACCGATAGGTCATCGTTCCTGAATTGCACCGGCCTGTGAGGCAACTCTTTCGCCACTGGGTCGCCTGCTCATATATCGTTCCTGCGAAGTGCCGTCATTCGCGGCAACTGTCGCGCTTCTTCAGACGGGATCGTCGGGGCCGGGAACCAGTCCTTTAAACGACTGCATCAGCGCATTGTGGCGGTGATGTGGACGTACTTCGGCGCGGCCCGTATGGGCGGCGCTATGAAGCGTGCGTCATGTCGCGACTTGGACGACGTTCCCGTGGACAGTTGTGGTGGCGACGGCGCGTCGCCGTGGGTGCTGACGTCGGCATTCGGACCGATGATGATGACGCGACGCTCGTGGCCGGCAGTACCGGATCCGCAGCCTGGACTTGAGACCAGTGCCGTCAGACCAGCGACAACGGTCCCAGTGCCGTCCTTCACGCGTAGCCCCGGCTGTCACCTCTGCCTGTCTTCTTCGTTAATGTCTGCGTAGTACATCGTGTGCATCTGTTTCCCAGCTTGTGTTACCGTTTCTTATTATTTTGGTTTACGTTCTGAGTAATTTCCTTCATCTCATCATGTGCAAGAGCCTCCGGAGAACGGGAGAGCATCACCGAGAATAGGTGGGTGGCAGGATCGGCAGTTGTGGTCTTGGGCACTCTGAATAGTGCTTGTCTAGAGTGTCCGCTTTAGCTGCCACTCTTTAGGCAAAAGTATCCAGAAACCGACGCCGTAATGATACCAGACACAGTCAGACCACATGCTATGTTTTTGCGCTTATATAACTCAAATATGAAGGGAAGCATGTACATAACGTGAGGTCGCAGCTACAGACAGCACCATTGCCCAACACTGTGTGCTCAACTGCTCTAAGCAAGTGCGATTCTGACTGAACCTCGATGTGTCTGCTCTTGTAAAATTTGACGTAGCATTGTTATACCCTTGTTCCGCCACGGTGGTCTAGTGGCTAAGGTACTCGGTTGCTGGTTTGAATACCGGCTGCGACAGCTTCATTTTTGAAGGAAGTGAAAAATGCTGTATGCCCCTGTGCTCAGATTTGGGAGCAGGGTAAAGAACCCCAGGTGGTAGAAATTTCTGGAGCCCTTCACTACAGTGTCTCTCATAATCATATGGTGCATTTGGTACGTTAAACCCCACATATGAATCAATCCTTATACCCCTGTCACACGGCACATGTAACATCATTCGCAGCGAATCGCATTTGCACGTATTGTTATTGCATTCTTGAATTTCTGGTCGACAGGAGCATAAAACATGGCATTTGCAGTTGCTATCATTGTTGGTTGTCAGCTCTCAGTGGCTTTTGCTTCGTATTATTCTCTGCTGACGAAACTGCACCATTTTCTTACGTGGCTAGTGAGTAAATATACGGTGCGAAATTCAGACCTCGCTGCCAGCACCAAAACGATGTCATGTAATTAGAAGAACAATTTGCAGAGCTTGCACTGAGCCACTTAAGCTTTAAGATTGCAAAAGTGGATAACTCTGAAGACTGATCCGGTTACTTCTACGGTAGGCCTTAGTCACGCGATGAAGGTTGTTCCTATGTTTGCTTTTACGTCATTGCTAAGTTTTGCCTAGGTGATGCTAAGTTGGCTCCAGCGTAGAGAGGTTTTGAACCACACACAGACATGACACTAATAACTCCAACGACAAAATAGCACACTTGAACCAAGTGTACTTTTTGCAGATTTGGGGACAGGTCGTCGTTGTCATTGGTATTTGATTGCTTTGGGATCCTGTCGTAGGCGCTGCTGTTTCCCATTCCCTAATTTTAATTTAACTGTTGCCTTTTTTTGTTGGACCACTGTTGAGTAGCGGGACTTACCCAATTCTTGTGGCACATACCTGGTAAGCCATGTGGGGCTGGCCACACAGGAAGGGCTACACAAGTTACGGCTACCTGTAATTGTTCAAGCTCGCCTGTTCTTTCTTTTTTATCGCTGGTTAAAAGGAAAAGACAGACGAGCGTTTGCAAACTTGGGCAACAGAAGGCGTTAACGTTGGGTCAAATTCTGGGAAGAAAAATATGATGGCACAAATTGCTTCAGTTACCGCACTGTACGTCAAAAAGTTAGCGAAGCAACAAATGACCACCGTAAGGCAGAATGCATTGCTGTTTGTTAAACTTTTTGATTTTGTGATTTTTACCGAGCCTCCTGTTGTCGAGACTGCACACCCCACATGCTGTGCTGGAGTTTGGAAAAGGCGTTCGATGGACAAATTCCATTAGCTGCGAATGTCATTTTCTGTTTTGTGTTGCAGCACCAAAAATGGTATTTAATACATAGTCACAGTTGCTGTGCATGTCATCGCATGTGCCATGTGACACGGCTATTATCTTTTGTGCCTGTGGCAATTGTTGGAAAGCTGCCTGCACTTTCAAGTAGGAAAGAGCTATTGAAGGGACCCCCCACTGAGGGGGGGCATTGCAAACAGATAAAAAGCGTGTTTGAGTAGATTGCACACTGAAGGTCTCAGTATACACCTATACTTGGCAACAGGCTGAGTCCTAAAGAGTACAGGTGCAGCAGTTGAACACAAAAAAATATTTACATAGATGCACTAGCCAGTTATGTTTGCTCATTTCTGTGTCTTGGCATTGGATGTTTCTGGAAGCTTACAGCAGTTAATTTCGCCATGCAAGTATATCTGTGGGTTGCTGGTTTCATGTTGAAAACCAGGATTTCCTGGCAAATGTAGGCATGCCAAAGTTTGGAAACGTGTGCACTTCATGATGTTTTTGACCAAGAGGGCAAGAAGTAGATCAAACAAGCATTTGTCGTGTCTACTTCTTGTCCTTGTCAAGAACACCATGAAGTGCACACATTTCCAAGTACAAATCTCTATCGATTCCTCAAACTCAGCAGCTGTTTAAAAAACATTGTCAACAACACTCTAGAAATTTCAAAAGCTACATCCAGCTTGCGTGCAGCAAACCTTGCCTAGCTATAGGGCTAATACTTCTTCGAATTGAGTTCAATTTACCCTTTCTCACAGAACAATAGATGTTGAGGCATTTGACTTAAAGGGGCTCTGAAACATTTTTCTAAGTAACCATGGAATGAATTCACTGGAAGAGCTTATTGCATCACGAATTGCAAAAATTTTTAAAATCCATCCAGTGCAAGTGGAGTTACAAAGGTTTGTCGCATGTTGCAATTGCATTCTCTCATCTCTCGTTCCGACGAAAGCGCTGGAAGCTAAGGAGGGAGTGGTGGCAGGGGCAAAGAAACTATGTCACCCGCGCCTGGTGACCTTGAGCACTTTTTTTTTTCTTTGAATGTGCGACTTTTTCAGTGTGATCACACCTGCATGCGTGGACAAGTAGCGATCTCTCTCAGCAATCTTTGTAACGAGAGAGCGCGCCATGCTCAAATCATCCAATGGCTGATATATGGGTAATTGACGGGTGATTTTCGGGCATATTCCGCGATTTCTCGAGAGAGAAGAAAACACTTTTTTTTAGCCGGCTGTGATAACTTATTGTGAATTCCAGGCCACGTGCTGCGCTATAATATTCGGCTCGCGTATTGCCCGAAGCCTCTGCTACCGATCGGCAGCGTTTTCCGACCATGCTGAAAAAGTGCTGCAGGGCCCCTTTAAGGTGAATATAGCACTGGTAGCAATGCACTAAACAGATCCCATTTCTTTGTCTCAGCACTCATGCAAACAAGGCAGATGCATACTAAAAATACCAATGAAAAGAAGGTGCAACAGTGTGGTTGTGTGTGGTTTGGCATGGTGGAAGTCACACTTGTGCAACATGGAAGGCACTGCATGTCTCATGCATTCTGAGAAGCCATCATGTCAGGTAGGCAAAACAGCAGAAAGTTGACCTAGCTGGTACAGACTCACAATAAGTGAAGGTACAGTGTGCGCAAGAAAACCAGACAACATAGACATTGATGGTTTACTCTGTCCACTGATGCATTGCTTTCCTAATAGACTTTGCTGCAATTCAATTCCTCTTTGATTTGTTGTTGCTCTGGGCTATATGCATGACATTTCGCATAGGAGCCAAGTTGAATATAAGAATGTCAATTCTCTCTTTTAATCTGTGATTATAAAACTTGCGTAGCGATTCGGCTATAGCAGCGGTCTGAAAGTCGCATCAGCTATTGGCAGGGTTCATGCAGGTCCTTGAAAACCCTTCAATTTGAAAAGATTGTTTTCAAGGCCTTGAAAGTGGTGGAATTTTCGCTAATGCTTGAAAATCCTTGAATTTCCTTTTTCTTAAACATTTTCGCACAATTCGCAGTGCATTATTGAGATGCCGTAAATGTAACAGGTGGCATATGTAATGTTCTGATCGCTTGAGAATCGGCAACAACAGTATATTCTGCGCGAAACCAACACCATGCATTTATGGAAGCTCAGAAAAGGCAGGACCAGGAAGATGGGAAACAGACAAACAACTGTTGCATTTAGGAGAAGGTCAAAATGTTTACAAAAGAGGAAGGGAAGCTAGAAGCCTCTGTTAAGATACTAACAACTACAGCAGACTCATATGCAGAAAAGGCAGAGATAATCTGCAACCTGACATGCATTATTAAGTCGGACAGCCTTAGGAAGATTGCCAAGACCAAGCAGCATGAGATAGTGGATATTGATATGAAAATTCAGGAAAGGCAACAAAGTTTTGTGCAATAACTGTTCCTCAGTTCTTCCTATCTGAATAAAAGTTTGCAACTGGTGTCATACTGAAAGTGATTATCTATGCAACATGAAAAAACTATCATTTGAAGTTGTCTATAAAGCAAATGTCATTGTAGTCATGTTCTTAACATCTGCTCCAGTGATGCTGCCTCTTTTTGATGAATTCAAGTTATTTCGAGCCCTTATCCTCCCCTGAACATGTTTTAATTGAGTTTCTAAAAGACAATGTGAATCTTGAAAATTTGCACACATAGCAAATTCCGGTCAGTTTCGATGGAGGCGGAAATGTTGCAGGCCCGTGTGCTCAGATTTGGGTGCACGTTAAAGAACCCCAGGTGGTCAAAATTTCCGGAGCCCTCCACTACGGTGTCTCTCGTAATTATATGGTGGTTTTGTGATGTTAAACTACATATATCAATCAAATCATAGCCTTGAAAATCCTTGGAATTTTTGTCGAGTAAATAAGCATGAACCCTGTACTGGCCTGCAGTCACAAAGTTTGGGCCCTCAAATGGCCGCGATATTGAAAAAGTTAAATGTGGGGTAGAAAGGAGGCACTTCTATAAAACAGCAGCTAACGTTGTCATTTGAAAGGCCTTTCCCATATTTCATGCATGGGTCATTTTTGAAGACTTGGCGTCAGGATTCCAGAAAAATATGGCTGTTCGTGCCAACAATAAAATCTGGCTGCCAATCTTGGTGTAGCATTTTTTGTCCTGCACTTATAGCACAAGGTGCAGAATGTACTAGGCAATGAGGGTTGTTTCTAGTGATTCTCATGAAAAAAAAAAAACAAAGAAACTTAAGATTAGTAATGTCTGTGTAATGTGCCCAAACAAGATATTATTAATCACAGTAGCGAGAAAATTATGCCAGAACAATTTAGCAATGCCACAAACAGTCTTAAAGCCATACAAGAAATATGGGACCAAAACTGTCGTGTGGGGGCTGCTAGAAAAAATTGGCTGCATCCAGCTTGCGGGTTTTTGATTTGACACCTGTACCCTATAAATTCCACATTGCTCATGAATGTTATGCGTGTGTTCAAAATAGCACTCATGTATACAAAGAAATGTCAGAACATCTGTGCTGTTGATTGTGACAATTTGTAACAGCACTTACAGTGTGTGGAAAATGGTCTGCCACAAGGAGACACTTAGCCATGCACAAAATATGTGGTGAGAAAATGCAGCTCACAGCATCACCCTGAATTTCTGATGCCAATAGGATGTGAAGCTGTAGACTGTGGTAGCATATGCTGGGGCATACGTAATTCTATGTTGGTGAAAATAAAATAGTGTGCGTCTTAAGGAACTCTGGGACTTAATGCGTCACGTTTCTGAAATTTCTGTTTGAGGCAGCATGGTAAAACGACACACACAAAAAAGAAAAAAAAGATTCGTCTTGTCATACGCTTACGTTCGGTTTATGACGGAAAATTTAGAAAGAAATTGGACTTTCAGCCTCAGAAAGTATTAGTATAGAGAGCAGTATATCAGGCTAACCGAAGTTCTTATTTTTCATGTGAAAGGTGTAACCCTTATATTTATAAATACTCCTTAACTAGAACCTAATTTGCCAGCACCTTCATAGCAGTGCGTTCGAAACGTGTTTGTGCTTTTGTGCTGCCTTGGCACCGCGTGAAGCTGCGTCTGTGCAGCATTGAAGGTGGTGGCAAGTCAAGTCGGGAAGCATTTCTAGCAGTATTGAGTCTTTCTTCAGATTAAACATTAGTTTATAGGTTTGCAAAAAATACAGTTTGTGCATACTGTGAAGGTGCCAGGGGTACATTTTACAAATATTGTGCAATGGAAGGACCATGTATGCTCAGTATTCCAAGAACTTAGCCCCATAACAGGTGTTCTAGGTTTTAATAGGTGTAAGTCACTTGTTTCTGCAAAATTGTTGAATTTTATGCTTTATTTATGTCTCACATTTATTATGGGCATCTTGTACGGGGCACAATGACTCAGCTGAACCTAAATGAGTTATTTTGTATGCCGAAGAAAATAATATGTGTCATCGCTAATGTACCGTATGTGGCTCATACCTAAGGCCTGTTTGAGAAATACTACATAACCAAAGTGTCCATGAGATGTATAAAACTTGACTCTTCCATGAATACTATTTAGTGCTAAACATAACACTACCTTATTGGGGGAACATGAAACCTGTCTGTTGACTTATACCATTATAGTTCTCATACATCAAAAGTATGGAAGGTACCATGCTTTAGAAGAAACTATAGTTATCAAATGTGTGATAATCTACCTAGACATCTTAACTCGTAAAGTAGAGCAGGTTATAGTATACAGCACTTGACATTGCCAGAATTTAAAATCTCAACACACTCCCCTCTCTAGAATACTCCCGGTAAGTTAATTATTTGGGATACGTTTTCTCACATGCTATGAGGCACATATCTATTTTGTTTTTCATTTTGTCTGTGTAGTGCAATCCCTTGTGATTTTTTTTATTTATTGCATGACGATCACATTTTATGGTGACTGTATTATTGTGTTCTACAAACGTTGCGTGCTTTGCCATGTGTGGCCGTACTGTACCAAAAGGGGGTGAGGTTTCTCTCAAGGCACACACGTCTGTGCAGATTTTTTTTGCCTACCTTCATTCACCACTGTTTACTGTACTGTCCCCTGTTAAAGGGAACACTCGAACGCACACGCTCAATACTGCTGACCCTCTAACAGCAAGTGGCTATGAAAACAATTTGTATGCACATCACCAGTGTGTCAAGAGGTGTTGAAACTTTCAACCACCAGTAGTCTTATGCATATCTAAGCTACTATGTTTCCGTAATATAGTGAAATCTAAACATGCCATGCTCTCAGGTGTTCCCCTTAAAGGTGGATGCGTCTGTACATGCGTGTGTAAATGGATATTCAATAAATCAATCAGTCAAGCCACACTTCATTTTACCCCTCCACCCCCCCCAGTTTTTCGGGAGGGAGGGGGCTTTCGAATTGTTTCGAAAGCTAGAGCTATTAGCACATTGTCACCCAAGCACTGTGCGTGACCCAGTGATGGACGCCTCGAAGAAGGAGACCAGATCCTGGCGATAGACGGCCAGCCACTGGACAGCAACATCTCACACCAGCAGGCCATTGGCATTCTCCAGCAGGCCAGGGGAACCGTGCAACTTGTTCTCGCCAGGGGGACACCGGTCAGTGCCACTCCACCCGCCACTCAAGGTGAGCACCCTCACAAAGCGCAGGGGTTGCGTAGCTGAAATAAATTGCAAAGAAACAGGATAAAAAAATCTGTAAACAGGGGTTGGTGCCGAGCCGACGTTTCGACAAGTCCACTTGACGAAATGTCTGCTCTACAAAAACCCTGTTCACAGATTTCTTCATTGCGAGCTTCCATCTTCCCCATTCTGCCATTTTTTAAAGAAACAGGATGTCACTTAGCTACTCACCCGCATACATTGACAGAAGCTGATGAACTTTGACAGCAGCCTGTGATGAAATGTGCTTGATTGTTCTTTTGTGGCAAAAGCACTCAGTGATGGTCTTGTTTCTCTTGCGAACTTCGGAGTATTCAGAAAAAGATCTTCTAAAGAATAGAAATCGATGGTTCTGATTCGAGTCAACAGTTATCAAGCATACGTTTACTTGAAGGGCCAGTAAACAGGCGCTGACATTTTGTTTTACACCCTCCAAACAAGCTCGCCAATCCGTAAAGTATACTGTTTTGATCACATTTGTTGAATATTACAGTGCGGCGTGCCGTGCAGACCCTCCATTTTGAAAAGCAATCGTGCGCCTGTTTCCGTCATCTGACCAATCTCATCCGTAAGTGCAGTCCGACGAAAACTTGCCCACGGGCAACGTTATGCACCACTGAGCTCTTTGATTGGTTCTTTGCCCTACAAAACGAAGCCTTGGCCTTGCGGCGGTGCAGTTTCTCCCACGCAGCCCGCATTTTCATTTTTCTGTGCTGCCCTCTGCCATTTTTTTAGAGCCTGAGACTCTGGGAGAAGCGATTTTAGACTAAAGGCCTCCGAGATAAAGAGGTGTCTCACTACTTTACTGCAAGGGGAAAAGTGCTCCTCGCTCCGCGTTTCCTGCCCGAGCCGCTATGACATGTGCTCATATGGAAGAAGTCTCACTCGGTCATTGGTTACGCGTCCCTGACGTGTCACGGACATCGTGTCACATTGCCAAAATGGGCGAAGTTACGACAATGGGCTACTCTTTCCCCTCCCTTTGGCAAAGAATAGTGGCAAATGGCCACGAGAAAAGTTGAAACCACCTGAAGAAGATGTTCTAACCTCTGTAAATTCCTTAATGTAGCAAATATTCTCAAAATTTGCTGGTATCATTATGGCACCTTGCGAAGCAGATTTAAACCGAGTGCTTTTTTCTATATATTTGTTGTATCTTTATCTATATTTGTATATCTGTATAATTATCCGTCTAGTTTCGCCAGCATCAGCAAATCTGGGCAGATAAATGAGAACCTATGTTGTAGTTTCTTCCCGCCATCGCATGGTGCTTACAGCCAAAAATGATCATGTCCCGAGTGTAAACAGTGAAAAATTAGCCATTGCCAAATTAAAAGAATGCACGTGTGTACAAAAATTTCGCAAATGCATGTCACCATGTAACTGGCCCCTTTAGTTTAATTTCTTGTGATGCTTACAGTTCTGCCTTTCTGGAGTCACAAAAGCAATGATGCCAGCTAACAAATTTCTTTTAGCACTGCATAAGTATGAATAGAACCAAATATGAACTTTGGGTTCTGTTTGAGTAGCAGTTCAGTTTAAATGATTTTCACTTACCGTGATTCCACTGTGCAGAAGGGTAATACGGAGCGCTGCCGGTGCCAGTTACATAACACGTGCAGTACCATCATGGTAAGGACGTTACTGCACATGTAGTGATTGTAACACAGCTTCTTCACTGTCTGAAGCCCTAACTAGCTGGGACCGCCATCAGATTGCATGAGCTTCATATTTTGCGCGTACTGAACTGTTAAAGATTTAATAATGCCATCGATTAATGTAATCTTTTGGCAAGCAAGTTGTGAGACTGCGCAACTATAACATTGTTGTGCTAGTACAATGCTACAACTTGGTTCATTGCCATTGCTGTTTTGTTTTTATTCGTATTGTCTATCTCTTGAGTCCGCTCAATCAAAGTTTCTGGGTTGTCGTCCTACGCTGCAGCCCCTCCAGCGGCGCACATTTTTTTCATCCTCTCCAAAGTCCAGCCCCGCTTTGCTAGAGGTACCTTCAGCATAAAGCTTTCTATACCAGTTGAGAAGCATCATGGTTTACCATGCATCTGCTTCGTTTAATACATTTGTTTACTAGCAAGGCCTTTTTCCTTGAAGGCCTGAGGCTCTTATTTTTCATTTTTAGACTGTTAGGATTATATAGGCTCGCAAATTCTTAAGTAGCCGTGGGAAAGCAGCAGATATTTTCTGGTATGGAACTGCAGAAAGTATGAATTAACGAAATGATGGAGTTTGAATGAAGAGGCTTCTAAATACATTCAAAGAATAGAGGGCCAACCAAAAAATTGGTTTTTGTTTACTCAAACAAAAGTATGAATTATCTGAGTTTGAAATGTTGCAAGTCTACTGTAAGTACCGTATTCCCTCGCATAACAGGCTCATCCCCAGTTTGGTCGCAAGACAGCAGATTTTTTTATTTCCGCACATAATAGGTACACCCCAGACTTGACTGTGATTAGTAATTGTGTACTGTATTTGCACAGTTGCAGTTCGATGTCTTTTTACGTTAACTGAAGGGAGGGGAAAAATAAAAGAAAAAGAGAACACCGTGGCAGCGCTGCGCAGGCTCGCCAAATGAAGAAGAAGGGCGATCGCCGGGGCGTCAGAATAACTGCTGAGTAACCCCTGCACCGGTGCCGGCAAGGCTCCAGCCACACGTGCTCTGCATGGAACGCACGATCCTGTCCTTGTCAAGTGCGCTTTTAGTTTTCTGTCAGAAAAAGCGTCGTCGTTATCGCGTTTGCTAGCTTGTCGGCAGATTTAAAAGCTGTTCGGCTCTCTGACATGAGCTTTCGTCTTTGCTGCCACTACGCGGACTTGCATAAGCTCGGTGGACATTTGTTGCCGTTGATTTCCAGGATGTGAATAAACATCGTATCACGCACCCTGCTCTCTGTGAGTGCAATCTTTTCGACACCCAATCTTCATATTGTCTTATGCAAACTTCCTGCGACAACATAACAAACCGTTGGCTAGGCCTATTGTTGCCGTTGATTTCTAGGATGTGAATAAACATCGTATCACGCACCCTGCTCTTTGTGAGTGCAATCTTTTCGACACCCAATCTTCATGTTGTCTTATGCAAACTTCCTGCGACAACATACCAAACCGTTGGCTAGGCCTAGTTAGTGTTGGTTTCTTTCCAGTGGCAATCGCAGGTGATTAAAGTTGCAGTTAGTACGGAATCAACGTAACTCTTTGCGGTGGTTCTACTTGAACGAAAGGGGTCATAATGGCGCTTGTAACGCTCGAATTGTGGTTCGCGATTCGATTGCAATGTCTTTGGATATGAGATGCGAGCACGTGAAACTGAACGATCTGTGCCATTCATTGATAATGCACATAATCTAGGTGGCCTGAAACGTAATCAGCGAATTCCCATGATGGCACTTTCTCATAGATTTTTTTCACCTCGTTCATTTCATTGGCAACACGGGTCTTTCAATGTTAATTTACTGAAAATTTGAATGCGTACCGCATTGCATGCCTCGATTCTCAAACATGCGAGACTGCATGCTCAACACGTTTTGCACTAGTGTGGCCTCTGAAGAAGGCTCTTTGGGCTGTAGTGCGGATATTCGTGACATTGGCGATGTATATGCCATCAGTGGTCTGTGCCGTAGTCGGAAATTAAATGTTAGGAAGTTTCACCCCTTATAATTGGGGCACTTTGAACTTGGAGCCCCATTTTCTGTTCATGGGCCGAGTGGCAAGTTGCATTTCGTTTCGTGACATCAGCTTAAAGTGTGTGGTCATTGTGGCACTCTTTTTCATCCCCCTTTGAGAAGGAAAGACTGTTGGGCTCTGAGCTTTTTATTTGTTTATTTATTTATTCATTAATTTACTCAAGTACCCAAAGGGCTCAGTAGGAGCATTACATGGGAGTTGGGGGAGGAGGCCACAAAGCACGACAAAATTTTGTTTAAGGAAATTGTGGAACTTAGTAAATAGGCAAATCTCCTTGGTAAAATAATAGCAGTGAAAAATATCGAATGTGAGTAAGTACCCTGAGAGAGAAAATTTATTGCTCAATGTGACAGGATTCCCTATATGTTAGTACTGCTGAGTTAAACATGTAAGACTGGGCTTTTGCAGCAATTCAAGTCGGTAAATCATTCTACTCTTTTATTGGCAGTGTTGTTGGTGAATTCTTGTACCTTTCTGTTCAGGCAAAGATGGGTGCACTCTGTAATGCGATGTTGAAGTGTGGGATGGTGACAAAATATGCTACCAGTCAAATGGCGTGTTACCGTAACAAAGAGTACAAAAAAGAATAATCTGTACTCGTCGACAACTTATCTTGGCTGTGGAGTGAAGGCTGTGTTCACTCCACAGGCGAGGCTTCGGCACCTTCGTGTGGTCTCCCAAGTAGTACGGCAGCTTACGACTGATTTCAGTTTTTCTCACTCGCATCGTTAACCTGTTCAGGAAGTTATATACACGAAAAATGTAAATGTAAAAGTCACTGTGGTTGTTCAGGTAAATTTCACCGGCGAATTATTAGTGAATTTTTCTTGGCAAACGAAAGGGCGCATTTGGGGCCACACACTGACCCACTACATCATGAACTTCATGTTTACATTGAAAAATGGGCATACTGAAAAGGTGGTGCTAGCAGTCTAGAAAAATGGAGTGTAAAAGAAGGCATTCTTGCAAAGTGATTAATAACTTTCTTTTGCCGACGTCTTCCTGAAATATATTTGAACCTCATAATATACAAAGTAGTGTGTACTTCAGCAAGGCGAACGAAAAAATTATCAGTTAACTTAAGTATTTGGCCTGGTAGCATACATGCATTTCAGTTCTCTAGCTTCCACAGTACTGCCAAGAAAGGCCGATGAGTGCGGAAAACTTTCTGCGCATTTCGAATGGCGACTTGCACTCGACTATAGCTGGCGTTTCGTCCCTGGCACAGGCACCCCTCCCCCTCCTCTGCCGTCGGGTTCACTCACTGGATCCGCGACTGCTGGAAGCACCAAGTCGGCAGCCGATCGAGAAGAAGCCATGGTGCTGGGCACGGAGTGGGCCGAAGTGGAAGCTGTCGAGCTGCTCAACGATGGCTCAGGCCTCGGATTCGGCATCATTGGTGGCCGCAGCACGGGTGTCGTCGTCAAGACTGTTTTGCCTGGCGGCGTTGCGGACCGGGTGAGTTGTTTTGTAGGTTCTTTCACCCCTTGTGAGATGCATTGTGATTGAGTAAGACTTGTTGTTGGGTGAGTCGGTTAACGTCAGTGGGGTGCATAGCAGCACAAACTTGGAAAACACAGATCAGAGGAAAGAAGTAGGAGGGAGTAGAAAGGTCGCACACTGCACTTCAACTGTTCATCTGAAAGAACAAGCCACCAGATGACAGCTCTCAATGCATGCGTGCATCAAAATCTGCAAACACTGGTCACACTCGTGTGTCTAGAAGCTGAAGCTCATTTCGGTAAAGTGAAACAGACTTAAGTTTGCGCTACTACGTACCCCATTGACATCATGATTAGCTATATATATCTTCTTCAGTCCCAGTGACCCTATTTGGGGGCCTTTGCTTCGAGCAGGCGCAGCTAATTCTGAAGCGAGTGCTTTTTACCTTAAATGTGAATTTCCCACGTGTAGAGCATTACTTTACTTAAGCCCAATGAAGTGGTGCTCTATGTCTGGCATCTGCGACGCACGGCAGGTTCTATAATGAAATTTCCTGGCAAATGTCGTCGACTTCTTTGTCGTAGCAGATTTTTCTATAGTGTAATTTTATTGGTATGTGTGAAAGCACTACTGGAGGGTCTCCAATGAAGTTTGAAATCATTTTTACGCATAATCTATGTTGTAAATTGTGGTTAACAGCTGTGTAAATTGAATAAATTATAATTACTCAAATTAGTCAGAATAATTTGATTTCACCAGCTTTTTAATGTTGTTCTAAAATAAAGTATTTGCCATTTTCTTGTACACTCAAGGGCAAAATAAAGAAGTTCTAAATAATTTTACCGGGAATTCCCCTCTTGAATCTAAAGAATGAATATGTGAATATATATATATATATATATATATATATATATATATATATATATATATATATATATATATATATTCGATATATATATATAGCTTGATGTCAAGGTTCTGAAGACCAAGATGGAAGCAAGTGGAATTCTTAAAATAAATATAACAGGATATTTTGCTATGGATAATTGTTATTGCATCATCAATAAATGTCTCATTATTGTGCAGTCAGTGGTACTATATTTCTTCAATAATCAAGTTCAATGACTCACTCAAACTACATGCAGTAGTTTTAGGCTTGCTGCGAGCATTCCTAGAAACGTAAAGAAAGATATTTTCCTATTATTGTAAGACATGATAGAATTTTCACTTGAGCAATGGCGCATAACAACATACAGTTCGATCAGAAGTAATTTAAAAGATCTTTAGCCGAGAAGGAGGCTAAATTCACAATTAGCTTGATGTTTGTGCCATCTTGCTTGCCAGGAGTGCACATAAGTGACTAAAGTAGCATTTCTAACACCTCTATTTATGAACCAACCTTAACTTAAGAAAGGAAAAGTATAAGAAACGTTCAAGGCGAGTTTCAAAACCGTCCATTATTTTGCGTCTTATGAAAGGTGTCCTTGACTCGTCAAGTATAGGCCCCGGGAGCGAGGGTAGGTAAATTATTGCTACAAAATCATTACCTCGAGCAGCAATAAATTAGCGTTACTGCAACAGACTAACAACAGTATGCACAGAAGCAGCCAAACGTAAGCAGCAGGAATGTTGGTTGTAGCACTGGCAGTTTTTGGTGAAACACTCATTTTTCACCTGGCCACTTTTGTTCAACCTCCATCAATGCAGTGGAGTCATCAAGTCAGTTTTGCTATTTTGACTTCTTGTATGTCTGTGCTGCTGTGTTCGGTTGTGTTATTGTGCTCCCTTCAGCGTTCACCTTTTTTTCTTCGCTTTTTTAAAAGTTTCACTAGATTTATTTGATAGTTTGAGCAGTTATATCACATTTTTTTTAATGTTGTTGCATTTATTGTGGAATGGTGCACAGAGGTAAACATCACCGACGAAATGGCTATGTCCTCACGGATTTCGTCGACTACCAGGGCGGACGCCAATCCCTACAGGGAAAGCGAAAAATGTGGAAACAGCTCGTGACAGAGTTCAATCGCAAAGTCTGCATCAGTGTACGGTCAACCGAACAACTAGAAATGTGTTTGCACCACCTCACCGCGGTGGTTTAGTGGCTCATCTACTTGGCTGCTGACCCGCAGGTCGTGGGATCGAATCCCAGCTGCAGTGGATGTACTTTCGATGGAGGCAGAAATGCTGTAGGCCCGTATGCTCAGATTTTGGTGCACGTTAAAGAACCTCAGGTCATTGAAATTTTGGGAACCCTCCTCTACAGCGTCTCTCATAATCATATTGTAATTTTGGGACATTAAACCCCACATGTCAAGTGTTTACGCAACTACGGGAAGTTTTACCGGTACGGGAAAAGGTGTTTTTGCAATCATAGCAGATATCCACTGGACTGTATACGTGTGACTCTGTCAGCTATGAGACATTAGCAAGGCCGTCGCGCCCAAGTTGAAATGTGCCAACTCCAAAAAAAGTGCGATGTGACACTCAGCTTCATGAGACGCAGCGTAGCGAAACCACGATCGTAGACAATTTCCTGCAGAAACAGCATAGCGAGCAGATTCTTCACAGCACTTTATGTGAAGGGGGGGGGGGGGGGGCACAAAAATTCCTGCCTGTCTTTTGTCTCCACCGGGTTCGATCGATCGTTGAGGACTCGCCGCGGCCGTGACGTGTATGCGCTGTGCCGTTCAATATTTCTTCTTTGCAGTCATCTTAATAAATGAACTGTGAAATGTTGTCATCCCCCATGTTGTTTAAGGAAGCCTTAAGGTAGATCATAGGCTATGTTAATGGAGCCTTACTTAAGTACGAGGAAAGTTTCGCAAAAAGTACAAGGTAGGTGCTTGAAACTGGGCGTTAAGGGTAGACTTATGGCTGAGGTTGACTTAAGTCATAAGGATAAGTTTAGGTTATGTTTGTGAATACAGGGGTAAAGAGGGTGTCGTTCCTTATTGAGTTAAAGGGCTCTTCAGCAGCCCTCAAAGAAAAGTTTAACTAGTATGTGTGGAGAAGCATGGCTTTAATACTTCCAGTCAAAGCACATTACAGCACCTGATCACTTTGGGATATGCGCATGGTTTTTCTAGCTTCTGTTGGCAATAGTAGTGTTCTTATCACCAGTGCTTATTTGGAGCGCCACCAATGCGGCACGCAGATGCAAAAGTGGTGCCAATTCATTTTACCATGTACACATTCTTCAGCGTAGTGGTTCCACCTTCCAACTATCCTTGTAATGCAAGTCTTCTTACCTCTGTCCCACTCATCTTCGACTGCAGGATGGGCGGTTGCAGAGCGGAGACCACATTCTGCAGATCGGTGACGTCAACTTGCGTGGCCTGGGCTCGGAGCAGGTGGCCTCTGTCCTGCGTCAGGCAGGGGCCCGGGTGCGCCTCGTGGTGGCGCGCCCCTCAGAGTCCGGTGACCTGCCGGCACCTCGACCCGCGTCACTTCCGCCACCCCTCGTGCTGCCCACCCGGCTTCTAGCCGACGCCGAGGAGCTCGAACGGCGCCTGCAGATCCACAGTGCCACCGTCGCCATGGCAACAGCCACAGGGGGGAAGCCCGGGTCGCCTCTGCTTTCCGAAGTGAGCTTAACACTAGCATGAAGATGAGGATAAGCTTCAATGTTTGACACATTTGCAGCGGGCAAATGTGTACTCCCAATGTGTTTTTTGAATAGTTCATTCATGTGTCATGTTTATGCATCTTATGCTGAAAATACCCAAGCAAATCCTGCTGTATACCCAAGGAAAACCTCTATCTAGGGCAGCACACATTTTCAGTGTTCGTGTGGTGAACCTGTGCACATTTTTTTTTAGAACCTTTTTGTTCTTACCTAAAGGCCACATACATTTCATGGGAAGATAAACTTTTAATTCAAAAGAAGGCGCATATATAGGGTCCTGCATCACTGCTATTTTTAGCGATATCTTTTTAGCTGAAGTTGACAAAGCCGTAGCTGAAGAAGCCTAGGTAGCCTTAACATAATGCAAGTTTACAGATTTGTAGACTATCCTAGCCTGTATGAAAATTATTTCATAGTTAACGAGTCATGTACTCTTCATATTTTATCTCGTTACCACAAGAACTTTAATCCCTCAACTTTGACACATGACATGCCTGATGTCAATATGATTGAATCTCTTGAAATCATTTTTAGTTGCGAGTCTACACACTGAAGTGGTACTAAAAGAAAACAGAATTTCTTTTTTTTTTTTTTCAGATTATGGGGTTACTCTTTTACAGTACCAAAATTACCGTGCTTGCCATGATGAAGCACTTTTTAAGTAAGAGAACGGGCAAAAATAATGTGCGGATGACAAGGCCACCTTGAGGTTCTCGCACTAATCGAGGTTGAGGTCGTAGAATTCGACAGCATGCACAAGGACCTACAGTAAAAACTCGTTAATTATAAGTTGCTGGACCTTGAGAAATCTTCAAATTTCAAATTTTTGAATTAACAGAGTACGTACAGTAAAATCTCGTTACATAATGATTTTTAGGGGACCGGGGCAATTTGTTTGTTATTTTGAAATGTTGTTATGGTGAAAGCCCAAAAATTAATCATAAATACTTATTTTCCACCGTCCAAAATGACTTACCTTTGCAACGGTGGTTCCTTGAACTCGTTTTTTATAATAAAAAACAAATGCCCAAATGAACACCAAAAAGTGCACGTTTCCTCAATGAAGTCTGTTTTTTTTTTTGCTGTTTTTTTTTCGATTGCAGCGCTAACTTAACTTTGCAGCGCAAAGGCCACCAGCTCATGCGCATTCTCTTTAGTGAGAACTGCTTCCACTTCCTCGTCGCAAGCAGAGATGAACTCATTGTAGTAGCACCGCAGCACGAACGCCGACTTGCTTTGCAGACACAATAAGTAATAACCGAAAAGATGAACACGACTGACAAGGCCTCTTCAGAGAACACCTATACCCCTCTGGCCTCCTAGATCACGTGTACAAGTCACTAAGATAAGAAAAGCCCGAAGCATTGCGGTTGTCATCGCCTCTTTCAAAGAAAAGAAAAAGCTAAAAAAGAAAATTTCTCACGTTTTGTTCTCTGCTCCCTCGCTGTCTCAGGTTTGGACCCCCCCCCCCCCCCCCCCCCCGCTTTCTGCTCCGCAACTCCCACTCTGCCTCGCTGACCTTGTCCTCCTGTGTTGCCCTCGCCTCTGTGCTTATAAACCTGCAGCATTGGCGTTTCAATAGAAAGAAAGAAAGGAAAGTCGTCCTTTCGTTTTTTCCCCCTCAACATCGTCGCTTGTTTTCCGAGAAGCAAGGCGTTCGTTCGCTGTGTCGTCTGTTTGGGTACTGCTCCAATGGTCGCGACAGATTTCAGAACATGAGTTCGTAGTACTGAGGCGTTGTTAATATAACGCGAAAGTAAATTAGTGCTGGTTATTCTACAACGTTTGGTATTTTGAAGTACGTAGTAGTGAAATAATTTTACATTGAAACTATTAGCAGTTGTCGTGAGATTTTTAAAAGTTCGTCAATCTGAAAAGTTTGTTAAAGTGTTGTTCGTTCTACTGAGATTTTACTGTATACATCAAGTTGAATGCAAGGAAGTTGAAATTATTCAAAGTATAATCAGCGCTGGAGGTTATCCACTGGCTAGTTTGTGACTCCAAAGGTTATGTTTTCCAGCAATACGAGGTCACAGCTTTTCCGCAAACGAAAAGGAACTCCGGGCCTCGCTGCTGCAGTTACGGGGAAAAAAAAGTGATAACTGAAATGTGCGGCCGCAAAAAATAAGACATCTTCTTTTGCTATACAGTAGTGACACGCAGGCAGCGTGCATCTGCTTTTCGCTGCATCAGCACGTCATGATGTGACCATTTGCTTATTCTTTCTAGTAAGATAAAAAATTTAATAATAGACAGTGCCTCGAAATTCAGCATGTTTTGGATGGAAAACATTACCCTAATTACTCGAATCTAACGCGCACCTTTTTTCCGGTTAAGCGAGTTCATAAATCGCATGCACGTTAGAATCGAGTACGAAAAAAAAAAAATGAACACTCATTCTATTGCCATCAGGATTTCCAAAATGGCCGCCCCCTAAGTGTGTCGGCAATTTCTGCCTGTGTGTTTCCCATGTGCGGCACTTCGTACGTGTGCTGAGGAGCTCGTCATCTTGTAGTGCATTAGCATCGACGGCATGGAAGGGCCGACTCCAAAAATTCGAGTGCACCACGATGCCGCTTTCAAAAGAAAAGTCATCGCGTGTGCAGAAACGGACGCAAATAGGGCCGCATTGCGGTCGTTCGGAGTTCCTGAAACATGCATGCAGGACTGGCGGAAACAAAAGCAGAAGATTGTCGACAGCAAAACTTCATGCAAAGGCTTCAGTGTACCACAGCAGGATCGGTTTCCGCAAGTTAAAAAGCTGCTCAGCGAGTATGTGCTTGAGCAGCGAGCGGCACAGCGGCCCGTGACGACAGAACTGCTCCAAGTGCAGGCTATGCAATTAGTCTTAAAAAAAGGTCTAATGCGGAGCCAGTTTAAAGTGAGCAGGTGCTGGCTAACTTACTTTATGAAGAGGAAAGACTTTTCCCTCCAAAGGTGAACGGGCATATGCGAAAAGTTTTGCGGAGGAGTACGACGAAGAGCTTCACAGTTTTCAGAGGTTCGTCCTAAACTTGCAGCACAACAACGGCTACTTGCTTGGGCAAATCGGGAATGCCGATCAGATGCCTTTTTGCTTCGACATGCCTGGCACCACAACCGTTGCAAGTTCACCTGACGTCGCAAGCAAGTTCGCGTACTGGCGTCGGTCCACGGTAAAACTACAGTAGCCGGCGCCACGCATTGGCATCAGCCTCTCCTTACATACATTTAATAAAAAAAAAACTACAGTGACGGCAATGCTCTGTTACATGTCAGATGGGCACAAGCTTCCCCCGTACCTCATACAGTGAAAGCTCGTTAATTCACACCTCATTAATTCGAAATTTTGGATAATTCAAAATGGTCGCCGCAGTCCGGTCCGCAGTGCATATGAGACCATGTGTAAAACGATTCGTTAATTCGAACAGAAATTGCTGCCTCTACGGATAATTCGAAGCGCGCGCCGCCGAGCGTCATCATCGTCAAACACTAGTGGAAGCTTTTACGGTCGAACGATAGGTGGTACGACCAGTTTTTCGAGCTTCAAGTGGCCTCCGAGCAAAGGGGGAGCAAAGTATGGCCCCCAAAATCCAGGGAGCAATTTTTGTTTTTGTTTTTTTTTTCCGTAGCCCTCCCGCTATCTCAGCGCCTAGCGTCACTTGTACGCGGGACCCATGGGACGCTGAGGAGTCGGCGGAGTAGTCCTAGCAGTCCTAGGCCGCTCCCCGCAGCGTCACTTTGTTCCTCGAGCACGTTGTTCGTTCACGCCGTCAAGCCGTCTTATTCCGCGTCGAAGTTGCAAGATGCCGCGGGGAAACTACTGCGCGAAGACTGTCAAGGAGAAGGTGGAGATTTTGCGAAAGGTTGACCAAGGGAACTCGAGCAAATATGAAATTGCGAGGAAGCACGGCATACCTCCGAGCACGTTGTCAACCTACGTTTGCAGCAGGACGGCCATTGAAAACGCCTATGAAGCCGAGGATTTTGGCGGCAGTCGAAAAAGGGTAAGGACAGCGAAGTTCCCAGAACCGGAGTCAGCTTTGATTATCTGAGTTAAAGAAATGAGAGCCCAGAGTATCGCATTTAGTGGCCCTATCATCGTGGTCAAGGCAGCCGATTTCGCCCTGCGCTTGGACATTGAAGACTTTGTCGCCTCCGAGGGATGGTTTCATCGTTTCAGGGAGCGGCACAATCCCGTATTCCGCACGTTATCCGGCGAGGCAAAGGAAGTGGACGCCGAAACATGCGCTACTTGGAGAAGCGACACCCTGCAGCAGTACTTGGAGAGCTACTCAGCACAGAATGTGTTTAAAGCTGACGAGACAGCGTTATTTTTCAAGTTGCAGCCAGACAAGACGATCACCTACAAGGGAGACAGCTGTGCTGGCGGCAAGCGCAGCAAAGAGCGTGTCACTGTTCTGGTCGCCGCAAATATGAACGGTACGGAAAAGGTCCCCCTTTTTGTGATTGGCAAAGCACTCAAGCCACGGTGCTTCAAAAACATTCGCTCACTGCCGACGGAGTACGCCGCAAACAAGAAAGCCTGGATGACAGGTGACCTATTCAGGAAGTGGCTACTGAAATTTGACAGGCGAATGGAACTGGGCGGCAGACGCGTTGTTCTTGTCGTCGACAACTGTTCGGCGCACAAAGTCGACGTTGAGCTGAGAGCAACTAAGTTGGTGTTCCGTCTGGCAAATACGACTGCGGCCCTACAGCCAATGGACCAGGGTGTGATAAAGAACATTACATTAAGTGCTTTTATAGGCGTCACGTGCTGTAGAGAATGATTTTGTGCGCGGGCGACAGGAAGGACTTTGGCATTACGCTGCTCACTGCCATGCACATGTTGGTGCGCGCATGGGAACAGGTGACCGCGACCACAATCGCAAACTGTTTCCGCCACAGTGGATTTGCAGCTGGAAGTGCGCAGGATAGTTGTGACGTCGACGTGGATGGGGCTGAGGAGCTCATGCCAGTGACATTGCGCGACACTCTTCGGGGCGTACGTTTTGCCGATTATGTTGAAGTTGACACCGGTGCATCGGTGTGTGGTGCCCTGACTGATGAGGACATTATCGCTCAAGTAGCCGGTGCGCAGCCTGATGCTGAAGAGCCAGAAGGCGAGGAAGAGGAAAATGACGAAGCGCCTGTGCGCCCGTCAGCTTCTGCGGTGATGGAGGCACTTAATGTGGCGCGTCTCTTCTTCAGCTTTGAAGAGGGTGAAGAGGATTCCCTGCGCCGTGTCCGCGCGCTGGAACAGAGAGCCGCAGCTGTGGCATTCAGAGAAAAGAAGCAGATGGTCATCACCGACTTTTTTGGCCAATAAATATTTTTCGTGCCCCCACCCCCGAAATCCACCCATTTTTGCTCACTTTCATTATTTCGAATTTTGTTTAATTCGAAATCGCTCAGCGTTTCCGTGGAATTCGAATTAACAAGCTTTTACTGTATTTAAATGGAAGACGCTCTCTAAAGGAGTGGTTTTTTTGAGTGGTGTGATCAAGCGGGCCAGCAAGAAAAATGGGTGCGCGTTTCAATTGATGTCTTACTTTTTTTCTTTGTCATGGAAATCGGGTGCGAGTTACAATCGAGGGCGCGGTAGAATCGAGTAAATACTGTATTATTGAAACCTTCGAACAGAGTTTTCGAAGTAGATGTAGTAGGCAATAACTCCGCCAGCAGTGCAAGTGCGCAAATTGCAGGAGCCACCGGCACTCGGAGGTTCGCATACATTGTGAATTCTGCCAGGCAGTCCTTTATTAGTTTCTTTCTATCCCCTCAAAGAATGGGTAAATCACGACGTGCTGACGTTGCGAGAAGCATGCGACATGCTGCCCGCATGTCACCGCTGTGCTGCTGTGAAGCATGTTTTGTTTTCCGTAGGCGCACATTTCAACTCATCACGAGACTGCTCTTTTTGTTTACAATTCCATTTTCCTTATGCTAGAAGTATCGAGGCTAGGGTATTTCAGCTGCCACTCATTAGTATCGCTACAGTACCTTGCCTAGCGGCTCTTTAAGGCTGTCGTTTCTGCAGTTATGCGGCAAAAGCAAAATTGTGTTCGGGAATCGGTACACTGCACTCAAAGTTTTCTAATGAACCGGACTGGTGCTGACCGCCGCTTCAAATTATCCACTCAAATTTACATTGCAAGATACGGTACCGCGAAAATACTTCAGATTAAGCGAGATTTCGAAATGACGAAGTTTGAATTATTGAGGTTTTACTGTACGTCGTTTTTATTTGTAAAAATGAAGTACTATATTTACTTTAATGTAATATTTTCACTACCTGAAGTTGGCCCACACGTTACAATCGAATGCCGAAATACAAGTTGTCTAAAAAGTGCGATGATGCACTCAATTTTTTTATTTTACTTTTTTCCTCCTGGGAAGTCACCGCTCACTGTTACAGTAGAATAAATATTGTACACTGTCCTCTGAGGGCGCCATACTCACCATACAGTATATATAACCATGTTACGACGGATCTGCTAAAGACAGACTTTCGGATACGACATACCAATCGGTGTTGTTCTGCCCACCAGCATATTTGTTTCATTGATTAAGCTTTGTTTTCTATGGATTCTGGTGCAACGAACCTTCTGATATAACTGACTAAAATGCGAGGCCACTAAGGTGGCCAGGACACTTTTATAGCAAACTTTTCTACCCCAGGTCGTCTCAAATTCAATAACTTCCAATTAAAAAATTAGCGCACTTTCGGGACGGCAACGGTGCGTCGTAGATATCGACGTAATGATTTAAGAACGAAGGCTGCTGATCTACGGTATGTTACTGGTCAGTTATGCCTAACTAAGTCGACAGAAAAAGTCACCGCGCAGCAAGCCTGGTTTTGCGTTTTGGGGCGCTGACGCGTGAAATTGCTAGCTGCTGCTCTGAGCTGTTGCTGCGTACCGAGCTTGGCTGGGTGGGTGGTGGATCAGCCGTCGATGCGCATTATGCCCATCTGCAGGTCTTCGGAGCCAGCGAAAGATCTAATTCGTCGCTTTCAACGAAGCACATTATGGCTTCTTCGCTTTTGCATATCCAATGACGCGATGATCTTGCCCGCTAAGTTTGGGGCTATGTTAGGCTTAGCCATGACTTCGAGCAGAAATCACGGATGCCGTGTGCGTGGCCGCAATGCCCGATGTTTAGAGTGTGCCATGCTCGATCGCGAGTGCAAAGAGTTGTCCTGCTGAGGTCTCTGTCTTGAATGCCGAGTGCTAGAGTCCAACAAGATGCTGCTACACTAGGTCCAAGATGCACGTCTGCTATGTTCGCGACGAGTTCAGTGCACTATCGTAACCTGATAAGTGAACTTCTGCTTGCAGCTGCCTTAACTACATCGCGACCCATGAATACAGACACATGAATAAAGCTATAATTTCCTGAAAAAAGCCATTTTTTTTTTACTTCCGCAATAATTTTCATCACCTCAGTAGGCGCGAATTTTTTTACAGCACTTCTGCATAGTTTTCAGTGAATATGTTGTAGAATTAAATTTTTTAATAAGGGGGGGGGGGGGGGGAGGTTCAAGAAACTTGATCATTTTTTTATTCCCCCATTGAGAGTATATTCGTTTTTTACTTGTAATTTTCTCTGGTTGTTACAGACCCATTCAGTGGTTACGTAAAAGTCTGTTGTAACAGTACTTGGATTTTACATACTCACAATCCTCTTCACTGTGTAGGTCTGTTGTAATGAGGTTGTACTATAGCAAGTGTCGGAATACTTCATTGGGCCAGTTTTGCCAAATCACAAATAACGTGCTTTGAGATTTGTGATATCACGTGCAGACATTTTCGCGTGAAAGTTGTGGGGTCTCGGAATGGCGAACGAGCGCCACGCCATGCTCTTGGAGTGAACGGTCACAGGAGGTGCGGTTGGTACAAACCAAACAACAAACATTTATTTAGCTAATTTAAAACGACGATATCGTCCGCCGAATCGATACATCAATTGTAATTAACACGCACCATACGAACCACATAACACAGTAACACACCAAACACACAATGACACACCCAAGGCGGCGTCGCCAACGCTTGACTTACCACGAGGGCCCCCGATGCGCAGGCCCGCGGTGCCCCGCGCCGAGGACCCACACTAGTAACAACCAACCATTAGTGGCAGCTGCCACGCGCACAAGAGACTCGCTCAACTCTTGCCCGCCACCAAGGGCTGTCTTCCGCCAGGGGTCACCGCCGGCGCTACCACTCTACCAACAGTGGTACTCAACGCGAACACAACGCCATCTATCATCCGGCGGTTGTCACCCCCGAAATACGGCTTCTGTGCGAGACACGTGCGCCACGCGGCGCAAACAACTTTACAGGGGGTGTCAGCTCCCCCACAAAATTATCAATGTGACCCTCAACTTCATTTTTCTTAATGACTTGCTTTGGCCGCAAATAACTCACACACAAAGTAAAGGAACACTCAACTACAAGCACAAGCGGCTTGTGCTTGTCATTGAGTGTTCCTTTACTTTGTGTGTGTGTTATTTGTGGCCAAAGCATGTCATTAAGCAAGTAACAACAAGACCAACAATCAATATAGTTCATCTTTATATTGCACTAATAAACCTACAATATTGAAGATAATGACATCGAGTTTTGAGAGTGAAATTTACCTATCTAAACCAGTTCATGGTTTCACTTTAGTTTGTCTATAAGCTCAGACAACCCATCAGTTGGAACGAACCCCATGAAGTCAACTGCTAGGCTACCTACTGTTATGCAATTTTGTGGCAGCTTTTAACCCAGGGTCCCCTTTTCAGTATGGTTGCTTTCAAATGCTTGTTTTTTTGTTCATGATTTATGTGTTTGTTTTGCATCTCAATGAACCCAAACATTTAAACTTTGACAGATGGCGCTGGATGAACTTCCCGAGACTGAATCCTTCGAAGTCGAGCTCGTGAAAGACCAGCAGGGATTGGGCATCACCATTGCTGGCTATGTCTGTGAAAAGGGCACTCAAGGTATGTTCAGCCTTTTGGGGGTGTGCTATTTATGCGGGCTTGACTTCAATTGCTATTGATGCAAAATACGAAGTGATTTTAGCATCCCCTTTCTTCATCGATTTAGTGAGGTTTTGGTTTCAAATGTCAAGTGTTTACACTACTTCAATCTGTAAACATGGATACTTTACATGGCACAAGATGTAGGTATCTACCTCTAAAACAAAGGCAGTCCAGTGTTGAGTCTTTTGTGCGGAAGTTATCCATTAAGATGGTTCCAAGGTCCTCTAAAGTTAAATGTGAGCAATTCCAAAACTACTCCTTGGTACACAAGTTTAGCTTGGCATGTGTTCCCATATTTACATTGTTTAAGGGGGGAGGCTACACTTAACAAGTAACTTTTTATTAATGAGTAAATCTGAACGACATTTTCACAGTTTGTGTATTCAGATGTGCAGATTCTAAAAATGTAATTACTTTTTTGATAGGTCAAGTAGTTTCCAAAATACTGCACAATCAATGTATAACCTGGGTCTTTTGTTTGAAGCCTAATCAGCATATAAGCAGCTAGCACCAAAACATTGGTGACAGTGTAAAAACAACGTAGGATGTTTAACGAGTGCAATATGCTATAAATTTTTTGGGCCAATTTCTATAAGAGTTAGAGGACATCAATGTTCTCAGAAAAAAAGCCACCTTCACATGTCATGCATGTGACCCTATAAAGAAAATTTTTGAGGTGTATATTGCCTTCAAAATAGGCATCTTGCTTACTGCATGCATTTATCTTTCGGGCAAAAAAAAAAAGAATTATGCTGATAGCTGAAATAGAACAGAAGCTATTTTCCCTTTAAACTTGGCAAATCTACCAAAATTGCTGTTTTGAGAAAACGAGAAAAAACGTTTCAAAACACTTTTATTGGAAAAATATAATAAAGTTTTGTGAAAATGCACTAGGGATAACCTGGATGCCTGGCTTCCTTATCCTTTTTCCTGGCCAGCTTTCTCACAATCTGGGATGCTTCTCTCTCTTTATTGGAGCTCGCACTGCGACAACAGTTTCTCCCTGGCCCTTAGGGATGTGCTGCTGGGTATGTTCATGTCTAGCTGCTCAAGAATAGCAGCAGATGCATTGAGATTGCCGGTGTTAAAGCGCACCACAGCTTCTGTGACAGCAGCTTGCACAGCAAAAAGAGAAGCGTGCTGCTCTTTTGCTGCTTTAAATCACGGAGTGGAGCTCTAAATCACGGAGTGGAGGCTTTCATTTGAATTTCGAGTCTTGCCTCGCTGGCATCTTTGGAGGAGGGCCTTTTCAGACAGCCGAGTGTATACTGGCAGCATTACTTCGACAGCCTCTTTTGGCAAATTGTAGCGGTGCGGGGGTTCTGGCTCGCATTTTGCTTTCGCAGCATTGTGGCAGCACCATGAATCAGCACCGACTGGACACCAACTGGGGTCTGAACAGTTATCAGTGGATGTGACGTGCTTGTATGTTGCCATGATGACCTTTTGCATTGCGTCCACATCACCTTCATTAGATTTCAGTCCCCAACCATAACAATTGCTGAGTCTAATGATCAACTGGCCTCTCCCACCGAGGCTTTTCTTGCCTTCTTCTTTTTGTTTCTGCACTAAGTTTCTTAGTGCCGTCCCCATGCGCTTTTGAACGGTATTGATGCAGTCTTCTTTTTCTACACCGACGAAGCCGTACACTTTCGCTACCTTGATGGCACCAAATGTGCGGCTGTCATCGTCACATAAAATGGTCGTGTACCGCAGTCCATGTCGATCTAATGATCTTTCAAAAAGGAGGAGCCCACATTCTACTTCCATTTGACCCACTTTACCACCGGTATTCTTCTGGCAATGGTGCGTTTTTTTCCACTCTGCGTAGCTATCCGAGTTGGGCTTTGGCCCCACTTTACACCCCAAACAAAAGTTTGAGAGGACAACAAAGTTCAGCACGTACCCTGTGAAAAGTTCTATCACCGCACAGACGCCTATGGGGGAGGAGTGGCCGCAGGTCAAGCACGTACCGTCAAAGGAGACTGTGATGTTTCCTTTGTGGCCAAAATATAGGTCCTCGTACAACGAGGCCACCTCCTTTGCACACTGGCTCATTGCCACCTTTGCTGCTTGCGTGGCTGCGGGTGCCAAAGTCTGCTTCAAATGCCGCTGAAAAGTGCGGTGGTACATGCCACGTTAAGACAATCCCATAGCCACAAATACCGTAATTACTCGAATCTAACGCACACCTTTTTTCTGGTTAAGCAAGTTCATAAATCACATTCGCGTTAGAATCGAGTACGAAAAAAAAAAAAAAATGAATACGGTCATTCTATTGCCATCGACACGTCAGAAATGGCCGCCCCCTATGTGCGTCGGCATGACCCACGCCTTCTCTAAGAAGATGCCTGCCGCATGAGAAAAAAAAAACAGTTGCCACGCCCTTTCTCTTCTTCATTTTGAAAATGTTCTCGGTCGCTAGCGTCACCTGTGGCGGACGGTGCAACAACGCAACACTTTGCATAGCCTCCAAAACAATAGTGCACAGTTGCAGGTCTCGAACAACTCTCGACTTACGCGCCCCTATGGGCCGCAGATGAGAAACGCTTGGGCTAGTATCGCCCGTCGCCGTGATGATAGTGTCGGTCGCCAGCGCCACCCCGCGGAGCTTGTTTAAAACTGAAGGCAGGCCAACTCTGCTGGAAGCGCGAGGCATTCCTCGGGCATCTTTCTAGAGGAGGCGTTGGCATGGCGCGTCGGTTATTTCTGCCAATGTGTTTACCATGTGCGGCACTTCGTACGTGTGCTGAGGAGTTCGTCGTATCGTAGTGCATTCACATCGACGGCATGGAAGGGCCGACTCCGAAGACTCGACGAGTGCACCACGATGCTGCTTTCAAAAGAAAAGTAATCGCGTGTGAAGAAACGGACGGAAATCGGGCCGCATCACGGTCGTTCGGAGTTCCTGAAACGTGCGTGCGGGACTGGCGGAAACAAAAGCAGAAGATTGTCGACTGCAAGGCTTCACGTAAAGGCTTCAGTGGACCGCAGCAGGGTCGGTTTCCGAAAATTGAAGAGCTGCTCGCCGAGTATGTGCTTGAACAGCGAGCGGCACAGCGGCTCGTGACGACAGAACTGCTTCAAGTGCGGGCTATGCAGTTAGCCTTGGAAAAAGGGCTAACGCGGAGCCAGTTCAAAGCGAGCAGGTGCTGGCTAAGTAACTTTATGAAAAGGAAAGGATTTTCCCTCCGAAGGCGAACGGGCATATGCCAAAAGTTGCCGGAGGAGTACGAAGAAAAGCTTCTCAGTTTTCAGAGGTTCGTCCTCAACTTGCGGCACAACAATGGCTACCTGCTTGGGCAAATCGGGAATGCCGATCAGACGCCTCTGTATTTCGACATGCCTGGCACCACAACCGTCGAGAAAAAGGGGGCGAAACAAGTTCGCGTGCTGACATCGGGCCACGAAAAAACTAGGGTGACGGCAATGCTCTGTTGCACGTCAGATGGTCACAAGCTTCCCCCGTACCTGATATTTAAGCGGAAAACTCTCCCGAAAGGAGTCGTTTTCCCGAGTGGTGTGATCGTGCGAGCCAACGAGAAAGGTTGGATGACGACGGACCTGGTCGCCGATTGGATCCATCACGTCTGGCGGAAGCGGCCTGGCGCCAGTTTGGGCCTGCGAGCGATGCTCGTGCTCGACGCGTTCAGGTGCCATCTCGACGAGCGGGTCAAGAACAAGCTCGCTGCGTGCAATACGGACCTTGTAGTCATACCTGGCGGCATGACGTCCCAACTTCAACCGCTGGATGTCTGCCTGAACAAGCCGTTGAAGGACAAGATGCGGGCGCTTTAGACCGACTGGCTGATCAATGAACGACATGATTTCACGCCAGGCAACAGGATGAAGCGCGCCTCTCTGCAAGACTTCGCTACGTGGGTGAAGGACGCGTGGTGTGCAACACCATCAGCCATGGTGATCAAGGCATTCAAGAAATGTGGCATCTCGAATGCCATGGACAATACCGAGGATGAGATGCTTTGGGCTGTTGACAGTGATAAGGAGTTGTCTGACAGCGACGAGGACTGACCTATTACGCAACTCGTTAACGCCGCCGTAGTGGTCTCAATTTTAGCTACAGGGCTGGCTGTTTGACTGTGTTTTATCTTTTGAAACTTCAGTGCATTAAAACCCAAATACTTGTTCTCAATGTGCAAAAGTTGACTCCTACGGACTTTTTTTTTCTCTCCCGTCGCGGAAAATGGGTGCGCGTTACAATTGATGTCCCACTTTTTTTTTTTTTTTTCGTCGCGGAAATCGGGTGCACGTTACAATCGAGGGCGCGGTAGAATCGAGTAAAGACGGTACGTCATTCATCGCTGTCTGGCCATTTTCCATTGAAATCGCCGCCCGCGTAGCCAGGAGATTAATTTCAAACAGGTTGCAGGTCTTCTTGCTATTAGTTCGAGGCGAGCTCCAGTCAGCGCCGATACTTTCACAATTTTCGCACACGACAGTCGGCTTCACTGCGAGGCCATATTTGCGATTTCCCGTCACGATTCGTGCTGGCCCGTGGCAAGTTTCGCATCGCATATTGGAGGAGTGAGTTCATGCACTGCGTGTTTACTATCATGTAAGGAGGAGGCTCATCTAACACTGGCGCCGTCGCCGCCCCACTTGACTTCGCAAAGTGCTCAATCTTTCGTGCTGTCACTGCCGCCGACGAAATACCCTCGAGTGCGGCCGTCTTGTGGGCACGCGCCTCCCGCACATCACTGGCACCGATCACGCCTCCCGCACATCACTGGCACCGATCACGCCAGCGTCGACTCTCACGCGGCCGGAGTTGACATGGCACGCGCTGTCGGGGAGGCGTGCCTCCACACGCACCTCTCTGTCATCGATCACATCGGTGTGGTCATGGTCCACAGTGTTGATGCTTTCCGGGGAAGCAGTCTCGCGCACTTCTCCATTGATAAAATCTTCAATATACGTGCGGCCAGCCAGCGTCCACACCGTGCACGCACGAGGGATCGTTTTCGGTTACGACGGCGTTATTGCTGCGACGCAGTAGCAGCACCATTAGGCTTTTCGCCTCTGCTTTTCTTCCGTGAACGGCTGAAATGGTGCAGCGATCTGAACTTTTTTGCATCGGCGGGCATAGTAAGACGCACGAGCACGTTAGGGCAATACCTCCTACAGTCGAAACCCGCAATAACGAAACCCCGCGAGTACGAAATCTCCGCGGCAACGAAATATTTCCGGATCTCCGGCGATCGTTCATAGAAGCCCATGTATTATGTATCTCGTGGCAACGAAATGTTCTTGGACAGCGATCTCGCATTAACGAATTTTTTACCACAGTGCGAGCCTTATGTTACCCTCCCGCCAAAGGTCAACTGTCGAAAATATGTTTGTATGCGTGTTATGCGCACTCAAAATTTGTAAACGTCTGCTTTTGCCGCACTAGCGTGGGTACCGCCATTTTCGTTTACTTAAAGGGAGACGGCTTCGGGATCGCGAAAACCGCGTAGAAGTGCTTCAAAAAATTCATTTCACCCACCTAGGTAGCGAAACTTTTTCTGGAAATCGGGAGAAAACAGCGATTTTCAAAAAAATATGGCTTCGCGATGGCGGGGCCGGGAGCCAGCTTCTTGGGCTAATCGGAAAGAGCATTTCTCCGTGTTTTATGCTACCGCCTAAGCTGGCTCCTCCCTTTAAAAACAAGCGCACAAAAACCACATGCTTAAAGGTCGTTTCAAGGCCCTTGATTGGCTGTGGCCGCCATGTTTCGTCAGCTCGCCTCGCCATTGGCCCGATGCTCATTCCGGGAGATCGTTGTCTGCTGCTTGTGTGTCGCGAGGACATGATTCTCGAAAACTGCTACTTCGTGACGTGCTCACGGCTCAATGATCACTTAAGATATAATTAGGCTTTAGTTAGGAGCAGTAGGCGGATGCGCGATCAGGTTACTACGAGCGCGGCGCGTCATCGGAGTCGTCTTTAGCTCTCACTCTGCCAAAAGCGAGACTGCGGGCAGGAACGACGCGCTAGCGCACTCGTGGCTACGTGCTCGTCGCAAGCAACGAGGCTGTAAGCATCGGCACGGTCAAATTACTACGAGTGGCCACACTGAATGTACGAGCGGGCGCGCGGTCTACAAGCGCGGCGCGTCATCGTAGTCGACTATAGCCCTAACTCCGCTGAGAGCGAGACCACGGGCAGGAATGATGCGCTAGCGCATCCACAACAATCTGCGGGTTTTTTTGGATGCGCTGGACACCCTTCGCTCCTTTTTCGGCGCACATGGCGACGACATAACAATAGACCACTTTTTCCAGTGCGAAGGGAGAGCTTTGAAGTTGTTGCATGGCAAGAGTCGGCAAAGTAAGTTGACTGACTTCTGTCAATAAATTTTCGTTCTGCTGGCCGTATCACTGTTTTTATGTCTCATACTCGCGGCAACGAAATTCTCGCGAAAACAAAATTTTTTAGTTTCCCCGGCAATTTCGTTATTTCCTGTTTCGACTGTGGTTGGTTAAAGCTATGGCACCTTTACAAGGGCGTTACCTCTTCAAAATGGTGGTAGAAACTGCCAGCAAGTTTTCCTGGCCACTTGGGAAGCACCGTTTCGGTCACGTGCGTCAAACAACCAATGAAATCACCTGCTGCGCGTGGTTTTTTCTTCGCTTTTTTTTGCTTCCACGAGGGGCACATACAGTCGAACCTCGATATATGGAACGGCGCGGCGATAGCGAAATAGTTCGATATATCCAGAAGTCGATATAAAAAAAATCACGAAAAAAATGCGTCAACAGCTTGCTGAAAACGACCAACAAACCGTTCAAGTGTGGTGCAGTAATAACTCACTTGAAGATTCAAACATAGTATTTATTGTGTCGGTTTAAAATATTGAAAAAGAGTAGCCTGCTTTTTGTTGGCCATGGCGTGTTTGACGACTGCGTCCTCAATATAGTCCAGGCGATCCATAAGTGATAGGCCGGTGCCTTCAATCGCGCCGCAGTGGCGGCGCACAAGGGCCAAGGCAGCTACGACCTCAGCTGATGTCGGGAGCGGGACACCATCAGCGCTTGCGGGATCCACCTCGGCAGAGTCTTCATTTGGCTGCTCAGCAGTAGCTCCGGCGAGAATCTCCACATCCGTGAGCTCCGCCATTGTGAGCTCTGCCATTCGGAATTAGGCCTGTCGCGCACCACAGCGCGCGACAGGCCCAACTCCGAACAGTGCGTGATAGGCCTAACTCCGAACGCACAAACACTGCGAGCACAACGACCGATGCCTGCCGATGCTACGAGGGAGGAGCTTGCAACAAGTGTGCAGTGTGCCGTTGACACCACAGAGACTGCAACGACTGCAAGCTGCAAGGCTGCGGCGTGAGTCCGAGTGTAAAGCGCGCACATGGCGCACCCATGCCGGCTCGCCCACACCTTTGCTTCCTCCGTGGGCTCGCCTGACTGCTTTCCCTTTCCCGGCGGCAGCGCAAGCCGCGTCCGAGACAGTCGCCAGCGTCCTTTCTCTCCTATACTTTCCACCTCAATCTTTACCTCCCACTCCCCCTTCCCTCGCGCGAAGCCGTGCTTTTCTCTTCACTTTCCTCATTCCAGAACCTCTACCGCAAGGCTGCAGCACGCGTACCCCGCTACGTTAAAGTGGCGCTCTCGGCGCCGTCGATTTGTGCAGCATTCGTAAACGCCCGCCGCTCTACCGCTACTTTCGAGAGTTGCGGGAAAGCTCGCCGCCTGTCAATGGAGCGCGGGCGGTTTGGGGTGGCTGAGTTCGATATATCCATTGTATGTCAAACTTTGTTCGAAATAAATCAATCAATAATGCATGCGATTTCCCCCGTGATATAGGAACCGTTCGATATAGGCAATAATTCGATATATCCATGTTCGATATATTGAGGCTTGACTGTAGTTGTCGACTGGATAGGATAAAAAAGCGAGAAACGCAACCTTTCGAACAAGACCAAAATGGCGCTGGTGGAGTGAGCAGTTCATGTGCCGCATCCCCCCTTAATAATTTAGGGATTTCGTCTTCCGGTCTGACTGGTATCCATCCTGCTGCCATGCACATGCTCAACTCCTTCCTCTTTTCTCTGTGCAGATGAGATCTCGGGCATCTTTGTGAAGAGCATCGCCAAGGGGAGCGCCGCGGATGCCACCGGTTGCATTCGCGTCAACGACCAGATCATCGAAGTGGACGGCCGGCCTCTCCATGGTTACACCAACCACCAAGCCGTTGAGGTGCTCCGATCGACGGGCAAGTGCGTCAAGCTGCGACTGGCCCGGCACCTCCGCGGCGCCCGCTACGTGCAGCTGCAGCAAGCCGTCGCCCTCTCGGACGCTAGCAGCTTGCCACCGCTGCCCACCACGCCAACGCTGACACCGGGACCCGCGACGCCAGTGTCATTGCCTGGTAGCGCCCCGCTCACTCCAGAGCAGCCACCGCCACCGTTGCGGTCACCCATAGATGACGGCTTTGTCACCAGTGCCATGACGGACCTGACCTCATTTGCCTCCCCAGAAGAGGAGGATATGTTATATGGTGAGTGTTCTGCAGGGATAATTGACTAAGCAGAAAGACTCTCTTCCGCTAAAACTTTAATATTACAATCACAGATACAACAAATTATTAGTTATAGGGAAGAACACATTCAACTCGTCGTCTTCAAGTGCTCCAGAGCACTCTAGTGACACGCGTCATGTTCTGCAGATCAAAATTGAGCGCGCCACCTCTGTTTGGCTGGTTCTTTCAAAACACCAAGCTTCAACTCTGAGCACTCTGTGGTGCTCTCACTTTGGCCTCAGAGCGCAACAGACAACTTCTGTCTGTTCGCAATAGAAGACGTAGTAACGTGTTTCCTCTTCTGTCCTCACCTCAGATTCCTCTGGCGAGCGGCTGGACATTCAGCTCGGAGAGTAGGCTGTGCGTTATTGAGTCAGAGCATGTTAGGGTCCAGTTGAATGTGCCATAAGTAAATAAAAAATGGTCTTGGCATAATACAGTAACCAATTTATGTTTTATAATGAATTTTCGGATATTACTGTTAAACATGCCTATAACGGACCTCCATACATCGAATTCTCAATATTGCAAAGTTTTTCTATTCGCCACCCTCAGTCCATAGAAGCAAATTTACACTGAAACCTCATTATAACAAAATTATGTCTTACATTAAATTAAGTTTGTTATACCCAGAAATTCATCATAAAGGAACGTTTCTAACAATATCTGTTGAGATTATTTTTCATTTATTTTGTTATAACCATTGTTTTGTTATATCCAGGTTTGTTATATCGTAGTTCGAGTGTAATTGTGACCTTTGGGTAACGAAGGGACAGTTGGAGACACCTTTGATGTAACAAATTTATGTCGCCAACAACCGAAGCAACTTTGAATGGCAGCAGGGTTACTTTTGGTCAAATTCAAGTGATAACCTCTGTAATGTGTTATGTTTTCAAATTTACTATAGTACTGGGAGCATATAAGCCGGTATAACAAGGTTTTAAATTTTAAAAATTATGAATTCATACAAGTTCATTCAATCTTGGAATGGGGTTTCTTGATAGTGCGGATCTTTTCTGGATAGGTGTATTTACGACATAGCACCGCTTTACTGCACTGCAACCAGCTTTACAGGGGGTTACGTGCAGTTCACATATATTTGTTCGTTCATTTGGAATTCTTTTAAATTTAAAATAATTTAAATTTGTGTCAAAGCGAACTCGAATGCTATAATATTCACTCGAATATTTGAAGGGCTTGAATATTTGCACAGGCCTGGATTACTGGCTTCTGCTTTATGTAGAGGGATACCGAGTGCAAGGGGTCTTGGACATCTATGCTGTGTTGAAAAGTGTCTTTTTCTCATTGTACCAGATAAAAATACCTACCTAACATTTCATTCTACCTTACAGTGCACTGCAATAATATTATTACAATCTAGTGACAAAATGTTAACTACGTGTTATATCAGGCTAATACTGAAATGTCACGTAGAAGTCACACTTTGTGTCCTACATTGACTTCTATATTTCCTTTGCTCAAGTGCTTTTGCATATACTGACATTTTTTTTAGATGGTTTAAAGCATTAGTTTGCTGGTCTAACTGAAGTTGTTATTACCTTAAGCATCTCTTTATTATCTGAAGAATAGTCTCTATATTAGTACTTTTTTGCTGCTGCTGCTAGTAGTCGTTCTCACGCTTAACAAAAACCCACTCCTGCAAAGGTTATGACTGCTTGACGAGTTCTACACGTGGTCGGCTTGACTAGCTGGAATACTGACATTTGACGCGTTTCTGGTGTTTAGTAAATGGGAGTGCGAAAATGGGAAAACAGAAAAGACTGAAGAACGGCAGGGGCATTAGGTTTACCCTCATATCTTTTCCTAATTTTAAATGTGTGCGTCTAATTCGAATGTACATTTGTTTGCTTGCGTTTCATCTTCTTTTCTGCCTTGTTTGTCCCTGGATCAAAAGCCGGCGAGCTAGACCCGAAAACAGAGGCATCAATTGTAGCCCACTGGAGCCAGGTGGTGGGGCCGGACTTCGACATTGTGGTGAGTCTGACAGCCTTTTTTTTTGTGCCAGCCTGCGTTTCTCAATGTCAATTTGAATGGAGTGTAATTGCATGTATCCTTTTTACATCTAAACCAAGCATTGTAGTTTTTCACAGCCACTCGATCTGTTAAAAAGAAAATTATATATTGCACTCGTTATGTGCCCAGAAAAAAGCGAGAGCTGCTTAGTTGAACTCATTGCCACTGAGGCACCGTAAAGTGGGTCGCAACAAAGTTGTTCAGAGAAAACACAAGTGTCTTTGAGTTGGAGGTTTTATTGAGGAATCGCACTCTCTTGCTAAAATATAATTGGTGATCAGTTCATCTACACTCCTCTGTATGTATTATTTTCTTCTGAAACAACCGTCTCTTATTCAATCATTTGTTGTGAAAACATCATTCTCAGCTGTTCGAAAATTTGGGGTCGCCGATGTTGGCATCTTTCCTTGTCGTTCAAGGTTACCATGAAACACTACAGCTTCCCGGGACACTCATTTTGGCAGGATACAGTGCCTGCACATGCCACAACCATCATTCCGCATTTATTTTTTGTTATAGAAGCATGTGGCTGTATGTTTACTAGCGGTAACATGGACGAAACTGTCAACACAGCGTTCTCACTTGCTCCCATGGATTACTGAATGATGCAATGAGCAGTGCCTTTTTTTTTTTATTGAGTGATCCTGATTTTTATACCTTCAAAAAAGGCAGATTTGCATATTGTCATGGGGGCGTGACGTCGACGAAGGGAGCAGACGCTAGATCGAAGATTACACTGTTTATTTGGCGAAACTTGTGGCCAGTCAATGAAAAGTCAGATTACAGCGGTACACACTGACGCTGATAGCTGTGAACTGAGTGTTAGCCGACGATTACCGTATTTACTCGTGTAATCCCCGCACTCACATAATTCTCGCACCCCCCCACATCACCCAACAAAAATACGATCATCTCTTTTTTTCCTCGAGTAATTATCGCACCCCCGAAAACTGCCGCAATTATGTCGTCTGCTTGTTCTAGCAACTCACAATGATAGTGCGCATCATCTGGCGCCATCTCTTAAGCATCAAGCGTACTAACAGAGATTTAATCCAATCCAAGCCAAGCCAAAGTGACAAGTGCACGTTGCGGCGTGTTTTATATGTTGTGTCAGTAATCTTGTCACGTTATGGGGTGATACTGAAGCTACATAGCTGCTTCCAAGTTGAAAGTGATAGATCATGCAGTAAACAATGGCGACAGGGCCGCTGGTAGGCCCTTTGGAGTCTTTGAGTTATGTGGTCGCTACTCGTGTTGGCAGCTGAAAGCCACCAAGACGTGTTGGGGGGTGTGCCTAAAACTGGGATTGATGGTAAGCTTTATTTCTTCAGAAGGAAACTGCAAACTATTCTGTTAAATAGCCATCAGCCTAATACTGACGTCCTACGCTTATTTTTTGAGGGCTCCTGTCGAGTGACGAACGCTACCGCTACGCCCGCAACGCCCACAAGCTTTGCGTATAGTATTCTAATTCTCGACTATTCGCTTGCGCTTTTTGTGTCTCAAATAAATCTAGCCTTGTGTTGAACCAGTGCTTTTATTGTTGAGGTAAGTTTTAATTAAGTACTTCTCAAAGCTTGCTGTTAGTCACTGGTGTGAGAATCCTGATTTGTGGCCACTTCGTTTTCTTTTTCGCTCTATACGTTTTCGTGGAAAGTTTTCTTCACCTATTTCTCGCACCCCCAACTTTGCATCGATTTTCCGCCAAAAAAAAAAAAAAATGCGAGGATTATGCGAGTAAATACGGTAACTAACAAGTGATGAGGCGCGTCGGCATTTATACATGTGCCATCAAATATTCCAGCGCTATCGCTTGCGACCACACAAGTTCTAGAAGAATTTGTATGGCTCCCGTTGTGCGTGTAATTGTATCGGAAGGTTCTATGATTATCTCGAGAGTTTTTTAGCCAATGGGTGTGGTTGTGCAAGGCAGCACTTACAGGTGTAATGGGGCAATTACACAAGCTTGCAAAAGGAGCATGGCAATGTTTCAAGTTAGAAATTATTACATAGTGTACGCTCATTGTAACGAACTCACATACGGCAGACGATTTGGACGTAATGGACTATTATTCAGCCCAAGTTTGGTCTGTGTATTAAGTTATTGGAACGGAGTTTGTTTTCAATAGACAGTGATACAATGCACTATTAGCTACAGTGGACAAAATGAGCGTCATATTTCTTTTTAATTGGGTGCATAAAGTGTACTTTTCGCCGTGTTGACTTGGGATGACAGGATGTGAGAGAGGCTAGAGTCTAGCCCACCTGCAGCACTGACATAGCTGGCTTGACCGTGCCAACCTCTGCGCTCTGCAGACGTTCCAATTTTAAATTGTGGCTGGCAACAAAAGGGGCTTCTGGCCAAGCCAAACCGCCAAAGTCAGTCTGAGAACCCATTGATTGGTTGCCCATTGAATGGTTGAAGTGTTGCAGCTGACTCAAACACGACGTACAATGATTGCATCATAGCTCAAGGGTGCTCGCCAATCTCTTGCGGCAAAATTATTTTCGAGGTAAATGTAAGTTAAGAGTTGTTGTGTAGAGCGTGTTTTTTATGACAATGCTGTCCCATATATTCAGCATCTGTGAACTGTGAACGAAAAAGTTACTGCAGTTCATCACCACACTCAAACCTCATTATAACAGAACTGCATCTTGTAAGAAAATAAGTTCGTTATATCTGAAAATTCGTTTAAAGGTTATTCCAAACACTCTTTCTAGTGTAAGACTACTTTTCATCTACTTCGTTATAATCAATATTTCGGTATATTCATGTTCGTTACATTGAGGTTAGAGTGTATACTCCATTTCATACATCACATGCAACGGTATGGAAGCTGGTACGACTTCTTGCAGTAGATGCGTTCCCACCAAAAGATAGTTAATTGAATTCATTGTCCGTAATGTGACCTTTCTTTCTTAGACTTAGGAATAAATGAAGATGCTTTCTGTCTTAAAAATAAGTAAAGCCTGTGATTTATACGGTTGTCAGCAGGCTGTTCAGGCTGTTCGATTAGCTCCGGCAGCACGCTGCCAAAGCCAATTGCATAGACCACGTTGACAAAAACGATATCCAAGCATGCAACACACTGACTCCCAAATTTTGTTGACTAAACTTCTTGCACAACTTCTAGAGCATGGCACCTGATGTATGAAACGGAGTGTAATAAAGACCTTGAACAGTTTACACTTGTAAAAAGGTAATGTGGTCAACCTGTTTTGCATCTTCATGTTCTTGTTGCGTGGGGCACCACAAGTCATTGCCAACTTTTATTGAAAAAAGTAAAACTATATAGCCACGTCTAGTGAGAAAAGCTAGGCTTTTGTTTTAGAATATACGATGCACACTTTTTCCATTGGGGGAGTTATCTCAATTTGTGTTCAGGGCAGTGCAGGGGAGGAGTGCGAAGGGGCTACTCGCCCCTCCTCCCCTCGACCTATGCCAGCATCCTCCTCTCAAGGGCGTTTGCCTCACTCCCTTGACAAAATTCTGCTTACATCCATGGTTATCTGTCCTTTTAAATAACGTGGGAGAGTGTAGAACATCCCTTTTTTGCCAGCTGGAAAATGAAAATAGAGTGTTCCACATTAGCCTTCATCTCTAGGAGAAGCACTAACACTCCCAAGCTTGCTTGCACATAAACACCCAATAAAGTGGGGGAGAGGACAGCTGCTGCCACTTCTCAATCGGTAAGACATGGGTCCTCAAACTGGGCTGCAGAACCCACGCGAAGGACACCTTAGGGTTCCACGTGTGGCGAGGATGAATGCAGCCCACTCGTGTTTTACCCCTATTAGCAACTAATTTATTAGTAAACTTTTATTGTGTTTTGCGCTCACGAAATCGTTGCATGCCATATCCGCACTTCAGGTGTCTGCGGGTAGCGCGAGACCTTGGTCACAGTAGCTTGTCTGGTGCACATCATGAAACTTGCACTTCTTGTGGACCCTTGGTGACAGAACGTGCGAAGCACTGGCAATTCGTTCTCATTAGCGTTCAAACCAGTGCAAGCTACATTAATGGGTTCCTCATCGCTCTATTCGTGGCTCATGGCGCATCCGTGATGACATTGCACAGTTTTAATACGTGATGAATAGTTACTGCTCTGTGTCAGTTTTGTAATCAAAACACGCAACGAGGGATGTATGATACGCATAAGAGGTGTTGCTACATGCCAGCCATAGGCTACATGGGCATTCAGGCTTGCCTTTAGGACTGCTGGGTCTGCCGATGGCCATTTTGCTGTATGAGTGACTGGCGTCCTTTTTCGTTAAGCAAAAAAAAATACATGTCTGGCATTTTATTTGAGTCAACACATTGGTTACGCTGCATGGTGCTCGAAGCAAAGATAGTATGGCCGCCAGGTGATTTACGCGACTCGGGGAGTGGCGCAGGAGGGAATTATCACGTGTTACCTTGAGTTCTACACCAACGGCAATGGCTTTCGATATTACAGAAGAGAGAACAGGCCAACGCCGGCAGTGTTGATGTTGTGGTTGTGCTTTCTATTGTCGTGATGCAAGAAAAAGTTGCGGGTTCCCCTGGTGTCTGAAAAAAACTCTTGGGGTTCCTCAAGGCCAGAAAGTTTGAGAACCGCTGTGGTAAAGCGTATTATCCAAAAGTTGCAGCATCATTCTCTGCTGGCAGCAAGTTGCCTTTTCGTCTACTTTACTTTCTTCACATTTATATAGTACTTACTACGATGCAGTTAAAGTAGTATCATTAATGTTTTCTCTACCTGCCTTGGTGTCACCTGCTGGATTTTATTAAAGGGCCACTCACCAGGTTTGACAATTTTTAGCTGACAAGGGCGATGCGTGGACAAGGCGCTCATTATCACGTCTGCCAAAATTTGCAACGCTATGTGCTACAGAAATGGGTTAAATTTCAAAATGAACGCTGCTCCCCCTCTCTTCTGCCGGGGTGCGCCCAGAAAAGAAGGCATCACGTGCGCGTATGAATGGCCCTACGTACATGACAATGCAGTGACATTGGTCCTCTACGTAGACGACTCTGCTGTGACGTTGCAAACAGTGGCGCGTGACATGGCAAAAATTATTTAACATAGCATGCGTAGTTTATGTAATTTGTTGCTTGAAGAGATCAATAAACCTCTAGATAAATAATGAGACGCAATGAGGGAATGTGAGCGTATTTCTCTTGCGAATTGCAACGAGATGCTGGGCTAATGTGTCGGCGTTTCGCATGTGTTGGTTTTCCCACGATCAGCGCATGGAGCAGACGACCATCGTGGAACGCTCTTACGCGTTCGCGCACTCATTGTGCTCATTTTTTCTACCTAGTCTAAGCCAACGTTTCCAAACCATCCTGCAGAAACAGGCAGAAGACCACAAAGTAACGCTGTTCAACAAAGCAACGCCACTCGCGTGCTCGGGAGTTGGACTTGCTTGGGCACGTCATGCGCACGTGACGTCTTGGTCGGATGCCAAAGAGGGTGGGGAAGAGATTTGGCTTTCGAAGGCTACGCAGAGAAGCGGCAAGGGTTTCGAGCTCACCTCCGTCTTCCTCGTGATGAACCGATTCAAAAAATTTTTGTGGCAAAATGTTTTTCATCGGACACCCAACAACTTCCACTATCTAACTAAAATTTGGTATGGGGCCTGGTGAGTGGCCCTTTAAGGTTGTTTGATATATTACATAGTCTGAATACAAAGTGTCATTGTTCAGGTGGCCCAGCTGAGCAAGTTTGAGCCTGGAGGAGGACTGGGCATCTCACTTGAAGGCACGGTCGATGTGGAGGATGGCCGAGAGGTGCGCCCGCACCACTACATCCGCTCGGTGTTGTCCGACGGCCCCGTGGGACTCAACGGCCGCCTGCGCCCTGGCGACGAACTGCTTCAGGTGCGATCGGCGACTTATCTCATCCCATATGCCAAACATTCTCTAGGTTCATGTCTTGGAGATTTTAGGCCCACGTTCACAAACCAATCTTATCCTTCAGATTTCTGTACAATCTATGTGCGTTATTAGAGCAAGAAATGGGTAACAAGGTTAAAGATGAGTAGTACAAGATTTATCTGTGAATACTAACCTACTTTGCTTATGAAATGCTCGAAATGCACATAACGAATAAGGAAAACGTGAGATGAGGATGAGGTTGGTTCAGCAATATAGGTCTTGGTTCAGTACCCTCGGATTTAAATGTTTTACTAACACTGCAAGCGATGCTACTAGTACTGTCCCTCTTCGTCATTCCGTTCAAAGCTTTGGGCTCTATGGCAGTTCTTCTTATAGAAATTCACCTTAAATTCTTATGCAGCCCTTTATTTTTTGTATTTACACACTGTGTGTACAAAAGTTACAATACATTTCTAGAGAAGGCGAATGCGCATAGAAAGGCAGATAGTTATGTGGGCAGATGGGATTAAGAAATTTGTGGCGGTAGTGTCACCATAACTAGCACTGGATTAGGCTAATTGACAAAATATGAGAAGAGGTTTTTGCCCAGCTCAGGCTGATAACGATGGTGATGGGGACAATGTGTGCAGGTGAACGGGCGTCAACTGTTGGGTCTGCACCACCGCGAGGTGGTGGGTGCCTTGAAGCAACTGCCCCTGCACGTGCGACTGGTGTGTGCCCGCCCCCGCCCTCTACCGCCTCCCCTCCCCTTGCACGGACCACCCCCAGTGAGCAGCGGTCGGCGGTCGCCCTCACGGGCTGCCTCCGACGAGCCCGACCCCTTCGCGTGCGATGACAGCAGCAGCTACATGGGTGAGTCTTTTTAGTCGGCAATTGCTGGTCTTGCTATGTTTGTTTGCAACCTAAAAAAAAAAAAAAACAGGAATGTGCTGCGCCTGACTGTGTTGCGCGAGACACGCAGCACAGTCACTACGAAAGCTGTAAATGCGATTTTTTTAGAGCCTTTTTAAACTCTTCGGGCAACTGTTGTAAGCACAGCGCTTGCGTGGCACCCAGTATACCATAAATCATCATACCGTATTTACTCGATTCTACCGCGCCCTCGATTGTAACGCGCACTCGATTTCCACCGCGAAAAAAAAAAAAAAAAACGTAAGACATCGATTGCAATGCGCACCCATTTTTCTCGCTGGCCCGCACGATCACACCACTCGAAAAAACGACTCCTTTCGGGAGCGTCTTCCATTTAAATATGAGGTACGGGCGAAGCTTGTGCCCATCTGACGTGTAACAGAGCATTGCCGTCACTGTAGTTTTACCTTGGACCGATGTCAGCACGCGAACTTGCTTCGCCCCGTTCTTCTCGGCGGTTGTGGTGCCAGGCATGTCGAAGTAAAGAGGCGTCTGGCCAGCATTCCCGATTTGCCCAAGCAGGTAGCCGTTGTTGCGCCGCAAGTTTAGGACGAACCTCTGAAAACTGTGAAGCTTTTCATCGTACTCCTCCGCAAAACTTTTCGCATATGCATGTTCCCCTTCGGAGGGAAAAGCCTTTCCTCTTCATAAAGTTAGTTAGCTAGCACCTGCTCGCTTTAAACTGGCTCCGCATTAGACCTTTTTCTAAGACCAATTGCATAGCCTGCACTTGGAGCAGTTCTGTCGTCACGGGCCGCTGTGCCGCTCGCTGCTCAAGCACATACTGGCTGAGCAGCTTTTTAATTTGCGGAAACCGACCCTGCTGTGGTACACTGAAGCCTTTGCATGAAGTTTTGCTGTTGACAATCTTCTGCTTTTGTTTCCCCCAGTCCCGCACGCATGTTTCGGGAACTCCGAACGACCGCAATGCGGCCCTATTTGCGGCCGTTTCTGCACACGCGATGACTTTTCTTTTGAAAGCGGCATCGTGGTGCACTCGAGTTTTTGGAGTCGGCCCTTCCACGCCGTTGATGCTAATGCACTACTAGATGACGAACTCCTCAGCACACGTACGAAGTGCCGCACATGGGAAACACATAGGCAGAAATGGCCGACGCGCCATGCCGACGCACGTAGGGGGCGGCCATTTTGGATTTGCCGATGGCAATAGATTGACCGTAATTTTTTTGTTCGTACTCGATTCTAACGCGCATGCGACTTATGAACTCGCTTAACCGGAAAAAAGGTGCGCGTTAGATTCGAGTAATTACGGTAATTTTTGTGTAGTAGGAAAGTGTCCAGTTTGCCATTATTTGTTATTTTTCGAAAAAGGGTGGTACGCTCTACCCATATGTAAGACATTATGCACGCTTTGCTGATGCTGTGGCTTACGACGAAGGATTTTGCATGAGAATTTTGTGATGGGTTATAGTATTACACATGCTAATGCAATTTCTTACTGGACATGAAGCCTGCATAGCATAAGTTCACAGTGGAGTTTCAAGAACCGGCGTAGCTCACTGGTAGGCCACCACACAGAGGGCCCGGGTTCGATTCCTATTGTGTCCTTGGTATTTCTTCATTTGTCTAGTTTTTTTTTTTTTGTGCAACTGTTACAGAGACCGGCAGTAATGGCGATAGTGGTCAACCACAGCACCAGAATCAGCCCTTGTGATCTGAAACAACTTTCGCTGTAAAAAAGTTCACACTAGCCTTGTAAAGTTTAGGAAAGCAGTGAAGTTGGTAGATCTTAAGCGCTTGCGTGGCCCTTTTGGCTGATGCTGTAGGTATTTCCTTGGCATAGATAGAGTATACTTGAACTGCAGCCTGTCACAGACCACGCAAAAATATCCTGACTCCAGCATTAGAAACACGCTCGCAAACCTGGCTGCGGTACACCCTGCTAAAAGTGTGCACATTTCGTAGCTCGTACTCTGCTTGTGCTATGCCGAGCAAACTCAGCGCAACGGCTGGGCGCACGGTCTCCCTCTGCCGCTTTGCGACGCATGCTTGGCTAGGCGAGGTTAAATTAGGTTGGTGTGCAGCTGCGTCTTCGTTGTTCCTGGGCAGCAGCATGGAGGGTTTTTGGTAGACATGTTTTTCCTTGAGCTTTGGGAGCCTCACTGTTAAATACCCCACATGCTCCTGTAGAGCGGCAGTATGCTGGCCCTTCTCCTGTGAAGAGTCATGCTAGCTGCCATATGCTAAATCAATAACTTTTTATTCGGCTTATGTAAATACTACAGTGCCCCGCCGCGGTGGTGTAGTGGCTAAGGTACTCGGCTGCTGACCCGCAGGTCGCGGGTTCGAATCCCTGCTGCGGCGGCTGCATTTCCGATGAAGGCGGAAATATTGTAGGCCCGTGTGCTCAGATTTGGGTGCATGTTAAAGAACCCCAGGTGGTCAAAATTTCCGGAGCCCTCTACTACGGCATCTCTCATAATCATATGGTGATTTTGGGACGTTAAACCCCACATATCAATCAAATCAATCAAATACTACAGTGAAACGTGAATATATTGAACTTGAAAGGGATTGCAAATTAGTTCGATATATGAAAAATACAGACCCCGAGAGGTTATTTGTAACGGACCATCACCTACAATAGGCGCATTCTAGAATGACAACTATTTCTGCACACACGCCGCAACAGAATGATTTATTTGCATGAAAAAAAAAAGGGCTTATCTTGGCCTGCTTCTTCGTTTTTGAAATGAAGTTGAAGACGCTAGTCTTGATCTTATTAAGGCTGTCCAGGTGCGACAGCCTGGTTCCCTCAATGTGGCCAATACAAAGGCAAATGATGCCAAAAGCTGCCGTCACTTCAGTGCGTGTAGCCAGCGCCTCGTCCAGACGATCTTCCTCGTCACGTGAGCTATCATCTTAGGCATCCTGGGTCCGTGCAACCACAGCTACTATGTCCTCATCAGCGAAGCTTTTAACGGCCTAGGAATCGCAGTCTGTTTCCAAGAAATCATCCGGTGACACTTTGTGTGAAACTGCAGCCAGTAAGCGAGATGACAACTCGCGAAACCCGTCGTCTATGCCTTCGTAGTCGTCATTTTTATCAGTTTCCGCAAGTTCCGCCATCTCGAAGTCTGCCTTACGAAAGCAGTTGACCACTGTGCCCGCCTTCTCATCTTGCCATGCGTTGAAGATCTATGTGGGAAAAAATTTCGCGGAGATTTCCAGCCACTTCTTCGTCATGCATTGGTGGATGTCCTGGCTGCTGACAGCTTCGCTTTCACCAGAAATGGTTTTGCCAACGATGTTGTAGCGCTGCTTAAGTCGGTGAAGCCACCAGGTGTTGTCGGCGAAGTTGTTTCACCGAGTGCAGCGGCAAACCAGTTGGCCTTGGCCATCAGCATCGGGCCATCCACCGGAATGTTCTTTGTGCACACTTCTAAAAACCAGGCATAGAGTGCCTTTTCTACATTCCCGTGGGCAAAAGTGCGCACATGACAGGCTCTCAACGTTCGCTGCTCGGCCGCCTTTGCCTTGATATCTGCTTTGTTCTTCAACAAAGTACTCGGAGTGCTCCGTGGTACCCTGAAATTGTCCACGACATTCGAACATTTCTCGCCTGCCTCAACACGATGAATACCCTTGAACTTCGTTGCAAAGTCAAAGGTCTCGCACATCTTGAGGCTGGCCATAGCTATGCGAGAAGTCTTCAATTCAAGATTCGAGTCCACAGCGGCTTTGCACACCACGCACGCAAAAGAGAAATGCTGCACATGCGGTGGTACGTAGGCAACGCGACAACGGAACGGAAGCAACAAAGCATTGCAAGGCGATGGCCACCTGCGAGGGCAACAGCAAAAGGCACGAACTGTGGTTGGCTGATCAAAACTCGCAAAACAGTAACAAGAAAATAAAAGGCGAAAGGAGGAGGACATCGGCTTCTTTCCTACTCTTCGAGCCGACGGGTACGTGTAGAAAGCATGAGAGAGAAAGAGAAACGAAAAAAAAAAATTACCGTTCCGCAACTTAGAGATTGGGCAGTCCAAGCCCTATCGCCTTTACCTCTTTTCAAGCGTTTCGGGTTATGGGGGAGACGAGGTGCCGCGCGGAGGGCGCCGGGCGCTGTGAGTGCCAAAGCGCTCCTTCTAATTTGTACGCAGAGCTGCCGAGATCGCGGGGCACGGCGAGTGCCGAAGCGCACCTTCCAGCTTGTGCAGCGTTTGATATATTCGAAGGCAGCTGTAAATACCGTTCGATATAAACGTGCCAATTTCTATACTTTCACAAAAGAATTTTAAGGGCTAACGAGTTCGATATACCCGAAAATTCGATATATGTGGGTTCGATATTTCCGTGTTCGACCGTAATCATATTGTCACGGTATTAAAATCAGTGCAAGTAATAGTGTTGCAAACAGCGGAACAGCTTCAATCGAGAAGCACGAGTTCGTCGTCGTCTTTCTGCCGACCGAATCCTTCGACACCCACAAATAATGATGACACTAGCCACGCAACAGCCAGAAGCCCATTACATGCTTGTGTCAACATTAAGAGTTGAAGGTTCTTTGTTAATACTTAAAACGTAGCATTTAAGGTTGAAGTTTAAGGTTTGTTACAACCACCCAGAGGTTGAAATGTAATAGGGGTGTTGCCATTGTACAAGTGTCTATAAAGAACATGTAGCCATGAGAATTTTTCAAAGCGGTGCCTTAATAGCGGAGTTACATGCCTTTGATGATACAAAAAAGGGCCATCGCTCATTTCACGCTTTCCTTCTTTCCTCAGCTCGTCTTTTCTCCTGGCCGAGTGCTCCTTCTCATCATTAGAGGTAGAAGAGCAGCGAGCGGACAAACAGGGTTGTAGATGGCAAGCTGATCACATGCCGATGTAACGGCCGACACTTGAGGGGATGAGCACTGCCGAAAGGACCGCAATGGCAAAGAGAATGTTCCTTTGAATTTTTGGGGCACCTGTGGCTTGTAGTACCTCCCCTGATTGGCTGGAGCGCGCCGCCTGTTTCCGGTCTTTCTTCCACAACGTCATTTTGACGCCAGGCAGCTTTCACAACTCTCCAGACAAATGAGAAAGGCGGAATGCGTTTTGCCACAACGAATTCTGGCCCCAGAGAACTGCTTTTGGATGCACATCCTTGATGCTGTGGGTGAACTTTAAACACGTTAGCCCTTGAATTTGGTTTAACGCGGCTGCCCGTCTGAAGCCCCTGAAAGGTCTCTACGCATCCCCTGCATCGCTCTTCAAACATCTCAACATGTTCATATGCACATATAGACTTGTCAAGTTTGTTTAATTGTCTTGTTACTCTACATTTCGTCCACTTAGTTCCTTTCTACTCTGGGTTTGTGTTGGCGGGTTTGGTGCACCGACGTGGTCAAACACGCCATGATGTCACGACTCACCGTTTTATTGCGATAGCAATGGACCTCTCCCTGTTTGTAAACAGTGGGACGTCACTGCGGGCACTTACCCATCATACCCTCTCTTGGAGCAGGGGCTGGTTGGCAAGAAAGTTCTGCCTGCGACATCTTTCTGCATAGCAGAGCTGTGTGTATGCAATCCTTCGACAGAAACTTATACATTGCTATGTCCTAAATTCACAGCTTTCGAAAGAAGGGGGTTGCGGAAGGGTCACTGCTCATAGTGTGGAAATTTGCTCGTCGTAGAAGGATGCATGTAGAAACTTTATTTAGAGTACTGAAAGACGCTACTAGCACGCAGTGGGTTCACCCACGTAGATGACAGCCATAAAAAAATCTGATTTATTTCGAAAGTGAACGTTTTGAATGTGCACGGTGACTAGCACTTTTAGAAATATTTGCATGGCATGGATGTAAACTTCTTAAATTTTTATTGTGGCGTGTGCAATGCAGTTTAAAACGAGGTATGGCATTGGCGGCAGTATGATTTTGAGCTGCTGTGCGCGACATCATGGATAAGACTCTCACTCATTGCGCAAAACTCTTATCGGAGATGAATGAAAAAAAAAAAAACAAGCATTTCTTGCCGTGCGTTAGGCTGAGCTTAATTTATCCTCGTGAAAATTAAAGGGAAATCCCGCCACTGCGTTTCCCAGTAAACCAGTGAAAATTTATGTTGTAGTGGAGCATACGCACTAACGCGTATGCGCCTTCCAAACAGAACGAAAAACCCCGTGCTCTGATTGCGCGAGAACCTGTGCCGCCTTCGCCAGACTTGCCGTACGCCCATTTTCTGTCGCGACCTCGCTGTGACTCCTCTGTTTGAATAAACATCATCGCAATGTGATGTAAAACCTGACTACGTAAAAATATATAATATTATCTGGCACAGTTATCTTGCTGCATTTGACACCTATAACGTGTTTTCGTACCTATATTGCTCTTACGGCCTGATACACGAACTTCTAATCCCCGCAGGGGCGCCTGTGAAAGCAGGCGTTTGGTGTGTAGCGACACCACGGACCCGAGCTAACGGGGAGTTTCTACTCCCTCCCACGCCTAGCCGTGCGTGGCTTTGCCGTGTCCGGGGAAAAGGGGATCCTGGGGGTTGAGCCGGCGCTGGGTGATTGGACCTTTAAGGCCCCCCGGCAGAGGCAACACACCCCTTTGGCCCCGGCTTCACGTAGACGGCACCCCTGGGCTGACCCACCCAGGGGAAATCGGCAGTCGCCTTTTCCTATCTCTCTCTGCCTACATCTTCGTCTTTATTTCTCACTATCTATCTGTCCTGTCTTCTACTCTCTTCTGTTTACTTCCAAATTTCCTGGCGGCAAGGGTTAACCTTGTGTAGTTACCCAACCTTGGGTAGTTATATCTGGTTATAGCGGCGATGTATGACTGGCGCCTTCAAGTGTTCTACCTTGTAGCGTCCCCCTGTTGGGCTCGGTGGTGGGTGGTCACCATCGCCACCGAACATGAAGTCCACCACATGGCAAAATCTTTCCGCCCCCTCAATGATCGGTCCCTGAAAAGGAACCGCACCGATGAAAGCTCCAGACGAACCGGAAGCGATTGTGAGCACTTCCCATGCTTCCTAGTCATACACTCTCTGGCAGATAACGTCTCTGTTGCAGGACTGTCGGTTTTCCTGATAGCGAAAACCCTTGCTAATTTAATAGGCAAAAAGTACGACGCAAAGAAACTGTCATTCGGTGATCTTCTTGTTGAAGTAAGCCAGAAAGAGCATGCAAACACTCTCCTTAAACAGAAGCAGTTTGCCCACCTGAATGTGTCTATCACCCCCCATCGCAGCCTTAACACTGTTCAAGGCGTCATTTCACAACGTGATCTGATGCGATAAACTGAAGCTGACCTCTTTGAAGGCTTTTGAGAGCAAGGCGTAGTCGCCATCCGCCGGATAACCATCCGGCGAAACAATGAAGAAGTGGTGACGCCTCATATAGTACTTACATTCAGCCGCTCCACTCTGCCAGAATCTGTGAAAGCTGCGTTCCTTCACTGCAAGGTCCGCCCCTACATACCCAACCCTAGAAGGTGCTACAAATGCCAGAAATATGGACATGGGTCGAATACCTGTCGCGGAAAACAAACATGTGCAAAATGTGGTGATCATGAGCACCCAACAGAGAGCTGTACTTCCACGCAAACAGAGTGCCCTAACTGTCACGGGCCGCACGCAGCGTACTCGCGGACATGTGAAATTTTCAAAAAGGAAAAGGAAATCATCCAGATTAAAGTAATGGAAAACATAACATTCTCTGAAGCCCGGAAGAAGGTGTCACTCTTCTCCGGAAGAACGTACGCTGACGCAGCGCGCCGGGGGGCCGGGCGGCGTCTAGTGACGGTGGGCACGCAATACAGCTTTGCTGATGCATGCACATCTCTGCCCCCCACCAAGCAGCCACAGGCTGCACCAACCTTTCACGTCCCGGAGGTCGAACTTCATCAGACCCCAGGGACCACACAGACAACTGAGACACCTGTCTCTTCTGACAAACCTCCATTAGCTTCTGAGGGTCCACCGGAGGCAATGGAAGTGACACCAGGATCCTCAGCGTCTAAGATGCTGATGGAATCCTCCCAAGTGAGGCGGGGCTCCATAGATCGCCTCAGAGGGAAAAGACACCCGCCAGTTAAGCCTCCTAATAAAGGCAGCGAAGTGTGAATAAGTCACGCTCTTTTCCCCATTCATAAAAATGGCTGCCGAAAATATTATCCAATGGAATTGCCGAGGCTTACTTAAGAACTTAGGCGACATCTATGAAATATTTGCACAACACCAACCAAACATACTTTGCTTACAGGAAACACACCTAAAACCTATACACACTAGCCTTTTGAAAAAATATGTGGTATACCGAAAAGACAGAAAGGGCACTTCCCATTCATCTGGTGGTGTCGCTATCGTGGTGCAGAAAGCAGTTCCGTCTCAAAGCCTCACTCTGGTTACTGACTTAGAAGCAGTGGCAATACGAACCCTAATTTTTGGACGAGTAACAACCGTGTGTTCACTATACATCCCTCCAGACCACCAACTCTCTACTAAAGAATTTGAAACGCTCATCGACCAGCTTCCGCATCCATTTCTGTTGGTCGGAGATTTTAACGCGCACCACCCTTTATGGGGATGTAGAAGAACGGATTCTCGAGGCTCCTTAATCGAAAACTTTCTGATGTCCTCCGGCTCCTGTATATTTAATAAAAAAGAGCCAACATACTTTAACGCAGCGCACTACTCATACACAGCAATAGATCTTGCTATCGGATCTCCTTCACTCTTGGCAACCACTGAATGGGCTGTAATTCATAACCTCTATGGAAGTGATCATTTTCCTGTTTGTCTAAAATACAAAGGAAATACGAGTACAATGACTGTGAATGTAACCAGGTTTCGAGAACAGGGTGCGAACTGGACGAAATTCCGAAAACTCTCAAAACTATCGCGCTCATCAATTGAAACCCTAGGCATCGATGAATCTGAAGCGTTGGTCACACTACACATTGTACAGGCCGCAGAGCAATCCATCCCACATACATCTAACAATACACGGAACAAAAGACGACCTTGGTGGAACTCTGAGTGCAAAAATGCTCATGACAATCAAAACAAAGCATGGTCGAAATTCCGCAGGTATCCTACAGTCGAAAACTTGGTGAATTTTAAGCGTGCAAAAGCAAACGGTAGACGTGTCCGACGAGAGTCTAAACGACAGAGCTGGCAATCCTTCCTCTCATCCGTGAACTCTTACACTGACACACATAAGGTCTATAACAGAGTAAGAGCACTCCAAGGGCACAGCACTCATTCGATGCCCCTTGTTAGTACTGCTGGTGATACACTTGAACACCAGGCAGATGCCTTAGGCCAACACTTCGAGTATATTTTCAGCTCAGCACATTATACAGACTCCTTTAGGGGATACAAACTTGCCGAGGAACGTAAACCTATTCGTGATGACAGGCCATCGGCGGGAGGGTACAATGCCCCCTTTACTATAGGTGAACTAAAGGCAGCACTGGCAAAGTGCGGCAGCTCAGCAGCTGGCTCGGACAGGATTACTTACGGCATGCTGAAACACCTACACGAAGAAACGCTTGACGTCATCCTCAGTCTTTTCAACAGTGTATGGTCCTCTGGGCGTCTGCCCATGACCTGGAAAAAGGCAGTTATCATACCCATCCTTAAACAAGGAAAAGAAGCCACACTTGCTGCTAGTTACAGGCCTATAGCGCTGACCAGCTGTTTGGGCAAGGTGTTCGAAAAAATGGTGAATCGCCACCTTATGTATTACCTTGAATACAATGGCCTCCTTGATCGTCATCAAGCTGGATTCAGGTCTGGCCGGTCGACAACTGACCAACTGGTAGCATTTGAATCCTATGTCAGGAATGCCTTCATTCATAAACAGCACTGCCTATCTGTATTTTTCGACTTAGAGAAAGCTTATGACACGACATGGCGTTATGGCATTCTCCGTGACCTGCGATTTTTTGGAGTGTCAGGAAACATGCTGAATACTATTGAAAGCTACCTTTCTGACCGTACATTTGTGGTTCGTGTTGCTAATGCCTTATCGAAGTGGTTTACACAAGAAAATGGCGTCCCCCAGGGTGGTGTTCTTAGCTGCACACTATTCATCGTAAAAATGAACTCCATAAGCACCATTATGCCTAGAACAATCTCCTACTCTGTATATGTGGATGACATTCAGATCAGCTTCAAATCATGCAACCTAGCCACATGTGAACGTCAGATTCAGTTGGCAGTAAACAAGCTGTCAAGCTGGGCAGACAAAAATGGGTTTAAGTTTAACTGCGACAAGACTGTTTGCGTACTCTTCTCAAAAATACGTGGCATAAGGCCACCCCCCAATATTTCAATTAACAGACAAATCATAACTACCAAAAAAGATCACAAATTTTTAGGTGTTGTGGATGATGAAAAGCTCAGCTTTGTTGCACATATCAAACAGCTACGACTTAAATGCTTGAAAGCCTTAAACCTGCTCAAGATTCTCTCACATCAGTCATGGGGCACAGACCGTGACTGTCTGCTGAACCTTCTCAACAGTGTAGTGCTATCACGTATCGATTACGGCTCAGTGGTTTACGAGTCAGCTTCAAGATCTGCATTGAAGATGCTTGACCCAGTGCACCATCTTGGGCTTCGGCTGGCCAGCGGTGCTTTCCGGACCAGCCCAACAGCCAGCCTGTATGTTGAGACAGACCGGTGGTCACTAGAACGGCGACGTCAGTTTACAAGTGTCACGTATGCCACCAAGGTGCTTTCCCATATCGACCACCCAGCTCGTGCGCTATTGCAGGATACATCGAACGCCCCCCTGTTTTTGAGGCGACCATCAGCTACGCCACCGTATCCCCTCAGAGTGGCCTCACACCTTGGAAATATGCACATACCGGTCTCCAGTCTTCAACTAACCTCTCACAAGGACACTGTTGTGCCATGGGAAATGCAGGCTATCGATTGTGGCTTGTCATTCCTAGAGGTAGGAAAAAATGGCCACCCAGTCGCGATCGATCAACACTTCAAGTACCTGCAGGCCAAATACAGGTGTGCTGAATATTATACTGATGCCTCCAAGTCCTCCGCAGTCGCATGCGCGGCACACGGTCCCGCTTTCTCTGAATCTAGAACAATGAACGAACATACCAGTATATTTACTGCAGAATGCTATGGCATACCTTTAGCTGTAACGCACATTTTAAAGGAGAAAGAGCCAGCCTCGATCATATACACAGATTCTCTCAGTGCTGTGACTGTGCTGTCCTCCACTAAGATACTCAAAAACCCAGTTACTAATACACTTCGAAAATGCATCCTGTCAGCCCGCAAATCTAAGCTCAAAATCACGCTATGCTGGATTCCGGGACACTGCAACATTGCTGGCAATGAGATAGCGGACAAACTTGCGAAGTCAGCAGCACTCCGCCCATCAGTTGACGTAAACACCATCCCGTATGAGGACCTGAGGCCACTCATCATATCCCAAATGCGTAGACAATGGCAAGAAGAATGGAATGCAGCAAACGCAAACAAACTGCACTTAGTAAAGCCAAGAATAGGAAGATATCTGACTGAAAAACGTAACAGGCACCAAGAGGTTGCACTGTGCAGACTCAGGGTCGGTCATACACATGCAACACACTCGCACCTTTTAAAGAATTCTCCAGCACCACATTGTGCAAAATGTGGTGATGAGCTGTCTGTCGTTCACGTTCTAATTACCTGTCCGTACCTCGAACCAGAAAGACTGTGTCACTTTTCAAAGCTGTACAAATGTCACATTCCGCCTCATCCACAATTTTTTCTTGGAGACGATCCCTTGTTTCCCCCAAAAGTAGTCTTAAAGTTTTTAGCTAGTGTAGGCTTCCTACATTCCATAACATATTCTCACTAATCTCAGCCTCCTCTCAATCCTGAGGGAACCGCTGAGACTTTTTTTTTATCAAATGTCATGCAGCACGCACTCCTTGTCTTGACAAGGACTGTTGACGACACGGCATGACTTTGTAAAACCCATAAGCGTAGCCCGTTTTAAACCCATCACACATAGTCACTACACCCAAGTTTAAGTTCTATACACTACTCTTTTACTCTTGCCACCCTAAGTAGACTTTTTATAATCAAATCGACCAAAAACCGTGTGTTTGGCGCTCTGTGGCCCAAGTTGCCCTTGCGCCACTAAAATCTACCATCATCATCATCATCACGAACTTCTAATGCGCATTGTCACTTCATAAGGATCAAGCCATAAAAGTACAAAGTAGATAAGATTGAAAATCTCCGCTGTTTTCGTTAACATGTACAAGGTATTTGATAATACGGGTTATAGCCTTAGTGAAGCGTATATGCAGATTCGGCAACGCTACAGCATGCTTATAGCTCATGCATAGTCGTATATATCATCCAGAGATCATGCACTTTTTTTTTCTGCTCGGCACGCCACGCATATGCTGAGATGTACCCCCTCGCAGATGACCGCATCAAATGCATTTTTACCTGACTAAAATGTCACATCGTAAAGTTTTATTGACAGTCGGTTACTGCAACCGGGCCACGATGAATACCAGTGTTTTTGCGAACAGCACGCCTCGCGTTATTCACACTGCACACACCACGCACAATATTCCCAGTTTCGCCGTCCGTAACGGTAAACCAATATTGTCGATGCCTTTCAACGAACACTACGCGCCACAGTCAACTCTGCACATTTTCGAAAACAATGCCGATGTTCTTCGCACAGGCCGCCATGTGTGTTGAGATAAACAGCCAACAAGCGTGGCAAATATTTTATCACGCACTTTACCACACACCTAGTCGTTCTCTGACTTGTACCACAGCCAATGTTGCCACTGTGAGATGAAGATTAAGCTTTCAAAATGAAAAAAAACTTGCCCTAAGCATTGAGCGACTGCACCCCACTGAGTCACAGGCGGGAGCGTTTTGCCAACCACTGCCTTGCACCTGCACCGGTGACGTCACGCTATGGCGTACCCCGGTAGAGGTCTATTGTATGGACACCCTCGGCTGGATTTTTCTGCCGGCGTTGGCATCGCCATCACTCACCGTATATGTATATGTATCTATATATATGAAAATTCACAAAAAAAAATTTTAGAAAAGGACTCCGGTGCATGGAATCAAACTTGGAACCTCCGAAACGTGATTGCGAGACGTTATTCACTGAGCCACGAAGCAGCCCGTCCTTCAAATAAACGGCAAGCTATTTATATCTACCACTTACCACTGTTGACGGGCATGTCGGGGTGGGAGGAGGAGATTATTTATTGTGTTTTCAGCATTACCAGCAAGATAGCGGTATGAGCGTGCGTTGGAGCGGGCTACATCTCCCACGCACACTTTGCCTTGCGGAGAAGAAGGAGTGGACGAAAAGCCCCTGGACCCTCACTCACACTCCTTTATCTCGCGGTGGGAAGGATCGTAAGTCTTGGCTGGCCTTTAGTTTTCACCGAAACAATTCTGTTGTAGTTATCGGGCGCACAAAGGTCAATGGAATCGTTGCACAGTCTCTGTTTGCGAAAAGAGCACGCTTTTCAGACACAGCGAAGTAACAACTGAGACACTTATTCACGTTCATCTGTACATGTGAGTACGTTTCGTGTGTTATTTGTGCAAGAAAAATGCGGGGCCGTTCCGACGGGCTTGCCATTCTGCGCGTGATCTTCTGATTTGTTGCTATGGCGTTCATTGCTTCGCTGTGGCAAAGCTGTGACTTTTTTTTTTGCATGACTGAATGCGCTCCGGCGAATAAGACATGTTGTCCACGACTTGATACTGTGAAAATAGCTCCCCTGAACTTGAAATGTTAAAAGATTATGAGAAGTGGTTTAGCAGCCCTATAAAGGAGCAGCAGTGTTTTCACCAGCTTGTTGAAGCACTATGTGCACTCATAAAAACTGAAATTTATTCTGCTTGTAGTTACTTGTGTTCAGTGTCCGAGTTCTGCTGGCTTTGAGGTCACTTTTGAAAATGCCTCCGTCGCTTGTCGAGTCAAAGATCATTGTCTTGACACAGAGCTGCTTGAGAACGCTTGCAAGCTTGTCGGCAAAGTCAAGATATTTTCTCATTTTCTGCCTGAAAAAGCATTTCGTGGCCGACATGCAACCTAGGATATCATTCCTTCCGTAGCACGACTCACAGACCCAGGTTTCAGGCATGCAGAATAGACACCATAGAGTCTTCTAAAATATGAAGCTTGGGACTCCGGTGCAGCGATCATTCAGCCACCTTGGGAATGATGGGTAGTACACAAATTTGCTTAGTCTTCCTGCTTGCTGGCTTCTAATGCACTTTTATTTATAGTTAAACCCCTTTAAAAGAGGCATGCTCCGAGCAGCAATTCTTGTCTTTTGTATGAGATGCTTCTTATAAGCGGGGTAACTCATATGCATTTTCTTGTCAACCCGTATTTTGCTGTAGGCACACTGGTGTCTTTTATACCCATTTACCTTTTATATCAGTGTCTCTTATAAAGGGCTTTGGCTGTATTTCTGTGATTTGGTCCTCTTTCGAATGTAAGAACAGACTGTTATGAACTTCGTGAGCCGATTTGAATTGGTGAGCCTAAAAAGGTCAAGGTGGTAAAGCATAACTGCTGAACTTTAGCTGAACTTCGTCTTGCGGCAATGCAAATTCAGGCTCCAAGAAGCCAAATGCAGCCTGAAGAACGAAGACAAGGCAAATTTGTGTGCTATCCATGATTCCCATGCTGGCTAAAGGGCCGTGCGTTGCAGCTCCCGTACAGACTAGTGCCAGATTTTCCTCTAGTCTTGGCTCTATTTGGCCAAAATTAGAAAAAACTCTGGTCCTTGCACCGCTTAGCACAACTTATCGTCATCATCATCCCTCTAATGTACTTGCAGTAGACTCTATGATAGATGGGACCTAGGTTTTCTCAGTATCCAAACTTTAATTTGATGTGAGCTTTCATCATGAAACATGTGCAAACCATTTCCACTTTGCTGAGAACAAGGTTTTGGCACACGAACTGTGTTCGAACCAAAATGAGCTTGTTCAGATCTTGCCATTTTGTTTTGGCGATGTCACTGCATCTGCCACAGATAGTTGGCTGTTACTGATTTCCCAAACAGGGTTTCAGTTCAGTACTTGGTTGACTTATTGTGATCCACACCTTCTGGATAAAGTCACGGTGACCTGAAATCAGCTTGCAATATCAAATTTCCTAATGTCACCCTGAAAATGGCAACAATTAAGAGGGGACGAGGGTCTTAAAGAAACTGTCATGAAAATTACTGTCATGAAAATTATACTGTCATGAAAATTATTATGCATGTGTATCATTTAATGGAGATTTCAAATCGGCAAGCCAATTTCAAATCTCTAATATATAAAATAAAGTAATGACAAATTTTCACATTATATTTCCGTAATTTCTGACGGGTCAATATGCTAACTCGCAATAAAAAAATTTAGTTTTCAAAACTACACGTTTTTGCTAAAAGGTTCCCCCCACAGGCTAAAGCAAACTAGATGTCAAAACGGTTATTTCTTTGATCAGAAATAATTTTTAAACTTGGGAAGGTAAAAATGAGTTTCCAGTAATTATCTGGTATTTGTCATATAATTACAATTCTATCAAAGTTGAGAGAAAAATAAAAGCTTTAGCCTGTAGTTCAAGTGCTGTGGAAAAGAATGGTACCAAGTTTGTTTAGATATCTTCGCAGAAACTTGCTCAAAACTTCTGTAAGACACATTCACTTCACAAAAATAATACCAAGAAAATTATGTTTTCAGTTTTAAAAACATTTGTAATTTCATATATTAAGCTTTTAACAAAAAGAAATGGTATTTTGCCAGAATACGAAAATTCTTCCAAAACATACTTTGAATATAAATACCTAAAATTGCAATTTTCGAAAGTCGGCACGTTTTGCAATTTTGTGCTATTTTAAGACCCTCGTCTTCTCTTAAGTTACCCAGGCTTGTACCAATGCTGAATGCTATGTTGAATGTGTCGCTGCTTGACGAATGGCAACACAGTTTCATCTTCGCGTCACAGAGAATGTGCCGCCACTAAGTTTGTGGCTTACCGCGCAAAAGGAATCATTTAGTTTTTAGCCACGTTTCACGCTACACTTTACAGTAAAAGCTCATTTATCCGGATCACGTTAACTCGAAAATTCGGTTAACTCGAACATGCAGCACGGTCCCGACAAAACTTTATATTTTAATGGTGTCAAATGCTCATTGATTCAGAGGGATTTAGACGCGCACTGGTTAACTCGAACGAATCCAGAGAAGGCTGTCGGGGTTTCATGCTTTCGGTAACTGATTTGGGTTAGGGAAAGCATGAAGTCCCGACGACGGAACCGAAGTTTTGGGAGAAACTGAAACCGAACGAACAGCAGCAGAATATGATCATGATGATTGGGAATGAGGGCGGAATTGGCCAGGTGGCGCTTGTCACCACCCTTCAGAAGCACTTAGGTGGCCAGTGCATCCAGTGTCTGCGAAATGGGCCGCACGGGACAGTTTGCGCAGCCGCCATTACCCTAGTTGTTCGTGACGCCTACGCTGCTGATTTCTTTGTGTAGCGACTTTGCGCATAGCGTGTGCAGCTCAGGTACATCAAAAGAGCTGTCTGTTGGGTGAGTTGGGGCTTTGACACAGAAATCGTCGTTACGTTCTCAGGCTGTGTTTGTGCGCGTTGATTATGGTGTGGCTGTTGCAGGTTTGCTGACTGATGATGACATATTATCGGAAGTGCTTGAAGAGGGTCAAAATCGCTGTTCCTATGACAAAATTCAAGTTGAGCCGACGCGACATCGCACCGTGCAGGAGGCCGCCCAAGCTCTCGCTGTCCTCACGAAGTTCTGCATGAGTTCTCGCGACAGCGAGCATGCACACCGCCACCACATGGAGTTGAAGAAGATCGTTCTAGCACTAATTTCGATGACGTGGCAGATTAAGTTGACGCAGTTCTTCATGAAATAAAAGTTTGTTTGTGCCAACTACATTTTCCTTTTGTTTTGATGGTTCATTCGATAATCCGGAATTCGGTCAACGTGGACATTTTCCCTGGTCCCACTGGTCCCGTGAGATCTGGGTTAACGGGCTTTTACTGTAATGCAAAAAGTTGCTTTACCAAGTTTGTGAAAGCATACTTCTGGCATCCGCGAAAACCTCTTGTGGGAAATATGCGACATCTCTCAACTGAACGCAGGCAGTACCTGAACTGGTGCCAGCAACTGCCACAGAAACTGTTCGTAGCCGCGTAGTAGGAGAGACGAATACTCGCGACAGACGAAGCACTTTCGGTTTGAAGGGACCGTGGCTTTGTCTGCCACATCACTTGGCCTTCAGCTTCTGCGCAAGCAGTGGTGCAGCAACATGCAGAGTGATTTTGCAACTCTTAGCTGCAGCGAGTCATAAAGTAACATCGTAGGTTCAGTGTGAACATCGGCAGATGATTCGTCATTGTGATTTATAGTACATCAAAGACAAAATAGAAGAGCACGAACAAAGTGTTGACGACACCACTTTAATTGAATTGAATCATGTAAAACAATTAAGCCTCCACATTTTCTCATTTGTTTTAACTCTGTGAGAACACCTCTTTGAAGCACCCCTCTGTAACACCAGTTTAGCCAGTGTTAGGAGTAAAGGAGGCACGCGGTATGTGCCAAAGGTATGCAGGTGGCGATGATGTTCGGAGCCACGGAGAAGTACCCAAATGGTATGTGCCCCGCTACAACTGTGCATGTGATTTGTTGGAAAATAGCTCCTGGCACACAGCTGGAGTCGTGGTGTGGAACTCCTGAAAAGAAGCGGGCATTGTCCTGTGGAGTGCCTAATGAAGAAGGTCAAAGAAGTCAGCATCGCTCCTGCGGCGAAAACAGTGGTCACCTGGATCTGGAGGGGGCGGTGTGAAGGTACCGAAAAACAGCCGTCGACCTCGATAGACACTGAAAGTGTCATGAGTAAGAGGGCGCGAGGCATGTGCCTGGCACTGGAATGCAGCGTCGGTGCGCAAGACCCCGATGGGGCGCATACGCGCCACGCTCACATAGGAGATTGGACACAAAGGCTCTTGGAACGCAACCCAAGCTGTGGTGGAAAATCTCGCAGGATGAGGTGTCTCTGTGCTGTCCGGTTTTGAGTTTCGAACTGCGAAGATCAGGAATGTCAGTGTCACTATAGCGACGGAAGCAAGCTACCCGGTTATGAAGGATGTTGGCGAAGAGGCCCGGGGAGTGGCCGTCGATCTCGAAGACTCGAGTGAGGCTGCCTGGACTTGCTGCACTCTTTCACTGTAATTCCTGGGGGGACTAAAGCTCTCCCACATCGTGCCTGAATGGGTTCGGCCCACACCACCCATCAGAGTGAGTCATCAGTGAGGCCATTTGCAAGTTAGGTGTAACCAAGCGGGCCGAAAATGACGAATAAAACTGGGACACCGGCAATGATGACAAGTAGCTCGTTAGGCAAAACCAACCGACGATGACCATAAGAACTTTTGTAGGATTTCGACGACAGACACGAAAACGGGATGAACTGTAAGAGCGTTTGATTATTGAGACGCCACATTGGCTAGGTAATAACGGCGAGGGCTAGAGAGGGATTTAGACTGGTCTTCAGTCAGTTTGGGTTTGACTAAGTACGTGTTGGGTTAGTTGGGTAATTTTGTGTATGTGTTAGTGTGTGTTTTCACTTTTTATGTTTTTGGGGTGATAAAAGGAGTTTGTATTGCTACACTGCTGGCTCCCGTCTCTCTCTCAATCTAAACTCCTTCAAGCACTTCCGAGATTTATTGTGACAGAGAGACACTCCCCAAATCTGCAGCACCTTGTAACAGCGGTTCTCGGTGCATCTGCTGCTCTTCACCTTCTTAACAGGACGGCTGAAACGCACATGGCAGTCCTCTGAGCGCCACATCGTCGGTTTGGCTGCACAGTACATGAGGACTGTAGGCGCAATTAGGCTTAAGTCGCAAAGTCTCTCGATGACCGTTTTACAAGACAGAAACAAGCGAATCGTCGGGGATGCAGGCCGCCGCTGCCGATTGTGAGACATCTTCAAGGACTTCGATAACGAGACACTTCGTTGTTGTTCTGAGCGGGCATCACATACAGTAAGAGAATCTATAAGTGCGCAACCATGTGAGAATAATCACGGAGGGGTATAGCAGCTATAGTTTGGCTAGGACTAGAGTTGACCCTAACTTGGATTCTTGTTAGTTCTGGCTTCCGACATAGAGCACATTGTTGCATACATGTTTTGTTTTTTAGTGAATTTTGAGTGTTAGATTCTGGTTTGTCATTTTGTTCACGATAAAGATGTGTTTGCCATGTTATGTCTGGCTCCCGTATCTCTCTCTCAATCCCATCCACTGCAAGCACTCCCCTGATAATTGTGACACAAAATAAACGCTTTCATGTTCCCATCACTTAAGAATCTGTGTTGGGGTTCCTTTCTTCAACAATAACAACCAGGTGACGATACCAAGGTTTTGGCACGTCAAATCCCAACAATTATTCTTGTTGTTGCTAAGGTATGGTGCAGAGCCCTATGGCGCAGCGGCCCTCGTCGTCGTCGTCAGCGTCCCCGCCGCCGCCACCCCTGCTGTCCGGTTCGCTGCCCGCCCTGGTAAAGGCCAAGTCGGACGGATCACTGGCCCAGTCGGACTGGGAGGAGGGCCTGCCCGGCGGGGGCCCCCTGGTCAAGCTGCGGTCGCGCTCCCTCGAGCCCCTGACGGGTCTCGCCATGTGGAGCAGTGAGCCTCACGTGGTCGAGCTGCTCAAAGGAGACAGGGGCCTTGGCTTCAGCATCCTTGACTACCAGGCACGTCCCCTTGCCGTCAATGGCCATGCATCCATGGCTGCCTGTGGTAGTGAAGGGGGAGAATCGGAGTGGAAATTTCTTATTTTGGTGGCAGAGTAGGAAAATTTAGTATGGTTTTTAGAAATACATTGAATGATTGATAACAGAATTTTATTATGGCTCCTCCAGTAGTTTTGACGTCATAAATCATTACTTGTGCCGTTGGTGTGCCGTCAGTATAAAAAACTTGCAGAAAGCCTGGGTGACAATGAAAAACATGACAGAAGCCCTCAGTTGTGCTTGCCTTTGGCCCTAGATATCACTCATGTACAGCTTTGGTTGCGGAATATTAGGAATTAGTATGAAAGATGAAAATTTGTATACCGAGATTCTACTGTATTGGAAGTAGCAATCAATTTCACTCTCCCCACTCGGCTCTCTTCTCACTCAGGACCCGATGAACCCGAGCGAGACGGTGATAGTCATCCGCAGTCTGGTGCCTGGCGGTGTGGCACAACAGGACGGCCGTCTCATCCCGGGCGACCGGCTGCTCTTCGTCAACGACGTGCCGCTGCAGCACGCGGGGCTCGATGCCGCAGTGCAGGCTCTCAAGGGGGCACCCCGAGGCATCGTGCGCATCGGCGTGGCCAAGCCGCTACCCCTGCCGCCCCCCGACTCCATGGGCGGTGGCGCGCCCGTCTCGTCTGCTTCCTGCACGCAGGTGGGTGGCGCCGGGGGCCACCATCTGCGAAGGCCGCCCCTTCTCAAGGCTGAGAGCTTCTGAGCCGCCGCAGCGGCACGGCCTTGCATCTTCTTCGCCTTGCTGGCCGTTGCCGGCTTTTGGCTTGCAAAATATTCCTGGAATGACCAGTTTGGTAGCGAGTCGCAACAGGCTGGGGAGCTCTGTTCAAGTGAAGTGTTGTGCCATGAAAATGACGGCGATGATTGCTGGGCGTAATACCGACATCTTGTCAGGAACAGCACGAGAATGAAATAAAGCGGTTGTGTGCAGACGACAAGCATTGATATGTGTTGTCTGTCTGTATGACTTATCAGAAGTCTGATGGAAAAGGAAAACATATGAGTGTTATCTGTGTTTTTTTATCCGAGTTCTGACAACACACAGATAAACAACATCAATGTGTGTCATCTGATTGCTCTTTTGATCCAATTTTCGTGCTGTTCCTGTCAAAGATGAACCTACTTGCCCAAATTGCTATGCTGCTCGTAAACATTAGGGCCAGTGCTTTAGATTATTTACTGATACGAAGTTTCACCAAGCTTGGGGATGTTTCAGAGGCTGTAAAATTTTTTTTTTTTCTTGTCATTGATTGAGGCAGCTTCATCGAACACTGCAGCTTCTTTTAAACAGAGATCTTCTTAGATCTTCAGTGTAGTTTTATTGAAACTCATTGGGCAGCATTTTAATAAAACCTTTTACTTCCTTTATTGTAGCTTGACCGAAGAGAGGCTGAAAAATTTATAGTTCACAGTAACTGAAGTATTTAAAAATTCTACAACAGTCTAGTGTTTTCAGTCTGTTAAATGCTTTAGGTAAGACTAATTTCTCAGAAATTTACTGTTAACAGATTGGAACATTGGAATGTACCGTAAAACCTCATTAATTTGAAGTCACTGAGACCATGAGAAATTTTCGGAATAAATGGGTTTAATTAACAGAGCATACAAAAAGTGAGATGCTAGGAACTTGAAATTATTCAAGTGAATCAGGGCTGGTCGTTTGCTCTGCCCGCTAGTTTGTGGCTCCAAGAGTTATGTTTTCCAGCAATACCTGGTCGCAATTTCGCTGCAAACTAGAAGATCATCGAAAAAAGAAAAAGAAAACGTGATAAACTAAAATGTGTGCCTGCGAAAAACAAGGCATCTTCACTGCAATACAGTAGTGACACACGGGAAGCATGTTGCCTGCTTCTCGCGTCAGTACGTCATAATGCGACCATTCGCTCATTTTTTTTTGTGAAGTAAAGAATTTATTAACGGACGGTGTGATAAAGTTCGTGGTGTGTTTTGCCTGGAAAACATCATTATTGAGGCTTTCGGCTTGAGTTTTCAAAGTAGGCGTTGCAGTCAAAAACTACAAGTACGCAGGCAAGAACTGCAAGCAGTGCAAGTACGCAATTTGCTGGAGCAACCTGCACTCAGCGGTTCACATACATCGCGGATTTCTCCAGACTGACCTTTATTAATTTCTTTAAATTTCCAGGAAGAACGAATAAATCGTAACACGCTGACATTGGAAGAAATGAGCAATATGCTGCCCGCACGTCACTATTGTATTGCAGTGAAGCATGCCTTGTTTCCACCAATTCATATTTTAGTTGATCATGAGGCTGTTTTTTTTTATTTTTCGTGCTGGAAGTAGCAAAGCAGGGGTGCTTCAGCTACCACTAGTTAGTATCACTAAAGTACATTGCCTAGTGGCTCTTAAGGGCCGTCGTTTCCGTGGATTTGCGGCAAAATCGGAATCAAGAATTGGCACACTGCACCCAAAGCTTTCGAATTAACCGCACTTGTGCTGACCGCTGCTTCAAATAATCTGCTCAAACTTAGATTGCAAAATACGGGACTGCAGAAATAGTTTGAATTAGGTGGTATTTCGAAATAACCAAGTTCAAATTAAGAGGTTTTACTGTAGTATTTATGACCAGTGCTAAGGTGCAACCATTATTTGGATTTACATGACGGATTTGGGCTGCTGCCACTTTATTAACTCTTTGAGAGTAATGCATAAAATTGAAGTAGCTTATGTGGTGACCGTGTCAGATTGTAAGCCCATTAGGGGATGTCGCAGCATGAACAAAAAAAGGGGATAATGAACAAAAGCTACACAAAGCTCCTCCACAACGAAGGTCACAGTGAACCAATAATGACAGCACGCGTGACAGCCTTTGTGTTGGGAATGTGCGAGCTCGACTTAGCTGGGAACATTGTAACGAGCGGACTAGAAAGATTCTCTGGGGGAGAGATTTTCAATAGCGGTGACTTTGCTGAAATGGCTCACACAGTGGTCACAGCAGCAGCAAGCTACTTGGTCGACGGCCCAAGCTCTGGGCGTGCCGTGCCTTCTGTGCACTTAATTTCTGACAGACCACGATGGAGCATTGCGGGAGTTTGGCAAGCCGATCGGAAAGCTTTTCTCCTTTCAGCTCTGAGAAGACATTTGATGTGGCATTTTCATAGGCAGGCGACTGTTTACTCAAAGCATAGGCCGCGGCGCTCTCGGGACGGCAGCTTCTTTTCTTTATTGCGACACCTGATGCTAGTAGGCTCAGTCACTGAAGAACTAGCTAGGCTGGTAAATCTTTGAAAGCACCTCGAGGTTTGTTCTGGGCTGATAAAAGAGGTATGGTAGAAAGCTAGCCTTTCAAAGCTAGCCAACTAACACGAGAAAACAGAGAAAGACGCGACATCTGTACGTTGAGGGTACGTGCAGTGCCAGTAATCTCCAAGGCCATAATCTACCGTCAGTCCTGATAAGTTTTGAGGACAGGATGCAGAGGGCCCCACGCTCTGGTAACCTATCCATAGGGTGATACAGTAAAAGCTCGTTCGTTTTACTCCCCTTAGTTGGGAAAATCAGACAATTCTGACTCGTTGCCTGGTCCTTGCCAGCGTGTGCATTGTTAAATGGAATCAAACTCTCATTAATTCGGCCAGATTTGGCTGCAACCAAGTTAATTCTAACTATTCACAGAGCATGCCAAGCGTAAAGCGCGGCAAATACGTGGTGCAAATGAAAAAAAATGGTGTTTGCGGACAGCCAAAATGGATGCCAATCCTCAGAAAGGCGTGGTTGTCATCCAAAATCATATGTGTTCAGAGCACATATTGAGACACATGTATCATGAGTCATGACCAAACGTTTTGTGAACAAAATCGTAAGTTACTGAAATTGCGGCCATTAATATCTATTGTGGAAATTAAGTACTGGATTTATGTTTTAATAAAAAATTTAAATGCATGGATGTAACAGACATTTCATTTATTCTTTTCTTGATACATTTGGTTAATTCGGACAGTTTTTTCAGCCCTAAGAAATCCGAATCAACGAGCTTCTACTGTGCAAATATGTAGTACTCGTAAAATCTGTTGAAAGATCCAGCAACAGGGCACATTGCATTTCATGATACCATTGCCTACTTTTTGTCTATTTGTGCATTATTTTTGAGATGGCCAATATTGCAGAGAGCAACTTTCGAATTTGAAAATTTTAGAAACCACTCTTTTTTCACACTTGTTCTCTTTTCCATTTGCTGTTTGTGAAAGCCCAGATCCATTGGCAGCAGGGGCATATTTGTTTCAGTTAGGAGCGGTAACGTTTGGTTTGAGTTAGTGTCCACACTTGACCCTTTTGCTACCGTTGACGAGTTTAGTAATGGGTGTTTCAACAAAATGATCGATGACAACTCTACCCTCCCAGGACAAAATTTAGTCTTACGCTGTACCAATTAAGACTGCACTACACAAACTTCTGTTTCTTGACACTAGATGGCCACGCTTTTCCATCTTGGGCCGTTTGTGTTTCGGCTTTGATTTTATTGTCATTTTTTATTATATTGCCATCTGGCAAAGCCATCTTCAATTTATAATTTTAGTGAAAAACTCTACTGCAACGAAAGAATGGTACCATCTTATTCAGAAGAACAAGCGAAAGAAATTGAGCAAAAACACTTTCTTCAGTAATTTGGCACTTTTTTTTTCTTTTCTTTTTGCTTTATTTCAAAAGCAAAATGGCTAATACTGCTCTTCAGAACTGTGTCATGTTGATCAATGCGCCTTCTACAGAACGGTCTCTAAGACATCATGCACATGCTTTCAGGAGCGTGACGAATGTGTTTGTTTCGTGGCACGAGGTATTCGTACTTTGTCAGTGCATGCGTTAAATCGAGTTGCGACTCTCGATCAGCTTGAATGGACCTTGGCTACTTTGACAGTGGGACCATTCAGAGCAGTTGTTGAGTCGATGCCTTGGGGTTTGTTCTAGAGAGTTGGCGAGGCAAAATCTATGTCCTCGTTTTCTGTGTAACGGATGTTTGCATGTATTACGGACTCCTACTTCAGTATTATGACGGCACTGGAACCAAGCTTACGGCCTTACCAAGCAGTTGTCGTAGAGCATGCGAGAATTTCTTCGAAAATCGGGAAAACTTGTTGAAGCCGAACAGTGGTGTTTTGGAAGCGTACGGCGGCAAGAGCTGAGCCCCAAATGGACGATTTGTAAGCATTTGATGCCAAGAGCCAAACTTTCAGCATTTCAGAACTCCTGTAAGAGATGTTGTAGCACTTGTGAAAGAAATAAACAGGTATTTTGAGTTAGCAAGGCTATTCTCATGTTGAGTACACAGGAAGGGTTGAAAAACTTCAAAAAAAAAAAAGAATACTTTTTAGGCAATTTGACAAGCTGGTACGATTTGTTTGTTTTGGCAGCTGTCGGCAACAAAATGGCTGCAATGTAGATAAACAATGATTGTAACATTGCTGGAAATTATAAAAAAACTCTATTCAGTGCAGACCACTGTCTCCAATTATGGACAGTAAACTGCATATTAGACCTAACACAGGAGTGATAACTTAAAACATCAGACATGTGCACTGATAAATTACGAGCACAGCGAAACCAAGCAAATAAGCTGTCTAAACACTTGTTTTTCACAAGCACATAGCGATATTCAAACAATAAGACTAAACTTGTCACAGCACTGTTTATACACTGCAAGTCTATGAACAGTGTTATGAAAAATGTGGCTATGATTGGGATGCAATATGCTGCAGCACTGTCAAGGTTTCGCACAATATAAAAAAGCCAGCAACCTACGATGTTTTAAAGGAATTTTTCTTTTACCAGCCAAAAATGATACTGCTTTATCTAGTAATGAGATGGATAGCTTGCCGATACATTTAGAGCCTTTTTGCCCGATATAGAAAACTTTCATCGGCTCTCTTTCAGTCCTGTCGCAACTGTTAGTACTGAACTGCTAATACTCTGGGTTGTGTCCGTAACTGCACCATTTAATTAAAGGAACACCAAGGAGAAAAGGAATTTTTCTCATACTGTTAAATTGCTCTTTCGAAATTCTCAAATCAACGCGCTAGCTGTGCGAAGACACTTGCCAAGTTAGGAAACAGGCAAAAAGAAACCTTGAAATTCTCACACCAAGTGTCGAGACGTCGTGTACTTCAACGGCATCGACTAGTGGTGAGGGGGTCCTATGTATTTCCTAACCAGTAAAAATGAAATACATTGTCCTCTGAGGAGGCGACGGACTTGACATGCCATGTTTCAGAAAATTTTATTCTGACAGTGCAGCCAAAATACAAAAGACATGTTTTGAAATCCATGGCGGCGCATAGATGTGAGATCTTAATGACACTATGACCTTGATTGTTTTGCTTAGTAATAAAACCTACGACGGTGAAATTAACGACAGTAGAATTCTCGGTACACAGTTTAGCAATTCAACAGGCTCATCGTTTCTCTTTAATGTCCCTTTGAAATGGTCTGCAAAACCTCAGCTTTATGTAGATTCTGAAAAAGAGCACTGGCTCTGCTTAACTTCGTGATTGCCATGCGGTTCTAGAACACCACTGCAGTTATTATGGAACAGGAAACGGGCATATGATTACGCGGCTTCTGGCGGTAGAGCTCTCGTGTCTGTCGCCGGGATCTGGCTCGGACGAGAGAGGGACAAAGTCGGAACTTTTACGGTGCTACCGCTCTTGGCTCTCCTGTGCTTTGAAGGCCTGCATGTGTCTTTTTTTGAGGGCTGGTGTCTCTCAAAATATGGGGTGCCCCATCCTTGGACACGTACAGAAATCTTTCATCCTTCCTCTGTTTGTTTTTTTGTTTGTTTGATTAACCGTTTGTTATATGTTAGGTCTTCTGTCATGCAAACGTACAGCAAGTGCACAAAATTTTATAAAACATTTACAATTTACTACAGTGCAACTATTTTAATGTTTTACTTTATTCTTTTCATTTTGCACTTTTTTTACTGCTCAATCTTTCTACATAACAACTGATTTTAGGTGTTTACTGGTTTAATTTCACTGTCCGCAAAGGCAGCTCTGTTTCTTTCGAGATTGTTGACACCATTTTATTTGATTGCATGCGTGTTTATGTTTAGGTAAGTGTTCTTGATATTTTACTCAGTGCCATTGAAGAGCTTTGTAGCTAGACGCTCACTTGGCCAAATGGCAGGCTTATCATGAAACAGGTAAACAGGCAGCACTATTCCTGGTGATTATTAACAATTCCTGTAGATTGAGTAGTCTCGTTTTACTACGCTTGTCATCCTGTCTGTGCAAAACTTAGTCGTTCAATTTGCTCAGTGTCTCATCTCTGTCGTTTTATAATCACGTGCTCTTTACCTTAACATCTCAAAGCTCGCATTCAGAATCTGCATTTAGGGCTGGTCTACCATCCAGCACTTTGTATTGAACAGCATTGTCAGTGAACAAGTACAAACACGTACCCAGATTTCTTTTGGTCAGCACACAAACAGGGCTGGCACTCGTTTACACCCAGTAAGATTAAGAGGCACGGAATTAGGGAGTTTTCCTACAAAAGCTACTAGAGCAAACTTTGGCAGCATCATACTGCAAATGTAGCGGCATAGTCAATGTGAGAATCGGAAGTGTAGTGCTCGGATTCGTCCCAAACTTTGTCTCTTGGGCTTGAGATGACTGTACAACTTTTTAATGCGATCACTTTTCAATGGAACGCTGAAATGTAGATCATTTTGTGATGGTTATGTACAGTTAAACGCCTTCATAAGAGGCCCTTATATAAAAGACAAATGGGTATAAGAGACACCAATGTGCCTAGAGTAAAATATGGGTATATAAGAAAATGTGTACGAGCTACCCGGTTATACGAGACATCTCGTATAAAAGACAAGCATTGCTGCCCAGAGCATGCCTTTTATAAAGGAGTTTCACTGTATTGGGTTATGATTTGCTTTGCTGGGCTTAGATCACAGTGTAAAACATTTGCCAGTGACCTTACACAAACACCTGAAGCTACAAGCACGACATTTGGCCAAATTTATGCCTCGACCATTGTTGCTATGATGGTGGAATGATAAGCATGCCAGGGTTCACTCTAGTAATTTTTGTGGGAAACTCTATGGCATTGAACACCTTTGACATTCCAGGAAGCATGTCACAGTCTTGCCCGTTTTGTTTGGACATTGATGTGTTGTAGTCGATAACTTCACGTTGCAGAACAGTTTGATTCCCAAGGAAAGAAAATGTGTTGTGTACAAATTGGTTGAAGTTCTGTATGCTCAGATTTGTGCAAAAGTTCAAAAAGGTGACAAAAAAAAACAGAATTGAGGCAAATAAAAGTGGAGTATAGTGTTTAGGAGGTGCTCGCTTATAACTGTGAGTGAAATTAGTATTTAATAAGCACACTCCTCTATTTGGTGGCGGAAGAATGGGACAGTAATTCCACTGAGAAGAAAACTCATTTGTTGTAGAAGAATCGACGAGTTGATACAGTTTAAAACATTTGGTTGAAGTAATTGGACTGGAATTGACATTCCACACAAAACATTGAAGAGAAGAGTTTTGACTTGCACGCGGTTTTTAACCTGGCTGTGAAAGTGGTTGAGAGAATGATTGAGCAAACAAGTACATTTTCTCGCACCTGTCTACAACCCAAAAGAAAGTCATAGTGAAAGTTTTTCTCAAGAGCTACTGTTGTCTGTGCGTCCTGGAATATGGTGTCATGTTTACAAACAGCTATAACAGTGTTTTGCAGTTGCCTCTTTTAACAGCAGTGAATTTTAGTTGAGGCGGTTGCTTGTCGTAGCTCATACTTCATATTTCCTGGCTTCCTTTGGTCCTTTGACAGTGGAGTGATGCACATAATGTGTGTTGTAGTCGTAGGGTGATGAAGACGTCACCAACGAAGCTCATAGTTTGGCCGCCCAATCTCGTGTATGGCAGGAGTCTTTTTGCAGTGTTTCGGTGGTGTTTTTGTAGCGGTGTTATCACCGAGTTACCGTAGGTGACACGTATCTAGTGCTTGCAATGCTGTGGCACTCCTCTATCTATTCTTGATGATGTACTTGCACGATCATGTACTGTCTTGGTGGCCTCATGCAATTTCTTTGAGGTTTGTCGTACTGTAGCCGAAAGCGGCCTTAGCACAGAATGCCGCATCAGCTTTTGCAGCTTTTGGCCAGCAATCTTTTTCTGGTGCTATGGAAAAGAAATATGGCAGGTAAGAACATGCTAGACTTCTGAAGCACTGTATTGTTATCATTTATTATCATTATTTTCGTTTTAATAGCTATTGGCAATATTCTTGCACTTTTGACGCTTGAGTCGAATGCTGGCCTTTGGCAAAAAAAAGTCTCCGTTTGCTTAACTTGATCATGTCTCGCGTGTCATCATGGGCAGTCAAGTTATTGACGACGCTGTAAAATGTTAACACGTTCATTGGCTTGTGCCGACCTTCAAATGCACTCGAAAGTTTGGCGACTTGGCATTCACAGCAACATTTCATCTGCTCGATTGAAAACGTTCAGCATGCTAGTTTTATTCCGCTAGAGCACCTAGGTAAGGTAATATGGAGGACGGTGCCCCTCATTGCTTAAAAAGCGTGACTTTTTCTCCATGCATTTTCTTCCTAAAACTTCTAAAGATCGCAAGGATGATGACACGTTATAAAAGTCCGTGAACATCCTTTTTAGAATGGGGGCTGCTGTGAAATTTGTGTCGAGGCTATCAGCAGGAGCTAGGGAAAAATTCATGGTCTTACCAACCACTCTCTCACCAATTCACCGGTGCTCGGCGAGGCGCGCGTGCAGCTAAGCGTCTTATCTCTCTTGTGTGGCACCACTTCCTAGTTTTTCTTTTATTAAACCACCACTTTCTAAAAGAGCCCGTTTCTTGGGCAATACTTGTTGATGACATTCCCAGTGTTTTGTTTTTGTTGTTTTCCCTGGTTGCTACCCTCCCCCCCTTGTCATTGTAAAGGGGAGGCAACCCGTCTGCAGCATGTGCAATCGTTTCCCCCTCCCCCATTCGCTGTGGCCAGGCGCCGCCACCTTCATTGCACAGCTTGGTTTCCCTCTTTGCACCCCTCTCGCGCCGTGCGGAGGCCACGCGCCAAGTTTTGACATCAGGTAACCTCAAACCCCGAAATAAGGAACGTGTAACAAATTATCTGTATAATGAAGTAGACAGGCTTGTCACAGAAGTGTTACAGATAACCCTTTATATCAAATTTTTGTGTAATGCAAAGGTATTTTTGTGTTGGCTGCAATTTAGTTATAGTAACATTTGAATGTATTAACTTTTGGAACACCTTAAATGGGACTCCTACTGTCACTAAAATACTACTACAGTACAAAAACAGAACCTGAGAAAATTCAGTGGCCATTTAGATCTCTCCTTTTCGGATTTCATAAAGGTTGACAGTGTTGCCTAGTTTAGGGTTGCCGTCTAACAAAACAAGGAAGCTACCATGCTGTCTGGATTTGTAAGCCGGGGTTTTGTAGGCGCTGTAGGTTAGCATAGGCTTGTGCTCATGTCAGTGATGACCCTCACCCCCCACCCCTCAAAAAAATACATTTAAAATTAATAAAACATGTCAGAACATTTGGGATAGAGGGATCTGCAGTGACAGGATGGTGTGTGCGCATGCCCGCAGTGTCTTTGTCTCGAGCACTAAGTACTTAGAGCTTTAATCAACGTCTTGCAGTTCAATTCAGTAGAGTCCGCAATGCATGCACATTGTCAGCGTGCATTGCAGGGCAGTACGGTCTTTCAGGAGAAACGTCTGGATTGCATTCAGCCTAAGCAGGAAATTTTTTCTCATCTTGATTTGTCAAGTAGTAACTTCTGCGCTGTCTTACACTCACAATATGTGGTTTCTCGCATCTCTGCGTGCAGGCCTGCTTTTTCGAATTCGCTTTGGCTGTTAAAAGCTGAAGAGAAATGAGAAATATTTTTTTAGAAGTGTACAATCACATTGACCAACACACTTGGCATCATGCCTAATTGTGTAGCTAGAAAAAATTTAACATTCATTTTCTTTTATTTACATAGCACTAGATCAGTGCAGGAGACTCGGCATACAAGACATTGTTTTGTTTTGGACAGAATTTTTTATGTCCTGAAAATTGCAAAATAAACCTCAATTTTTCTAGCATCATTAGCACGAAAGTACAACGGTGCACTGTGATTGTCACGCACAAGCCAACAAACTTCACCTTGCAGTTTGGAAAAATTGCAGTGGCGGGTGTTATTAATTTTTCTAGTGATGAGGTGAATTCATGCCCTGAAAAATCTGGCAGTCGTATTTTTGGGCAACTGCATTTGGCAAACACATACATAGTACAATTATCTTCCAGCTTTTTCCTCTATCCCAGCTGCCCTTCATTGTTGCCCTGCTCTCTATCTCTGTCCTTGGCCTCATTGGCTTGGTTCTTTGCTGACCTGCACCACTGCTGCCCGCCTCTAGACTTGACCTAATGCTTGCTATCACAAACGAAAAAGATTGGTTTATAATCAGTGTCAAACTGCACAGCTATTGGGTCGTGTAACAACAGCGTTTCGTAATTTGCAAATGTCAGTGTTGTGATTAAGGCTTGCTTCTCAAGCTTTGGACTAGCAGCCACGACTGGAAATTTTTCCGGCTCGTTGCTTCACTTGAGGCTTGTAGCTTAGCTTCGAGCTCATAGTTTGGTCGTTGTCCGGAAACTTTTGCGCAGTGCAGGCGGTCGAACGTAATTTGTCGACAAAATTGTAGTGACATTGTTGTTGCTTTTGGGGCTAGCATATCTCGGCCCTTTTCCTTACCTGCCAGTACTTTAACGTGGTTTTATTTCAGTCAATTGAAAGAAATCTGCATAACAAAATTTCGGTAGTCCGTGCACTTCACCAGAAATGTGCTGCTACATTTCGAAATAATATGATGAAGCCAGATTTCGATTTTTTTCAAGCTAGTGCAGCTGCTACATATGTCTTTGTGCGTGTGCATGAGTTTCTCGCTGGCCTGATGCAGGCTTTGCAACTTTTCTTCTGCTTGTTGTGTTATGTTGATGGGCACAGCTAACTTTGTCTGCATTGGCAAGCTTTGTTGCGTGTGCTAATCTAGAGGGATGATGAAGAGAAGTACCAAGTTACTTAAACCGCTAAGATACATCTTCAAAATTTGTGTGGGTTTATCTCATCGTGACAGTAATCTAAAGATACATGGTAAAAGATTAAGGTTGAAATGTTGTTAAAATTTCTGGCCTGTACTTTGTTTCAAATGTAGCAGGCGATGTTACCAAAGCAGGAGATCACACTGCTTGCAGTGGCTGTGCCTTTACTTATTCTGTAGGGAGTGGTTTTCGCCGACTCAATATTAGCATCAATTTCACTTAATTTCACAGTATACCTTGCCAACCTGGACCCAGAGTATCGCTTCTCTTGCGGTGAGAGAATTTGTACAGCTCGAGACCATCCTATGTTAGTTTCTCATAAAGTTGACATTTTGAAAGAACGTAACTGACAGTAGCAATTTTTAAAACATTTTAGTATAATGGAGTCTGAAACACTCATAAGTTGCTGGGAAGCGAAGGATTTCAAACTATATTGAGAAGCATTTACAGCACATGGTCATAGCTTCCCTGCAGCATTGTAGGCGCGCTTTGGTAAAGTGTGTTTCATGAATAGTAATAAAAGTGTTCGGTGTTGTTTTTTATTTTTAGAGAGTATGAGGAAATCGTTAGCATTCTGGTTTGAGCATAACATTTGTTTATTATGTTGAGGCAGGTTTGGTGGCCTGTTCTTTGTACTGATAATTGGTCTTTGCTGTGCAATGAAATGGTAAATGCATTTTCACGTTATTGCTTTTTGACTGCGGGCTTAACTTGGTCTGTCTCATCATCGTCCTTTTAAGCAGTTACTCACAGCGCGCTTGTAACCTGAACATGCGCGTTTTCTAAATTTATCTTGGGGGTTGTAGTGCATGTTTCCACTGTCTTTCGTGTTTTATTTTAAATTTCATTGGGGCTGTTGATGTCCTTGCTTTACTAACAAGCGTCAGTGCTCCCATCATGGCAGTAGCGTCTCTTTGCGTTGGCTTGTGCTGTAGGTGCGCCTCGTGTAACCACGGCAACAGACACGCGGTTGCGAAAATGCCCCATAGAACCAGCACTTTCTCAGTTATTTGTCATGGAGCCATTAGCTTGAGTCTACTGCTCCTCGTTTTGCTGCATTAGTTTCGCTGGTGCCTGGCTAGCAAAATTTTTTCCTCGCCCGAAGCAAACGCTAACGCACATGCGAAAGGCGTTGAGGCAGCGAACGAAAAACCTTGTGCTTTATTGCATGCGGGAAAAAAGCCAACTTGTTCTTAAAGATAGCTGGATAAGAAAATAAAGTTGAAAAATTTGAGATTGTCGAAAACCTGTGGCCTGCTCTAAACGAAACAAAAAATGTGGGAACGGAAAGCACATGCTGCTGACAGTTGTCTCTCCCTGTCCCTAAACATGAATGAGTAATCTTTAAGTGAAGCTTGCTTAAAAAAGAAAATGGAAGGGAAGTGATAGTTAAGGAAGCTTGTGTAGTTTTGTAATTGTTGTTTTTTGTGTCTTAAAAGAAAGCTTTTGGTTCTCGCCTTGTTAAAAGAAAATCTGACGCCATATCTGCTCTCCTGCAAGTTGTTTTCTGACCCTTGTAAGAGACCTAGTCGAAGCAAATAAAGAGAGAAGTTTGATGAGACGTGGCCTCGACTCTTGATTCTCGCGGGCCGTCTTTTTCTTCCTGTGGCCTCGCCCTTGGCTGCCGCATGCTCTCGAGCACAACGTTTTTTCTGATGTTCGCCGCCGTTCTGGACGTTTTGCCGCCGCCTCTCGGTGGACTGCCCGCAATAGGCTAGTCGCCACTTATTTCTGTGAGGGATCGCGATTGTAAATTAACTACTGGTAAATAGAGAATCGCAAGTTAGCCATAGGCATATGCTGCGAGGCTTGGTTAGGTAGCGTGTTAATTGATGGTAGCATGGGGACTTCAATACCAACAAGCCTAAATCGCCTCCCCCATTGTTTAGGTAGCATGCCTCATGTTCATGTTGGAGCACAGGAAGATGTTGGCATAGTTTTCCCTTGACCCCCAGGCGTTCCGCTAATCTTTTTTTTTTTTTTTTTCTAAATTTGAAGCCTTCGATAGGGACACTGAAGAGAAAAACAAATTTTATTGTACTAGTAAATTGCTCTTTTGCAATATTAAAAGCACCACTCTTGCTCGGAGGAGATGCTCAATTGCCCAGATAATGCACAAAAAGGAAAAAATGTAGGTGGCCATGCAACCTTAAGGATTCTACACCAATTCTCCACGTCCACGACTGTATATATTTTGACACTGTTCGCTAACGCCTGTGTTGCATTGGTAAAAGTAAATTATATTGTGTTGTAAGCAAGCCACAATATTAACGTAGCAAGCTTTTGGAAATCTTATTGCGTCAATGTGAAAAAAATTTGAAAGACCTAGAAAGCCTGTGACATCACACTGATATTCTGGTGTCAAATTTTAAAAATTGAAACTTTGTCCTTCATTTTCTATTTTAACAATGAGCCTGTCATTGCCAAATTAACAGTTGACTTCTCAAACAATAATTTATCAGTCTAAACTGACCTCGTGTTACACTTTAGTGTCCCTTTAGCAGGAAAGGGTTTAAGTGCACCTTGGAAGCCCATGAAAATTGTGTGCCATTATAATACCCGTAGACCGATGTACATGAAATCAGCTTGTTGGTTTATTGCACGAACCTTTACGCTATAATATAGAGACCACCTTGAAATAAGGGTAAAAGATAAGTTTGCATAAATACTACGCTACCCCTCCACATTGTTTACGCTTCATGCGTAAACCTTTCAGAGGTGCTTAGGTGTGGATAAATCTTTTTGCAGAATATTGCCCATTGTACACATTCTGTACACATTGAGCATGCTGTAGACTTGCCTTATGCGGGCAGTCAGGCGAGAAGCTATGGCATGACGCTGTGTCCCGGCAAAAAGAAAAACAAAGAATAAAAAGCGGCTGTCATGACGGGACTTGAGAGGCATGGGTGTGCAGCAGTTCCTTCTCTCCCCCAGCACTCACGGCACTCTCCCTGCCTCACTCTCACATCCATTTTATTTATTTTAGTTTATTTTTTATCATCTATTCTCCACGTCATCTTTGCGCCTGTGCTTCCCAGGCTCTCTTCCTCCTACTTTTCAGACATGGTCTTAGCACACTCTAGAGTAATGACGCAGCATACTGAATGTTGTGTTGAAGAAAGGGAAGCTGGCACAAGCGCTCCTTCTGGCACAACTATGTACATTTGCAAACATCAAAACTGCATGCAGAGGTGGTGTGTGCTGGTGAATTGAAAAAAAAAAAAAAAACGCGATGCTCTCCAAAAGAGTTGCACATGTAACTAATTGGAAACTTAATACTAAAAAAAGTTTCAATTTTGTAGAGCTTTTTTCGTCTCCAAACATCAATTGTCATGGGTCTTGCCTGCGTTTCCTTTCTTTATGCTCACGTCTTGAATTTTCATACCACTGACTGCACGCATTGGGTCAGACTGACATATATTGTACGTTATCGGAGTAAGGTTGCATCTCTGTTATCATTGTAATATATCACGTATGATGTCAGTCGCGTGACTCAGTTCGTACATTATCAGTGTGACAGAGCATTAGTAACAAGAAAGTAGCGTGCACTGTGTTTTCAACCAGGCTGACGCTAGCAAGACTGATGATTATTGTTTGGAGATGTGTGAATGTCTTCTATGGCATGCATGTCACTTGTGGCAACAATAGGTGAAGAGTGAGTATTTTGTCTATCGAAAGACATTTCATGATATGTGTCACCTTAACTGGGAAGCGATCTGTCATGTATTTCCTTGCGGCAGATACTTAAACCGTGGTGAACATACAGTTTTCCATGTAGCTTTCACTTAGTAAATCTCTCTTCTGACCTGGTATTGGCACAGATGACGTTGAAGCCTTTGCCAAAAGCCTACAGGCTGTTCTGCAGTGAGTTAATTGGTAGTGCATCATTGGAGAAAGCTGTGCAAAAATTGGACCATAGGAAAGGACCACATGTATTGTGCTGTGTACTTGTGGTCCTTGGCTCTGTTTTCTGTGCTACTTTCTACAAGGACATGTCTTTTAGCTTCCAATGTTTCAGACATTTGGATGATCACTAAAAAAGTTCCATTTCATTTCCAAGTGCAATGGAACTTCCTTATGGAATTATCTTAAAGACGTACTGACACAAAATTTCGTGGCCGAGGCAGGCTGCACGATCGATTCTCGCAAATATGCCTTCATAATCTGCAAAATATAAACAGCAAATATAGCTTGGAGGGTATTTTTTAATTGATTTTGAAGTTTTGAAGTTTGTTTGAGCTACTGAATCCCTTGCGCCATTGACACCTTTTGAGGTGACCCTTGCTAATCCCCTTACTTGCCTCGCGTGATTAGTGTGCAACAAGTTATGATTACGTCGTAGCCGCCATTTTTCTTCTGCCACGTTTCCACTAGTGGACTATGACTCACAGTTCTGTGTGCTGACATAGTTGAAAATGCACACGCTAGTCGGGGATAGTTGCACTCCGCGGCTTATTGTTTTTGTAGCTTTCTCAAACTGAAACTGAGACTGGTCGGTATTGGGAGAGCTTGTAATTAATTATCTGTCACGCACGGCAGCAAATGATGTGCCGTGTTATGACTGACAGGCCCCGTGCAACACATTTCAGCAAAAAAAGCGCGAGGCCGTAATTTTTGTGTCAGTACCTTTTTAAGCAACCTTTATTAGTCAGTTTGGGATTGGAGGCAACTAAGCCCAAATACACAAATGACTAAGGCTGTGGGTAGGATATGTGATGGTCGGCTGCTGGTCTAAGGTCGCAGGTTTCGTTTCGGCTGCAGTGGTTGCATTTCAGTGGAAATGAAATGCCAGAAGCTTATGTACTGCGCAATGCCCGTGCACATTGGAGAAAACCAGATGGTTGAAATTTCCGGAGCCCTTTACTACAGTGTCTCTCATAATCATATTGTGAATTAGGGATGTAAAACTCGAGATATTATTATTATTATTATTATTATTATTATTATTATTATTATTATTATTATTATTATTATTATTATTATTATTATTATGGCTGTGCATTGGGTTTATGACTAGTGGAACTGATAAAAACTTCACTCAAGTTTCATTGCAAGTAAAATTCGCAGCGAAACGCCACCTCTGCAAAAGTTCCATTGCTAAAAGGCCTGTCACTGCCTGCCTCCCTTTTTATCAACATAACATTCAGTACCTGCAAAAATGAATGCTTGTGCCTGTCATTGTTTACTGATATTGCCACTTCGATGCCCTGGTTAAAAGGACAGAGGGAGCAGTGGCAGAATTTTTACATCATCATTATGCTGTATGGTGAAGTAGCACACTTTTGACAGGGACAAAAGGGACAAGAAGTAAACGACGCTCACTAGATTTGCAACTAAATTTATTCCAGAAAGAGTAGTTTAATATGTGCACCCAGGCGCCCTCGAGCAACACAAAAGTGAAATACACTCAAACCTCAATTCAAGAAAGTTTCATCTAATATGAATATAAGTAGGTTAAATTCAAAATTCATCATTAAGGTTTGTCCTAACACTATATCTATTTCAAGGCTGTCTTTCATTTAATTCATTATAACTGGTATTCGTTATATGTGTGTTCGTTATATCGAGGTTTGGGTGTAACAGTTCATGCGAACTTATTTAATAGCATGCTTGGCACTCTGAGAGGATAGGATAATTGCATCATGTGTAGAAGGGAACTTAACAGCCTATGTGTTCTTATCTAAGAAACAAAGCTTCATGCTCACTTGAACGATAAAAACGAGGCATGTGCAGCTTGTAAATTTCAAAAAAGTAATAACGTACAGTCGAGGGTAATTGCAACATGTTCAAGTAAAAAACTTAGTTTTCAAACGAAGTAGGCAACGAGAAAGCGTAACAAATACAATACTACACACGTCAATTAGTGCCGCAATTACCTATTGTCCACAGTGCCGCCATCATCCTGTTGCCTGAATGCGCAAAATGTGCTATTAGATAAGTTTGCACTGACTGTTGTTTCATTTCTGTGTAATTTCGGGGAGCCGGGGTGCTTATATATGGAGTACTTTTCCTGAATTTAGTTAAGTTGCTAGTGTCGTGTACTTCTCGTCCCCGTTGTCCCTGTCAAAAGCGCGTCACTTCACCATACGGTATAAGGATCAGTTACCAAGTAGCTCAGCTCTCGACCTCAATTTCACATTGTAGTTGCGGAGTGGGGTGACTGCTGCAAGACGTCTTCATCGGGGATGCATGGGCATCCCCTAAAAGAACTAGTTGTGAGGTTGGCCTTCTGTTTTTTCATAAGCAAGGGTGGGTGGAGCAGAAGCAGGATGGCAAGAGGCTGGACCCACCCCCTGCTCTCTTACAATACCCCTAATTGACCACAACATAAAAGATGCACTAATGCTAGAAACGGCTGATAGAGTTATCCAATCCAAAAACACTGTCACTCATTGAGCAGTAATGTGATCGCACAGTTTTAAGCACTCATTTTTACTGTTTTTTTTTTTCAAGTTTGCTCAAGCAATAAATAATGCTGGGAGCAAGAGGGACATATACAGACTGACGTACTGTCTAAGCAATAGATTCGTACAGTAAGTGCTTTATTGTTATTGGCCGAAAATTGGTACTAAGTTATCTGCACTGATAGCTTGATGAGGTCAGAGAAATTGTGACATGGAAATCATTTTGGAGGCAGCACGCCTAGACAGATATCATAGCAACTAGGACCACCAGGTGTACACACACATATAGGTATACATGTATAGGAATCCCAGTTAAGGAATTGACACACAAGATTGCTTACATAGGAATACAGGTTTATGAATAGAAATACATGTACACTGAAAGCTTGGTATAATGAACCCAGGTATAATGAATTATTGGTTATAACGAAGTAAATGGAATATAGCTCTGTCATAGCTAAGCTCTTATAACGAATTTTTATAACTATATTTAAAACGAAATGTTTATAACGAATTTTCGAATATAACAAAGTATTTTCGGGGCAGGTGGGACTTTGTTATAATGTAGTCTGAGTGTATAGGTACATATGTGTAGAAATGCACGTATTCAAATACATTTATAGCAATTCAGGTTTAGGAAATGAAAACGTAGATTTGCATGTATATAAATACAGGTTTATGAATATGCATATAGGATTACATGTACAGGAATACATATTACAGAAAAGCCAATTGCACGTGAAATTGGGCCAATAGCACACACATTCCTTGATTGCTGGTGCACCCAGTCTGACATGAGCACAGCCTTTCTTCTACCCTGCAACACCAAAAGTGACGTTATCAATCTTGCTCCAATTGTGAAGTGCGTTGATGGGCTGAAAACAAGGTAAGTCTTGCCAAATCGTGGTCTGGTGTTGGAATTGTTGAGCTCGTTCAAGGAACTGAAGTGCAAGAACTAAAATGTAGATCTAATTGCACCTGATATTTGCTGTGCAATGATCACTGCGAAATGTTGGATAAGTGTACCCTGGTGTGTTCAGATAAAAATTTCTGTGCATGTCCACGGAACGTCTCTAATTTTACTGTAGAAAAGGTATAATTTTCATTCATTCATTCTTTATTTCCAACAAGTCTTTTACAACCAGTTGGGAGAATCCTCAGGTGAAACGCGGTTGAAAAACCACTTGAGAGTGCCTGAGGCCTCTCAATTGGTTTGAATCGTCGGAGTGGCCACAAAACGAACCGTAGTTTCGCTAAAAAATTTCTGAGTCGAAAAAATTTCGGAGTCTCCACTCGGTAGAACCACTTTTTGTGGATTTCATGAGAACGGTATTTCAACAAGATCCTACACAAGAACTGTTGTAGCTGTGAGTCTCAAAACATTTCTTGGCATACTATGAATAATGTGCATTTCTAAAATGTTGGTTATCTTGAAGTCTTGCTGCTCGTATTTAAGTTACAAAAAATGCAAATACAGCACTTTGTTCAATATAACTAAATAACTTCAGATTTGTCTGCAGCATGTCTATTATACTCTGAATTTCGTAAATTTCTCATAATGCTTTCCCATAGACTAAAATTTCTCAAAGACTAAAGATGATTGCCGAGCAAACACAAACGTAAAAAGTAAGGGCATGTCAATAAAAATGCAATACTTCAAAATTCGGTTACAAAAAGCCACCTCCAATTTTTTTTTAAATCTCCCCAGAATTAAACCTAAACACATTCCCTAATTTAATCAGTAAAAACACGTTGCATCATCTTTGTCAGATGGGAGTTACAAAACCGCATTCACTCAGCAAGCCTTTATTCACTTGCAAAATTGATGTGACATTCAATTGCAACTTCTTTATTGAGTGAGCATGTTGATATAGGCCTATTGTTATGATTATTAGGTAATAAGTATGTTCTCGTGTTCATCAAGCATCGAATTGAGAGGAAAAAGTCTAAGAGTTTCTTTAAAATGCGAATGGGCCTTTTCCAGGTAGGTAGTCTGCACACACTCATCGACCTCGAGGAGGAACGTGCCGTGACTTTGTGGGGGCCAAAATTCTACGGCACATGCGGGCCAAGCAACATCTGATGCCACAAACATGCAAACGTTTGCTCCGAGGAGGGGCATGAATTCAGGCCTCCGAGATTGCTAACCGGCATGCGGCAGACAATTTCGGAGTTCAAGGGCCACGAGTTTTGATTTCGGCAATCTCCACTTCAGGGGTTGTCCGAACTAGGAAAAGGCCTGTTGGTGCAAATGCGTGTTTGTACTCGCAGTATTGTTTCTGGTGAAATCAGTTACTGGGAAAAAGTTTGTCTAGATGCATACTCGAGTCGGGATTAGCACACAACAGTTTTTTCAGCCCGAATGTTCACAGGGCGTGAGACGTGCATTCAAAAGAGACTGGGTCCACCAAGAAATTGCCTGGAGACAGTACACATGATCTCCACTTTCTTGCACCTGTCACAGCATGCCCGCCGGCAAGTTCAGCTCCGCAGTCGCATTTTGCTCAGGAACAAAGTTTTTCACACAAACATGTGCATCTGCATCTCTTATGCCGACCTGTTTGAAAAACACGTAAGCACTTTCCAAGAAAGAGAGAGCTTCTTCTGGCATAAAGCTCCTGAACAGGATGTTCTTCAGAGCTTTCACACACTGAAAGGTCTGTTAAAGCAAATATTTTTTTGCACTTGTTCAGATAACGCTTAACATACGTTTTAAGCTGTGCAACTAAGCGATAACCCCCTCGTATTCAGAAGCACTCCTTGGCTTCACACCACCTCAAAGCCGTTGGTTTGAAATGCGTTTGTAGTGCATTGAAGGCTGTGGCCAGTCAAGTTCAAGTCAAGGAGCATTTCCAAATACGGGTGTAAGTCTTGGGGCTGAGTACAACAGGTTTGTGTTCACATAGGGTGCTCAGTAGAGGACTTCCAGGCAGTCGACAACACAATTGACTGACGTTAAAGCTGATGTGCTGTTGTGATTTTATCCTTTCTGGAGCGGGTTTAACTGTTTATATTCATTTATTTATTTTTATCCTCTTTTTTTATTCTTGAGTGTGCTGGGGCTGCGAAAGCACAGCCTGTAACACAACAAATATGTTCTCTCATGTAGACGAAATGACAAATTAAAATGAAACAATCATTAGAAATAATGAACAGCTCAATACCCTTTAAAGAGATTGAAAATTGCACCAGTACATCAGCCTTCATCTCCATCGATCGTGTCGTCGACTGCCCAGCAGTCTCTCACTGAGCAGCCTACATGAGTATGCACGCACTTGTGCTCCCCTGAGATTTATAATTCAGCTGTGCAGCTCAAAGCGAACATTTACACTCAAGCTTGGATATAATTAACCTAGATATAACAAAATATCAGTTATAATGAAGTAAATGAAGATTAGGCTAGCAATAGACATAGCGTTAGCAATATGTTTTCATAACAAATTTTCAGACATAACGAACCTATTTTTGTGTAAGATGCAACTTCCTTATATAATGAGGTTTGCGTGTATTGCCATCTGAACAAGCACGAGAAAAATGTGCAGCCAGCTCCTTTTCATAAACACTGCCGAAATAAGGATGCAGGTGCCCTCTTCATGAGGCTTACCCTAGTCCTTATTTGTATGCCTCTCATTGGTCCACCCTTTCCACCGAGCCTCGCCCTTGCCCATCTTGACGCTGCACAGCCCTTCATCTCCTACCGAGTTTCACTTTCGCCATGCTGCAAAACCTTGTGACCTGCGCTGCACCAAAAGACGGGGAAGGCTCGATTAAAAACAGCTTTGCTTTTAAGTGTTGAGCTATAAGTGGAACTTCTGGAGTGCAAAAGATTTAAATAATACCTGATTTTTGAGCTTCATACCAGAAAAAGCTCCCTCTGTCATAGAAACTGCTTCAGCCTCTTCAAATAGATGAATTTAAAATGCACAGATGCATCTGTGTCTGTCAAAAATTTTGTTTCTTAGTGAAATTCTGCTGAGCAGCCAAACTTAGTCATTTACTTAATGGAGAAATTTTTTTTCTGATAACTGCTTTCATCAGGAACAATATTAGGACGAGTACAAACTTGCATATGTACGAATTTGCACTCTGAAACAACGGTTTGTCTCTTCTCTGTCGATTTGATGTTTCAGAAACACGAGAGAACGTACTTAAGACCAGAAAATTATGACGTGAGCAACTCTAGCTATACACGCACTCATTCAAGTGGTTGTGCGTCGACATGAATTTAAACAGCTTGGTAGCTTTGTAACTCCAACCTCACAAAAACAATGAAACATGTGTTTACAGATTATGTTAAAGCATGTGTGACTTATTGAGGGGGGGGGGGGCAAGGGGTTAAAAAGAAAACGAAGCTGTCCTTTCTTTTTTATTTAAACTTCAAAATACGTATTGCATGTTTAGAGATTCCTTGACTTATGCAATAATTTTTTGTTTGCATTTGACATCATTCTTGCCAATCATATTTAGCACAATTGTTAACCTAATGGGTGGCAGCAATACAAGAAATTTTGGAAATTCTGGGTGATATAAATGTGGAGCAAAAAATATCATAACATAAAACATTGTATTGTATTTTGGATTTTCAGTAATAAAATACTGGCTATAAAACTCAAAGATAACATTTACAGACTCACTGCTACAATATTTCTTTCGAGAATTAGGATGTTGTCAAAATCCTACTTTCGTGCTATCTGTAAGAAGTGGTTGTGCCACATGGAGGCTTCCGAATTTTTTTACTAAGGCAGAACTTCTTTTTCATGAGACTGAGATTGGTTCGATGGCCCTGGGGACCTGGAAAGCAGAATATATTTTTTTCAGAGAAGTCAAAGGTGGACCGTGCATATGCACCAATGATCTTGACTCAACACACCCACCATTCGGGAAGGGAGATGATGACTGGACCAGTATAATAATTGTGTAACTGCTTTGGAAGTCAGCTGCCACCGAGACCTAAGAAAGGCATGGAGTCACCATTTGTTTGTTCATTTTTTTAACAGTGTTGTTAGAGCGAGTGAGGCAAAATTTATTGGAAACTAGAAGGCCTGAAATATTACATAGAGCAAACCTGAACCAGTTTTGAGGAAAATTTGTGAACCGTGAAAAAGTCAAAACGAAAATATTGTTTTCCTCCTGACAGGGGAATCTGCAAATGAATGCTTCGTGCTACTTTCAAGCTGGATGATATTTTAATATGTTGGTTGACAGAACAATGTTGTCTAACGTTGTACTTTAAAATTTCCAGCTGCAACATTCGATGGTGACGTCATTGATTTCGAAATATGTATTTTGGCCTCATTGGCTCAACGAAATTTTTTTGAAACGTGGTATGTTAAGTCACTAGCTTCCTCAGGAGACAACGTGCTTGATCTTAGAGGTTTAAAAACTACATAGATCTTGGCTGACACCATCAAAATCCATGATTCCTCTGCAGCTGCTGCAGTAACCTTAAGCTGGTGTTGCCACCTCGTGTGTCTTTTCTTTTCGAACAAATGTTTGATCTAGTAAATGTTACACTGAGTCTCACTTCAGACCGCTCTTGCAGCACTCGCGTCGACGCCCATTTCAACTGGGTCAACGCCGTGCGCACCGCTGCTGCTTTGCATCCCATTAGGATTCCCTTCGGAGAGATTTCCCTAATTTCTTTTTTCTAATACCAAACTAGAAGTGGAACATTTTCGAAACGTTTGGAGCAATTGAAGCACCACTTCCATCACTGCAACCATAAAATCTTGGAGGAATTTCTTAATCTTAACTTCTTTGAATAAGGAAAATAAAAAGTCTAAACAAAATCTGATTTTGCCCCATTTGCTCACAGCAAGTGGGGCATTTTCGGTATCATGACAAAGTAATTTGGTCTCTTGACAGAGTAAGAGAGTGAATCAAGGAACTTGTTAATCATAATCATGATGACACCAACAAACAGTGAGAACTGTGACTGCATTGCAAAATTGCTCAGTTATTATGTAATTAAAGAAATGACATGAGGAAATGGAAAAATGGATGAAAAACAACTAACTACATAAATATGGGAGATTAAGTCCCGTCCACCTTTGCCCTACATGATGCCTGCATTGCATAAAATGGGGGTGCTGAGGAATGCTCCCAGTGTTAATTATAGCACACACCAGTTTCAGGAAAGTGGTAGAAAAAAAAAACAGCCTTGTTATAGCTCATGAAAAAGCTTCAAGCAAGAAATGCAAAGACGTGCGTTCATCTCCCACCAGCTACCAGTTGCTCTTATACCAGGTTTTGTTTAGACTTTTTATTTTCCTTGTTCAAAGAAGTTAAGATTAAGAAATTCCTCCAAGATTTCATGGTTGCAGTGATGGAAGTGGTGCTTCAATTGCTCCAAACTTTTCGAAAAGAGAAATTATCTTGCAAGCTGCTCCAAATTGGGTTTTTTTTTTTTTTTTTTTTTTTTTTTTAGTAACCGCTCCAAACCTGCTCCAAACCTTCTTAGGGCAAAATGGCTCTGAAAAAATGCAGACAATCAACTTGAACTGTCAACAACTTGTGAGCTCTAAAAAAACTGAAGACAATTTGTGTACTATCATTCTAGCAGGCTAACATGAAACTTTGTTTGCTCTTATTTATGCGACAAGATCTGGCATATCAAGCTTTGAGATTATTAGCCATTTACAGTTTTACATGCAGGCTGTTTCAGTGATATCTAACATTGACAGAGATTCTATTTTAAGTATATAGCTCATACCACGGGCATTCGATAAGCAGCTTAATCGTTGGTTTCTTACGATTTATGTTGATTGTAGGCTGTGAAACATCTTTCATAATAAATATTAATATTTATGCTACACATTGGTGACTCTTTGAACTTCAAGAGTTCTATGGCATATTTTTCAATTTCCTCCTAAAACATTAATAGCTGCTCCAAACTAGCATTTTTCCTGCTACAAATACACTTGTGGCTGCTCGAAAGTGGTACTTTCTCTGCTCCAAATGCTGCTTTAAAAAGCAAAAAGTCTCTTTCATCACTGTCACTGTCTGTCGGGTTCAATGTAATTATTATTAATAGAAATCAAGTCATTTAGTTCCCAATGTTGTTCATTAGTCACCTTTCAGAAGTCACTAAATGAGAGTGCCTCTGCAGGACGTTATTGTGTGCATCCATCGGAAACCTTTGCTTTAACGCAACACAACACAAGCACCGAGACAAGATTTAAAAAATGGGCCACTGTGTACTAAAAACTTCAAAACCAAGATAATTAACTTACAGCCATCCTATTGTTTCTGTGCTGACACATCTCATTAGGCCTGTGGGTACTGAAATCATTTGAGAATGATCTCAGAAAGAGGATGCCTTCTATACTCTTAACTGCTGCTTTGGGCGAATATAGAATTACCGGAAGACTGGCAGAATGTTTTTGTAAAGAAACACTTGTTTTGAGAACCAAAAAAAGAGGTATTGTAGGGCCTTGAAATATGTTTAATATCACTACCTTAGAAAGTCATTCTTGGTTTCATGATTGAGAGGGTGGTTTCACAGTGACGTGTCAAGAGAGCCTAATTGTTATTACAAAAGGCATTACACGTCATTTGAAGGTTGTTGGTATGGGTCCTACTGCCAGAAAAGATTATTTTTACTCCATTTTAATTTCTTTCAGCTTGGGTCAGAATCATTATACACTCAAACCTCGATAAACAAAACTGGATGTAATGAAGTAACTGCGAAATAGTCTTGCGAAATATATAGTGCTAGGAATAAACATTTATAACAAATTTTCTGAAATAACAAACTTATTGTGCAACATGCAACTTCGTTATAATGAGGTTTGAGCCTAGTAAAATTAAGAAACGACAGATAATATCCCTTGTGCTTTCCTTGGCTTAGGTGTCTGTTGGTTTCATTAGTTTATAATGCAGAAAAGCGAGCACCTCGGAAGATTCCCCTACTTTCATAAGTTGACAAGATCTTCAACATCTACTTTCGCACGTTGCAAGTGTGGCTAACGAACCCTCGTGCAATTGGCGTGGCCAGCATGACCAGTTGGCCATTTGGATCAGCCTAACTGTCTGCTACACAGTGTTCTCATTTTGGCGATGTCACTTACTTTTGCCATTTCTGTACACTATTAGCCAAGAAGAGGCCACACACTCTGAGCTAATGGTAAATTGAGCATTCTTGTTCTTGAAGTTATCTTACATCGCTTCTGCTTGAAATACTGCACTATACGCAATCAGTTTTCTGGAAGCAGTACCGTGCTTAACCCTTTCGTTACCAGAATAAACGAACAAAAATGTGTCAAAATTGGCAAAATTTTTAGCTTAATTTGTAGAGTTTTTTTACTGCGGAATAAAACTGTACCATTCTTTCAGTTCATAAGGGTTTCCTTATTTTATTAATAAAATAGAAGAAATGGTGATTTCTGCATGGCAACACAATGAAAAATCGCAATAAAATGAAAGCCGGGGAAGAAGTGTCCCAGCGTGGACAAGTGTGGCCATGTAGCATCAATAAACACAAGTATAACGAGTATGTCTTCATTGGTTTTGTGTGAAACTAATCTTTGTTGATGACTGGTATAGTTGTGATAGGTCATTTCGGTACAAAACCCCATGACGACTATACTAGTCAATGGTAGAGAAAGTGTTAATGAAAAGTTAAACAGGGGTATTTTGGCAGCAATGTGAAAGCATTTTCTCGTTTGTTTATGTCATGAAAAATTCGTAAACGGGAAATGTGCTAGAGCAGACATTTCGACAAGCGGACTTGTGACAAGATAGCTAGGTGGGTAGTTAGTATCTCGGGACCCCCGACATCAAAATTTAAACCCTGGGATGTTTGTTTTGTTTGCTATACGTGTTAACTTCTGGCTGATTATTAATGGCGAACGTTGCCTGTAAGGAATTTTAGTTTGTTGCTTTCAAAGTAAGCGTAAGGGTTCATCTGAGTGTACAGCAGCTCGTAACATCGCCACTGCTAGTATGATGTAGACGAAAGTCTCGTGTGGCCTTCCACAAGAAAACGAGTATTGTCTGCATCGCAGAACATTCGCAAAGTGCACACTAGCACCCGATGATGGCTATTGTTTCTTGTCCTTCTCGCATGTTGGGCTGCTTTGAAGGTGGTTGTGGCTGCTTACAGCAGAAATGCTTCTCTTTTTTCTGAGGGGACACGCTCATAGCAGGTTTTATTTCGAAGCATCCACATTCTTTCGTCCTTCCCCGCACAGGAGGCTCCGGCTCGAAAAATGCACTACCGGTGTCACCAATGCTTGAGGACACATAGTCTCAGGCGCTCCACCACTGTGGGGCATCAGTTTTTTAATCATTTTAGGCAGGCATTTCAAAGTGATGCTAAAATAGGTCACAATAATGATGTTATCATTGTTTTGGGATATGTTGGAGCATTTACAATTCAATTTTAGCATTACCAGATGCACGGCTACAAATTATAGTAAAAGAGTTACTAACGAAATTTGACTGTCGGGGGTCTTGTAAAGAAGTTACGTTATAAGTAACCATATGAGGTTACTGACTCATGAAGACGATGACCAAAACACAGCCTTGCTGTTTTTTGCAGGCTTCTACTATAAGACTACTTGTTTACAGCTGCCGTAGAATGATCGTCATGTTTTTAACCCTATAATAATAAGAATTATTGGGCTTTTATGCCTCAAAACTATCACAATATTGTGAGAGATGTTTGTGGAGGGTTTCAGAAATTTCGACAGCTTGCGGTTGTTCAATGGGCACCTGAATCTACATGCACGTGACTGCTGCAGCCGAGATTCAATACCGCGACCTTTAGTCAGAGTAGTAGGGAAAACTGGGCAGGTTGGTCCATTAACACTGGGAGCATTTCTCTGTCTTCGTTTTTCGTGTGGTTTATCTCGAACAATGAATTGTTACCAACTTGCCCAGTTTTCAGTACTACTCAGTGCTATTTCTAGTACAAAGGGCTCCTTTTTATATCCTTATTCTCAGAAAAAAAAAAGAAAGCGCTCGTCTAGTGTCTTCCTATTTCGCCGTCTTCATTTTTTTGCGCTGTTTACCTCGGACCTCTTGTCAGTCGAGCATCATAATCACTAGACCGTAATCACTAGAGGTGGTTTTTTTTAAGCTCTTGAGGGGCTCTGCATTTAACTGTGTGCACCAAGGTAGTACCTCAATAGCACCAATAAGGAAGTAATCATATTTGTAACATGTTGCAAATATCTTGAAACAGTTTCAGTTCGACTTGTGCACTAAGTAATAATAGCGTGATAAATGCATCGTAAGAATTTACACCGAATACACTTAATAAAAGAAGCAAGCAGCTTTCTGTCCACTTGTTTCTTCGCTTTGTTCTCTTTTTCTTGATATTTGCGTGATGCACCCAATATATAAGCAACTAGCTCAACTCTCAGCTCCAAAAAGAATAATTTGTATAAGGTGTTCTCGTGTAGAAAAAGTTGCAAAACAGGCATCTGGACATCTGCTGTTTGTATCAGTGTTCCTCTCTTCAGCAAGTTCATTTCTTGATATTTGATTCGCATCTGGTATTTCATTTCAGGCACAAACCATAACGGAGTGTCTATGCACGTGTCGGACTTGCAAAATGTAAAGCTTTCCTGTAGATCAGGAGTCGTCAAACTTGCTTCAGCTAGCGTGCCAGTCATGAAATATAGTCCCACAAGGGCCAGAACAATGGAAATTGTGGGAGCAGAGGGGGGTGGAGAGGTGGGGGAGACAGATCTTAACCAAATTATCATGTAAAATTACCATTTAAAAGAACCCTTCTCTTATATCCTATATATGGATCATTCCTGAAAATAATTTGCCATGAGGTTTCAAAAAAAATTAATAATTTTTGAATGACTAAAATTTGAAAATTAAAATTTGCTGACCTGCCATAAGGCAGCACTGCGAGTAGGAGTAGAACAGACGAGCCTGATTATCTTAGTCACAGTCATATAAAGCTAGCGAACCACAGCCTTCATATGGCTGTAGCAAAAGGTTTCATAGGGACACTAAAGAAAAACGAGTTGTTTTAGATTGATAAACTGCACTCTGAGTACTCTAATGTCGTAAGTTTCACTGTCATAAGTTCATTATTAGCAGAAAAAAGCAAGGTTGACGTTTGATTTTTCGAGATCGCGCCCTAATCTCCAACAAGTGCTGCAAGAAATGCCACAATGAATCTTTCGCATTTTTGCAACATTTGATTGACGAAATTTTCTGAAACTTTATATGCTATCTCTATGGCACCTACAGATAACAATGTACTTCAATCTTATCAATTCGATGCTACATAGTAGCCAGTAGACGCCTTCAAAATTTATGACATGACAGTGTTTGGGTGCAGAAATCTCAAGGTGGCATCTCCACCCACAGTTTCTTTTCGCGCGTTTTCTCGCTTATCAAGGGTTGTGTTTCGGTAAGAGTGGTATTATGGGGATTGTGAAGTTGTACTTTACTAATAAGTGAAAAATTTTTTTGCTCTTTAGTGTCCCTTTAACGCAAAGAGCTCGTATTGTAGTAATTCCGGTGTAGTCATTGGCTGTGAGTGAAAATCAGCAGTGCTGTACATTCCCAAGAGGGTAAGAAAGATGCAAATAAAAAATAAATTGGTTCAAGTGAAGATGTAACCCAGGCCTTCTTTATTGCAAGCAGGTGTTCTGCCAAAGAGCCACGTCATTGCTTGAGTCTGTGTATGTCATGTTGCGGAAGAAGTCTCCTTAACACGCGCAAGTATTGTGTGGCGGAAGCGTAGAATTGCAGTAGGCATTGAAGCATGCGAATTGCACAAACGAGTGACTGTTTTGAGGAGCCTTCCGTTGCAAAGCACTCGAACATATTCAATCATAATCAGTAGCAGGAGCGCTGACAAAATGAGCACCTGCATAGGTTCATGTGTTGCCTTACAAACGCTATGTGGGCTCTTCCCTGACTGGCAAAAGGAAGAATTATAGTCCAGTGGGCTCTGTGCAACTGTATTTGCATTGTTAATGCAAACTAACAGACAGTGATGTCAAGAGAAGTGTAGGGGAGGTCCCTAGGAGTAAGTGTAATGTAAATGTGAAAAGAAAAATGGACGAAAGGATAAAAAGCTCGAAGAAGCGAAGCCAGGCTGGCAACTGAGGAGACGATGCACATCGGGTCCGATAATAACGCGTTCTACTCCTGAAAGCGAAGCTCAAGCACCCTACAAGTCGTCTTGTTATTCTGAGAATGGAAGGTCTTGTGATAAAAGTAAATTTTGAGTGGACATACTTAATTTGTATATGAAAAGGGTGATCTAGCAAGTCAACTAAAGATGATTTGGGTGTTTTTCTTTGGTTATAAATATGGCAAGTCGTCAAAGGTCTTCTTATAAACAGATTTTAATATGACCGCAATAAATTCACTACTTCTTTAAACTTAATGTTGGTGGTGTAACACTTGGACGATTTCACTGGTTTGTTATAACGTGCAGGGATTGCTCATGCATAATTTTCTTCAGAGAATTCTCAAAAGCCAGTGTATTTGTGAATTTTTTATTGCCTCCAATAAGTCATTTCTCTCTGTCTGATATGACTTAAATGAAAAAAAAAAAAAACGAGTCTTGTGTGTTGAAGAATTGATAAAACATTAAAAAATGAACTTGAACTTTCTGATTTATTGTAAGGTGTAGTCTTTATGCCGTTCAAAAACAGCTTAGACACTTTGTAGAAATTACAGTATTATA